>NC_053026.1:427662126-427962126 GCF_003073215.2 Triticum urartu
ACAAGATTTGATCTACCATGAGATCGTAGAGGCTAAACCCTAGAAGCTAACCTATGATTATGATTGTTGTTGTCCTACGGACTAAACCCTCCGGTTTATATAGACACCGGAGGGGTCTAGGGTTACACAGAGTCGGTTACAGAGAAGGAGATCTACATATCCGAATCGCCAAGCTTGCCTTCCACGCAAAGGAGAGTCCCACCCTGACACGGGACGAAGCCTTCAATCTTGTATCTTCATAGTCCAACAGTCCGGCCAAAGTATATAGTCCGGCTGTCCGAGGACCCCCTAATCCAGGACTCCCTCAGTATCCCCTGAACCAGGCTTCAATGACGATGAGTCCGGCGCGCAGATTGTCTTCGGCATTGCATGGCGGGTTCCTTCTCCGAATACTCCATAGAAGATTTTGAACGCAAGGATCGTGTCCGGCTCTGCAAATAAAAATTCCACATACCATCGTAGAGAGTATAATATTCCACAAATCTAATCCGCTAACAACTTTTCCTAACATGACACCACGCCACGACCCGGTTACTGCGCATGTTGCGATGCGGTTTTATGGGCATGTCTTATCGAAGCAGAGATCATGTCCCCCTATCTCGGGATTCTCATCAATACGGGTATGGGTAATCCAACCGCGTCTTCAACATGATGCTTGGGGAATAAGCGAGTCTACCGGGCAAGTGGGGAGGCGCTGGATCCTTGCCGCCTTCATAAGGAGATAAGGACTCCCCTTTTTCACCCAGGCCTTCTTCTTCTGCTTATCCATTCCCCTCCACTCGAGCCCCAGCGCCCAAGCGTTCGTCCTCTCCAACCACAAATGCCTTCTGAAAATGTCTAGATTTGGAGCAGGAGGAAAATGGATGGCCTCTACCGTCCGGGAGAAGGATATCAAAAAGCTTCGGGAGGCCAGGTACCTGGCCCAGAAAATCAGCCACCGTCTCCCGATGGTAGGACAGATTGTCCCTACTCTAGAACCCCACGAGAGGGTTGTTTTCCTCCCTCATTTTGTCCACGGGCTAGGGTTTCCCCTCCACCCATTCGTTCGTGGCATCATGTAGTACTATGGGATCGATTTTCATGATCTATCCCCCAATTCCTTCCACAACATCTCGACGTTCAACGTCGTGTGCGAGGCCTTTCTCCGCATCTCGCCACACTTCGGCTTATGGCTGAAGATCTTTAATGTGAAGCCCAAGGTAGTGGGCGGTGAGCACGCCGAGTGCGGAGGCGCCATGGTGAGCAAGATGCCCAATGTCACATGGCCAACAAGTACTTTCAATGATTCCGTCAAAGGGTGGCAGCAGCAGTGGTTTTACATCACTGAGCTGCGCAGCACAAAATGGGCCGCTGCTCCTGTATTCCGATCTAGAGCCCACCTACAGCTTATGTCCTGGCCAAAGAAGGGCCTGGATTGGTCTTCGTCCGACGAGCTGTTAGCGCTCCAGACGCGCATCAAGGATATGGAAGACAAGAATATCAAACTTGTCAATGTAGTCCAGGTGATGTTAGTTCGCCGGATCCTTCCTTGTCAACACCGGGCTTGCAATTTATGGGAATTCGACCTGGCCACGCACCAAACCCTGCGAGAGCTCTTTGGCTCCTCACACAAAGACATCTAGAAGGTCCTTTTTAAGTCCGGCAAATCACGGCCGGACTCAGCCGAGGACCGCTGGTACCACCTGTCCCGCCTCGCAAGTTCGGTAAGCCATCATAAGTTTTATTCGCATAACCTAAGGGAAACGCTTAATGTGTTTTCCACAACTCTCCTAGGGCTGGATGAAGAAGGCGGGGCGGATCTACTGTCCGTCCCCGCTACCTGAAGAACCGGCCGACCCGCTTTTAACGAAGATGCTGGTCCCGGTGCCCTACAAGGCGCCGAAGAAGAAGGCCGGGAGAGAGACCAAGAAGATAAGGGGCGGCCTCCGTCATCGTGGCGCCTCGGACACGATATACGAAGACTCCAATGCCCGTTCTTACACTGAAGAGGATGATGAGGAGGAGGAAGATGAATCCCGGGCGGGGGGAAGAAAGAAAAGGACAGCCTCCACATACTTGGAGGCCGAGTCACCTAAGAAGGGAAGAACTTGTCTTCCAGAGGAGTCCACCACCGCTGATAGCAGCCCGGAGTGGGATCCCAGGGCTCAGCCCCTGGTGAACTCGTGAGTATATAAAAATCCGAACACGTTTATGCGTCCAGACTCATCATGGCATAATATTTTAATCTAGGTCATACTTTTTGCAGTCCGGCGAGGTCCCGCGCCGAGCAATCCTCATCGGAGGATTTGCTAGGCTCGCATGCTATGGAGAGCGGGACAACCCCAAAAGCCCCTTCCCCCAAACACGTGAATGACACCGAGGCTTCATCCCAGGAGGACCCAGGCCAAGGAGGGGGGAAAAGATTGCCAAGGTGGCGCCAAGAGGTCAAACTTCAGGGGGCGGAGACATGGGAGAGAAGGCTCCCATGGGCGTCGTCGGCGGGAGCCATCTTGAATTCGGCCCCCAGCCGGACGTAATTCCGGAGACCAATATGGTTCCAGAGTCAGGCAGGCGGCCTCCCTCGGCTAGAGGGGGTGTACCTATTCCACCGGCAACCTCTGTCCAACCAGAGGTGTTGGATACTTTATTGGCGGTGCTAAAAAGCGCCTCCATCGTCGATGAACACCGTGCCCTTATGGGTGCGGTAATTGAGAAGATTCAGTCTGCGGAGAGTGGACTGAATGAAGCTTGTATTAGCCTTATAAGAGGCTTTGAGGTGTGTTTTATGATGCTTCGAAGAGTGTCACAGTATAGATGGTAGCCCCTGATACACTGTTCGGTGAGAGAAAGAGTCGGACAGAGGATCAAATCTATGTTCGCAGGAGACTCACTTGATGGCATTACCTCTCTTCTTTTATAAACAAGCATCTGTAGCGACTGCCGCCTCTCATACTGCGGAGGTCTCTGGACTAAATCAAAGTCTAGAGCGGGCCACAGAAGAATTGGGCCAGTTGAAAAGGCAGTTGGAGGATAAACAAGGTGTGCACAAACCTTGCTCACGTTCAGTGCGAACGAATTTAAAATATGTTTGATGATTTGCGCCAGGGGCGATGACCGAAGTCGAGGCTCTTAAGAAGGCTGATGCCGAGGCCGAGAGAAAGGTAGCCGCAGAGCGGGCTCTTCGTGAGAAGCACGAGGCTAGGGTTATTGAAGCTGAGCAAGAGCTTCAAGAGGTCGTGAGAAGATGCGAGGCCTTGGAGCAGAGTCTAATGGAGAAAGAATCCGAACTTACCAAGGCTCATCAGGCCGCATGCGATGCCCAGGGGGAAACCCAAGGTGCCTTGCAGGAGATCCAAGAGGCAAGGGAGATCGCGGCGGGTAAGGCTTGTTCCATGTAAGGCAAGTATTTGGGGAGAAAATCATGTTTCTAATCTTGAGTTCGGATTTCACCAGGGGTATTTGCAGAGCTGCCACGCAACATATCTGATGCCGCACAATTCTACCGAGTCGAAGAAAGGAACACTGCGGATAAGCTCTTCTGGTCACAGTATCTGGCACCGAATTGTCCAGTGCCTTTTGTCGATCAACTGAAACAGCTTATCAAACTGCATAAGGCGGTCGAGCTAGCCATGAAGGATTTGATTATCCGGCTATGGCCCGCTGAGCCGATTCCATGCAGCTACATCGGGGTCGTGAAGCGGCTTGCGAGTGCCTGCCCTCGACTTGACATCGTCAAGTGGTCAGTCTGTATAGAGGGTGCTCGAATGGCCTTCGCCCGCACAAAGGTGCACTGGGGGAAGATAGATGTTGAAAACCTGGTGACTGAGGGACCACCGAAGGGAAAGGAGCACCGCAAGCCTGAGTTATATTATGAAAGTGTCCTGAAAGGATCATCCCTTGCGGTGGAGCAATGCACCAAGGACATTGTATTTCCATGAATACAATCATGTTGTCCTTTGTAATGTTGAACAAGGTCATTTCTATTATTTATTGCCTGTTATATGAAAGTTTATCCTCCTGCGCGGCCGCTGTTTTATATGTTAATCCTGAAAGTTGGCTAGTCATCGGCGTCTGCCCCCACGTAGGAAGTACGGGGGTGTTCGGGATAAACCTGATCACTCTTTATCCCAGTTTTGGGTCCTTCGAAGGAGGTGTTCAGCACAACGAACCAGGCAATCGGACTATAGGCCTTTATCACTCTCACTTAGCCATAGGAGCTTTAGAAAAGGAAGGTAGGCGCAGCCCCTGGTGTTCGGAAGACCGCACGAGGGGATCTATAAGCACCTGATCAGAAGAAAAGCCGATCCATCGCACGCTGCATTGGTTATGTCATTATGCAGGAGGAATCCTTAAAGATTTTACAACCTCTCGAACAGCTAACCAACACTCGCCGTATCATGACAGTCAGTTTTCGGCTTTCTCTACTGAGGTGCTCGTCCGGAAGAACCGAGACACAATCGCAGTAGTTCTCCCTGTGCCGCCTTAGCCGATATAGCGGAACGTAAGGCAGCAACACATGGGAGCCAGGCAAACCCAACATTTGACCCAAGACATGATTCCGAGCTGATGCATATAATGTTATAAGTTTGGGGTGCCGAACTACCATGAAGCTGTTCGGACGTTATTGCCGTATTATGGGTAAAACGAAGCCCCTGACATATTAAGGTATATCGCGGTGTAAGGATGCCATTTGACAAAAGATTTTCAATAAGAGATAATGGCAGATAAATGTCATATAAATCCACATGTTGTATTTCAATAATACGTCGATGTGTATGAGTACATGTAAAGTAATAAAAAGAGAAAGTGACTGCATAACATACTGAGACGAGGCGGGAAGAAGCTGTGTGCGGATCCGTAGTGCAGTCGGATGGTCATCGAGGGGAATATCTAAGGGTGCCCTTGTGCATTCGAGCTGTTTCCATATCCCCGGTCCTGGCCTGGGAAAAAATGAACCTATAAAGAAAATGCGGGAAATGTTTGTGTGCCATAGAGTGGTTGAGCCGCAGTATGTGGCCTCTCCTGGCTTTTGCCGGAGTGTTTTAATTGAACTCTAGATGAGCCGTGCTATCCTGCCATGAAGTAGTCGGAGTCCTTTGGCGGTGTCTGGGAGCTTGGCCATCGACTCGAGGTTTGATTGAAAGGTGCCACTCGTTGCTTCTGCTGTTAAAGCAGCGGTATACTCTTTGGTACCGAGGGGGAGTTCGGCCTTGCCATTAACCATGATGACGCCGCGCAGACCAGGCATCTTGAGCTTATGGTAGGCATAATGTGGCACGATGTTGAATCGAGCGAACGTGGTTCGTCCGAGCAATGCCTGATAATCACTACAAGAGGGGACGATGTCGAAGATTAACTCTTCGGTACGGTAATTGTCCGGTGATCCAAAGACTACCTCAAGGGCGATGGAGCCTGTACAGCTGGCCTTCACACCTAGTATAATACCTTTAAAGGTGGTTTTAGTGGGCTTGATCATCGAATGATCGATACCCATCTTGCACACTGTGTCCTGGTAAAGCAGGTTTAGACCGCCGCCTGCATCCATAAGGACTCGTGTGAGGTGGAACCTGTCAATTATTGGGTTGATGACTAGTGTGACGGAATTGCCCTGATTGGTATTAACCGGACGATCCGTGTGGTTGAAGGTGATCGGCCCTAGTTTATATGTGGGGCGACTGGTTCCGTTAAGTCGACATCCCTAAGGGTGCGCATCCGTTCCGGGTTGGGAGTGTGGGTGGCGTCTACCACGTTCACCGTTTGGATATGCGGGGGAAATTTCTTTTGCCCTCCTGTATTCGGTGATCTGGGCTCCTCGTCGCCATCATCGTTTTGAGGACCCTTCTCCTTGTTTTCGGTACCTGACCTGCCGGCTTGTTTGCAGACCCAGCATTCTCTGTTGGTATGATTGGTTGGTGTTCCTGGGGTGCCACGAATTTGGCATGGACGATCGAGTATGTGGTCCAGACTGGACGGGCCCGAATTGTCATTTTTGAATGGCCTTTTCCGCTGACCAGACTTAGAGCCACTACATCCGGCATTGACTGCTGTGTCTTCGGCATTACCACCATTTTTGCGATGCTTGTGTTTGTTGCGTCGGGGTTTGCCGTTGCTATCTCTGGCCTCTGATGTGCCAGGATTGCTTGCTGTGTTGTTGCTACGGGCCAACCAACTATCCTCGCCCGCGCAAAAGCGGGTCATGAGTGTTGTGAGGGCTGCCATGGATTTTGGCTTCTCCTGGCCGAGATGTCGGGCAAGCCACTCGTCACGGATGTTATATTTAAAGGCCCCTAGGGCTTCGGCATCCAGACAGTCGACAATTTGGTTCTTTTTAGTTAGGAACCGAGTCCAGAATTTCCTGGCTGATTCTCTGGGCCGTTGGGTTATGTGACTTATATCATCAGCATTCGGTGGTCGCACATAAGTGCCCTAGAAGTTGTCTAGGAATGCGTCTGCTAGGTTCTCCCAACTTCCGATGGAGTTTGCCGGCAAGCTATTCGGCCAATGCCGAGCTAGCCCTTTGAGTTTTTGTGGGAGATACTTGATGGCGTGTAGATCATCCCCGTGGGCCATGTGAATGTGGAGGAAGAAATCCTCTATCCATACCGCAGGGTCTATAGTACCATCATATCATTCAATGTTCATGGGTTTAAACCCTTCTGGGAATTCATGATCCATTACTTCTTCGGTGAAGCATAGGGGGTGTGCGGCACCTCTGTGCCGGGCTATATCACGATGCAGTTCATACGAGTCTTATCTGCTGTGTTCGGCCCGACCCGATTTGGTTTTAGTATATCCGGCGTGACAGTCATCGTCACGCATTGGGGCGTGCCCCCGTGATCCGTAGATCGATCTTGTATGTCCTGCTTTGTTTTCCAATTGTCTCGCAGGTCCTGCGTGTAGCCCCGGCCTTGATGTTTTTGTTTGACTAGCGACAGGGTGCGAGATGGACTTCGGGCTGATACGCCGCTTTGTCTCGGCCAAGAGGTGGTCAGTCAGCTGCATCATATGCTGGTAGTGTAGGCTTTAATGCTTCCTCCTCGAGTTGGGGTAGCATCCTGCGCTTTGGGTAACTTTTGGTTGGGCGCTCGAGTTCGTATTCCTCAGTTGCCAGGACCTCGGTCCATCTATCCGCTAGCAGATCTTGATCAGCTTAAAGCTGTTGTTGCTTTTTCTTTAGGCTTTTTGCTGTGGCTATAAGACAACGCTTGAAGCACTGCTGCTCGACGGGATCCTCAGGCACGATGAATTCTTCGTCACCGAGGCTCACCTCGTCTTCGGAGAGGGGCATGTAATTGTCATCCTCTGATTCTCCGTCTGTCGCCTATTCCTTAGGGCTGGCTTACCCATCCTCCCGCTCGAAGCCTGGCCGGAGCGGATGGTCTTCGTCTTCGGCACTATCCGCAGCGTTATTGTTTCTTGTGCCAGTATCGCTGCTTTTGCTATGACGCGGCTTAGAGCGGCGCCGATGACACCGGTGCTTAGATTGCTTCTTGAAGGGATTATCCTCCGTTGCCTTATTGCCATCGCTTTCTTTGGGGGTGTCCACCATATATATATATATATATATATATCATATGATGAGGTGGCTGTCCAGCGCCCTGTGGGCGGTGGTTCCTGTTCTTCTCCTGCATCGTCGTCCATACTGTCGATGTCTTCGGAGCCGAAATCAAGCATGTTGGTTAGGTCATCGACAGTGGCTATTAAGTGGGTGGTGGGTGGGGAACAAATTTCGTCGTCCGCTTCCCACTCAAGCCGAACATAGTTCGGCCAAGGATCTCCTGACAAGGAGAGAGACCTCAATGAATTTAGCACGTCGCCCAAGGGCGAGTGCTGAAAGATATCCATGGAGGTAAACTCAATGATCGGTGCCCAATCAGATTCCATAGGCACGGACGCAAGCGGTTCGGAGCCTGTGGCCGGGGACGAATCCAAGGGTCCGATGACACAGGTCTCATAGGAGGTGATGTCAGTATTCGGCTCTATCGCCGCTCAGTGTGCAGCCTCCGTGGCGGGGTCCATCCACCCGTCCTCGGATGGCACGATCTGCTTCGAATTGAGGGCCGGAGTAACTGCAGGTGCAATCTCCCGTACACCGTCCGATGGCAGAGCTAAGTCATGCTCGTCGTCACTGTGCGGCACGCCTGACATGAGCTCGAATCCGTCGAAGATCAAGTCTCCGCGGATATCAGCAGTGTAGTTCAAGCTTCCAAATCTGACCTGATGGCCATGGGCGTAGCTATCGATCTGCTCTAGATGGCCAAGCGAGTTGGCCCGCAGTACGAAGCCGCCGAATACGAAGATCTATCAGGGGAGAAAAACCTCACCCTGGATCGCATCGTTGCCGATGATCGAAGGAGCCATCAAGCCTTTATCGTGATGGCACAATGGAACTCTCAATGAAAGCACCAATGTCTATGTCAAAACCGGCAGATCACGGGTAGGGGGTGCCGAACAGTGTGTCTAAGGCTGATGGCAAGAGGAGGCAGGGGAAACAATGTTTACCCAGGTTCGGGCCCTCTCGATGGAGGTAATACCCTACTTCCTTCTTGATTGATCTTGATGATATGAGTATTACAAGAGTTGATCTACCACGAGATCGTAGAGGCTAAACCCTAGAAGCTAGCCTATGATTATGATTGTTGTTGTCCTACGGACTAAACCCTTCGGTTTATATAGACACTAGAGGGGTCTAGGGTTACACAGAGTCGGTTATAGAGAAGGAGATCTACATATCCGAATCGCCAAGCTTGCCTTCCATGCAAAGGAGAGTCCCACCTAGACACGGGACGAAGCCTTCAATCTTGTATCTTCATAGTCCAACAGTCCGTCCAAAGTATATAGTTCGGCTGTCCGAGGACCCCGTAATCCAGGACTACCTCACCCGTCCCCTACATTATGACAAGTATTTAGACCTGAGCTGCAAAAACCACACATTAGCCCAAATTATGATCAATGTTTTATATATTATATGTAGTACTAGCAAGGTGCCCATGCGTTCCATAGAACATCAACAAGATCAAGGGGAGGCCTAATTTGCAAATATGGAGAGGGGTGTAGGTATCTTTTTTCAAAATTGCCATAGTTTCCTTCCTATCCGTCAGATATAAATCAGACGGCCTATATTGCAGGATGGCAGGCACACCATCATCAACAACTCCATTTTTTATAAGAGTAGAGATAAAATATATTATATGTAGTATAACATGTTCATAACCACACCATCTGCATCACCGTTATATATATATTCACACATGCGTCGGTTCAAAATACTATGGTAAATTCTTCAAATATCCGAATTCTCTTTTTATAATGAAGTGTGATCTCTATTCGTCTTTTACACCCACACAATCCTCTTATCTTTGTAGCTAGCGCTAACTTTCTCTCGTGCATGCAGATGCCCGCATCCCTCTCACCCTCCCTCAGCATTCTCTAGCTCCATTGCACAAATTCGTCTTTTCACTTTAGGTCGTTCACCCACGGTGTGTGTAGGCCCAGCTCCTTGTTTACGGCACACATCGATCAATATGCCTCTCTAGCCAGGTGTGCCTAGCACAAACACAAGCTTCCCCTCTTCTCTTATCACCGTCCATGCCTCACTCCCACCACTCTTTTCATCAATCTCGTACTCGCACACTCCTTCCCCCTCGATAGAGTATGACTCACGCACCACCTCCTAGATGCATCCCTCTCTCTATCCTTCTCCACATGCCTCATTTGCTTCTAACACACACATGCATGTATACTGATCGATCTCCCAACATATACCTAGGTTGACTTTAACTATCCCCCCCAAGATCGCCGTACCTCACAAGTTATGTCTCTCCTTCCTTTGACAAAGGATGATTGACCTTCCTATGTAGTTACGTCTTCTTACCACAGCCATATCGTCCCCCCCTCATCATTCATGCATGCCTCCAGATCCGTCTCTCACACGCACGTGCACAGACAGGCAGCCATCCCCTCTCTTATTGATATTGCAGGCATGCCCTCCGGTTGTCTAGCAAGCCTATCCCACCATTTGTTAGAAGCAACTCCACTACCACCCCCTGCAACACTATAGCTCTGTCTCTCTCCCAACCTTTATTCCTCTCCTACACATATGCATGGATGTTGATCGCTCTCCCTTAATACATGAGGTAGATCGATCTCCCTTAATACATGAGGTAGGCCTCTCTCCTCCTCCACACATATACCAGCCATTGTACCTCTATAGTTAATTAGGCCTCCCTACCCCCACCACACACCGATAGTCGAGCGCTGTAGGCAGGTATACATGCCACAGTGTCGGGGGTTGGGTGCAACATATGCCAAAGGATGGCTTATCATGGTGGGGGTGAGTAGAACGTCGTCGGTGCCTGGAAACGGGATGAGGCGTAGACATGCACGCCGGCGAATCTTACCCAGCTTCAGGCTCTCTGGGGAGATAATACCCCTACTGCTGCTCTACGGGGTGTCCGCATGATCACTATGGCAAAGTGTTTACACGATTGCTCCTTGAGCTATTTCCTGGAGCTAGGAGAGGGCAAGGCTAGCTCTCTCCCTCCTATATGATCTGGTCTAGAGCTAATGGTTTCCAACCCTTTGCATGGGTTTCCTGGGGGGTTTATATAGGCCTAGCCCCCAGGGGTACAATGGTAATCCGGCTGGATGCGGGACCAGCCATCAGTGCCTCCGGCCTCCGTCTTCTCCGCCGACTGGTGGGCCCTGCCGATTGGCTAGGTACGGAGCCGACAGGCCGCGTCCGCCGCGGGCGGGTCTTGCCGGCTGCTGATTACTGTACCCGTGCTTCTGATGACGCGGGCTTGGTCATGGAGTCGTGGCAACAGCCTCGCAGCCTGGTGGGCGATCCCTATTGCCACTCTCCGTCACATCTGATTAATGGTGCGTGGGTCCCGGGGAGGATCTGGCCGACTCTCGGGGGCCGACTGGTGGCGCACTTGCCGTCTCCTGAGATCCCGCTAGCTGGTGGGACCCGCCACCCCAGGGTCGTATAGACAAGCCATCGTGGCCGCAGGATTCGGTCCTTTGGTGCTGATGTCGGGGCCGGCACGGCAACAGTGCCACGCCGCGCGGAGATCTTCCCGGGTACGGCGTGCTGTGGCCATGCCTGCCCCTGGTAAGGGGTGGGAGCGGGTTTTACTATAGCCACTCTCCGGCCCTGTCCCTCCTGATAAGGATATGGGGTTTGTTGGAGTCCCGGTCCGACTCCCCAAGGTCAGCTTCTTGGGAAGTCGGCTGTCAGGAGTCGGCTTATCCTGAAATCGTTCCTGGGACTCGGCCGTGAGTGGCTAGTCGGTTGCCTTGCCGCCGACTTCTCTAAAGGCGGCTCCGTGTCCTAGGATCTTGAGGGGCGCAGCCTGCCCCGATGTCTTGAAAGGTTCTGGGGCTCGGGTTAGCCTACCCGTGGCCCATTACTCCGACAGTAGTCCCCAAAGCTGATGAGGCACCGCGGACGATCGGCCGAGAAGCCTCAGCAGTTTCTCTTTCGGGGTACTCGACACATGGTTCTTGCTTGATTTCCGCCGGGCCGACTAGAAGGAGTCAGACCCGCTCAACTCTGACTTGCACAGTATTTCGAACGTCATGGCGGGATCCAGGTAGTGTGCTGGCTAAGCTTCCAGGACGCCGCCCGTTCCGGGCCCGTCACGTGGCAACGCGCGGCCGGGCCAGTCTGCCAGCCTGCGTGCGTGACGGGACGGGCCCGTAGGAGGGGCCCGCCATTAGCGTGCCTCGGCGCCCGAGCGGATCCGCTGTGGCCTGAGCGAACGGTTGGGATTCTTGTGAAGTTACTGCGCGCAGTAACTTTGTCGTGGAAACGTGGGGGTCGTGGGGTCGTGGGCGCACTAAATCCCATGACCGCCCCCTCGGCTTCGCAGCCCATGAGGCTATAAGTAGGGGGAGGAGGGGGGCGCGGCAGAGCACGCGCGCCCCTCCTTCCCACTACTCCTTCTTCTTCCTCGCCCCGCAGTGCGCCCAAGATTTGACGAACGCCGCGGCGATCAGCTCACGATGAGTTCTTCTTCTGCCGCCGCACCTCCGTCGGTGCGTTCCGGCACCTGGGACGGCTCAAAAGTTCACGACGACCACATCGAGTTCCTCCGCAAGACTCGTCGACTCCCCGGCGAAGATTATGTGTGGGTGCGTCTTGCGCCGAGGGGGGATATTTCCCCAGCGCCGGAGGAGGGCGAGCAGGTCATCTTCCGCTCGAACTGCCTACACGGATTGGGGCTGCCGGCGAGCAGCTTCTTCCGCTCTTTTCAGGAGTTCTACGGCCTCCAGCCGCACCACCTCACGCCCAACACGGTGCTGCTGCTATCCGCCTTCATGGCCTTGTGCGAAGGCTTCCTCGGAGTCCTCCCCACCCTCGAGCTCTGGTGGGAGTTCTTCTACTCCAAGCTCGGTACCCAGGCTACAGGCGTGCCGGCTCAATGCGACGCGTTCATCGCCGAGCGGAGATCGGGGGCCGACAACCCCTTCCCCACCATCAAGCCGATAAAGTCGGTGAAGATGTGGCAGCGATCGTACTTCTACGTCAAGAGCTTCTTTGCGAGGGGCGATTGGGTCAACCTACCGGCTTTCGAAGCCGGCCCGCCGGCTGGGAGACTGCCCAACTGGTCGTACCAGGCCAAGTCACCGACGCCTGCGGGAGCCGGTGCCGTCGCGCGACTCCGAGTGCTGGCGCATTCGGAGGGCTTGACTGGTCCAGACCTGCTGGCCGCTTTCGTGGCGCGCCGAGTTCTCCTGCTCCAAGGTCGCCCCCACATGATATGCCAAATGAGCGGCACCGTGACCTGAGTCGGATGTGCACCAATGACATGCCTCACGAGGAGGTGGCCTACATGGTGAACTACCTCTCGGACAGCAAGCTCCTGGAGGACTGGCTGTTTGGCAAGGAGCCATACTCCCGCGCCAACCCCCCACCCACAGTGAGTTGCCTTTTATTTCTTTCTTTGGATTGTCTTCTTTCTTGCCGAGTTTGTTTTGTGCGGCCTGACCAGTCGGCTTTGGCCAGAATCCCCTCCTCCATCCACCAGCCGGCACCACGGGGCCGGCCCGCGAGTTCCTTGCCGACTGGGCAGAGAGCGACGTCGACGACCCCGATCTGGGAGCGGCGGCTTTGGAAGACGACGTGGAGGGAGGAGGCGGCCCGCGGCTCGGGGCCAACCTAGAGGACTGGTCTGATGATGATGAGGAGGTCGCCCCTCACCATCGGCCAGGAGCCAGCCACCCCGGCGCGGGCTCTTCTACCGCGCCGGGTGCTCCAGGCGGCGGCAAGAAGCGTAGGGCCGTGCCGACCTTGTTCGGCAGTCGGCCGATGAAGCCCAAGAGTTCGGCTGCGGCGACCCGGCGGGATGAGGCGGCTGCGAAGGCCATCCACTTTCGTAAGGAAGTGAAGAAGACGCCACTGGTCTCGGCGTGAGTATTCCGTCTCAATGCTTTATTCTTTCTTTGTGGCTTTGTCTGAGTCTTTTACTTGCTTCCCTTGCTTCAGGGCTCCCCTCACTCTTGAGAGGGTCGTCGCCGCCTCCATCATGGGGTCAGTGGAGACGTCTTCCTCCACTCGGCGGATTGACCCCGCCGCCGACCTCCGGGAGGGGATGGAGCGTAATGCGCAGGAGAAGCGCAACGAGGAAGAGGCCGCCCGCCTGGAGAAGGTGGAGGCCAATAAGGCGGAGGCCTACGCCAAGAAGAAACTGGCCGAGGCTGAAGCCGTCGCTGCGACGAAGCGGCAGGCCGAGGAGGCCACGCACCGCCAATTGGTGGTGTTCGTCACCCCGCTGAACTCTGCGCCGCCGCCTCCGGAGTTCACGGGGCAGACTGGGGAAGCCAGTGGTGAGAACCCCATCCTGGAAAGGGAAGGCGGCAGCTCCTCCACGTCGGATGTGATCGTTCCGCCGCCTCCGTCGCCGTCTGGGAGCGCGCAAGGCGAACAGCCGGCGGATCCGCCGGTGCCGCCGACTGAAGACGAGGCCGCGGCGAGGCTACGCCTTCAAGTCAGCTCGCCAATGCGCCACCGTCTTGAGAAGGGGACTTCGGCGCCACGCCCCCTGGAGGCCGGCACCGCCAGCTCGGTGATCCCAGACGCCGAAGCGACAAGCGCCGCGCCCATTGGGTGGGTGCGAGGAGGCGGCACGGGGTCGCTGAACCAGGCCCTTCTGGACGCCCAGACGAAGCTGCGACCTGAGGGCGACGCGATCCAGAATTGCACCAAGGCATACCTGGCGTCGCGAGCGGCCATCCGGGTATGCTTTCTCTTTGGTCCTCTTTTTTTCTAGTTTTTGTTCCTCTTTGTGGGGGCGCGCCAGCGCACCCACTGGGTGTAGTTCCCGAGTTTTGGGTCGGCTGCTGAACAGGTGGCCCGGAACTCCAATTGGTGAGTTCCGGGTACTTACTTTGTCTGAAATATTTTCTCGCGGGACTACCACAACCTCCTTGTTACTGCCTTCAACCACAGCCTCAGCTCGACCGTGCCTCCAGTGACGACCCGCGTGCGACCGAGCCGACCGCCGCCGGAGGCGATCGAGCCGAGACTGCCCAGCCAGCTGCCCAAACGCCTGACGCTGCCATCTCCTCCGACCCTCCGAATCTGTCTGCCGCATCTTAGGCTACCGCCTTATCTTTATTTTATCTGCTTTAGTAGTCTCTGAAAGAACTTGTTAATTCGCACAATTCCACCCGTGGGGTGTATTTTGAACTTCTGCTCGAAGATTCGGCCAAGGGCCTATGCTATGTAAATATTTATCCGAATTCTATCTTTTCTTGCTCATTGCTCTTTTGGCTTTTTTCCTTTGCCGCTTTCCTTTAGTTGCCTGTCTTGCCAGTCGGACAGCCGCTCTGCGGACTGCCGTTGGATCAAATGCTTGGCTACTTTGGGAAGGCAAGTACTTAGCCGTTTTAGAGTTTTTTTAGCAAGTTGAATAGAAGGCGGTGAGCCGACTTCTTAATAGTCGGTTTGCGAAAAGAAAAAAGGAAGGCTGGAAACCGGCTTAAGCTATGTTTTATGCTTTGAGTCCTTAGCCATTTTTCATGCGAACGCCCATTCTACCTTACTCCTGCCCCCCGTAAAGTCGCTCTGACAGGAGATGGCTTAGGCGCCACACACTACTTGTCCGGCTGCAGGAAGCATCTCATAGTGCAAGGCGGCAAGTCCCCGGGCCGACCTGTCGAGCCCGGTGCCAAGCGGCATAACAAAGAGTAACATACTCGTAGGCATAACTTTTATCATATAGACAGAAGAGGGCAGTCGCCGAGCTCGTCTCGGGGGGCCCGAAGTCTTGGTACTTTAATATAAAAGGTAGCGTGGTACATACTGCATCAACTGTAAAATCTTCGGAGGAGATTTGCATTCCATGGCCGCTCTGTCTCTTTGCCGGAGTCATCCCTCTTGCGTGCTTGGGGCTTCTGAGCGTCAATCAGGTAGTAGGAGTCATTGCCCAGCACTTTGCTGATGATGAAAGGGCCTTCCCAAGGTGCCGACAGCTTGTGCTGGCTGACTGTTTGCTGGATCAGCCGGAGCACAAGGTCGCCTTCTTGGAAAGATCTCGGCTTGACCTTCCTATTGTAGTATCGGCGCAGGCTCTGCTGGTAGATGCTGGACCGGCTGAGTGCCAATAGCCGGCCCTCTTCCAGCAGATCGACGCTGTCTTGACGTGCTTCTTCTGCTTCCTCCTCGGTGTACATGGTGACTCGCGGGGAGTCGAACTCTAGGTCCGTTGGGATGACGGCTTCAGCACCGTAGACGAGGAAGAAAGGCGTGAAGCCGGTTGACTTGTTTGGAGTCATGCGCAGACTCCAGAGGACAGCTGGCAATTCATCGAGCCAGCAGCCAGCCGAGCGCTCCAGAGGCTCGACCAGTCGGGGCTTGATGCCGGACAGGATGAGGCCGTTTGCTCGCTCCACCTGGACGTTTGACTATGGATGGGCGACGGATGCTAGGTCCAGTCGGATGCCCTGTGTTGCGCAAAAACGGGCCAAGGTTCCTTTGGCAAAATTTGTGGCGTTGTCGGTGATGATGCTGTGTGGTATGCCGTACCGAATTGTGATATCGGAGATGAAAGTCACGGCAGTCGGACCGTTCAGTTTGTTGATTGGCTTCGCTTCTATCCACTTGGTGAACTTGTCCACTGCGACAAGTAAGTGAGTTAAGCCACCTCATGCCATCTTGAATGGTCCCACCATGTCTAGACCCCAAACTGTGAAAGGCCAGGCAATGGGGATGGTCTTGAGTGCAGAAGCCGGCTGGTGCGGCTTGGAGCTGAACTTCTGGCACCCTTTGCATTTTTGGACCAATTCCTTGGCCTCTTCTAAGGCAGTTGGCCAGAAGAAACCGTGTCTAAAGGCTTTTGCGACGAGTGCTCTTGAAGCCGCATGGTGGCTGCACTCGTCTTGATGGATGTCTTTGAGAATTGCTTGGCCTTGCTCTGGCTCTACGCAGCGCTGGTAGACACCAGTGACGTTGCCCCTGACCAGCTCTCTGTTGACTATGGTGTAGGCTGCCGCTCAGCGTTGTACTTGCCGAGCTGAGGTCTCATCAGTCGGCAGCTCTTTGCTCACCAGGAATTTGAGGATGGGCTGGGCCCATGAGGGTGCTGCTATTTCTTCGATTGCCAGAACTGCGACTTGGACGAGGGCGGCTGGGCTGGGAGGCGGCGGGTTGGAGTCAACAACCGCTTGCTGGGTTAATGAAGTCCCCAGGCTGACTGGCGCGGCTCTTGGGCCGAGTTCTGGAGTCTTCGAGCCTGCCGCCGCAGTCCCCGGGCCGGGTATTGCAGTCCCTGGGCCGGCCTCAACTGTAGCGTCTTTGGAGCCATCTGCCAAAATCCCCGTACCGTCTGCCGGGGCTCTGGAGTCGGATCCGACTTCTTCGGGAGGAGCCGGCACGAAGATGGAGTCTGATTCTGGTGAAGGCTTGACAGACGGCTTGAGGAGGCGTTGAAGGGCGACGCCGGATGGTACCTCTTGGCGGGTAGAGCCGATTCGTGCCAAGGCGTCTGCTTGGTCATTGTTGTTTCTTGGCACATGGAGGAACTCGCACCCCTCGAAGTACCCACTGAGTTGCTGCATGAGGAAACGGTAACTCGCCATGTTTGCATCTTTGGCATCCCAGTCGCCAGATGACTGTTGGACCACTAAGTCCGAGTCGCCATAACACAGGATCCGGCGAATGCCAAGTTCTTTGGCAAGCCGGAGCCCGTGAATGAGCTCCTCATACTCGGCGACGTTGTTGGAGGTGGCAAAATGGATTTGCAGTGCGTATTTGAGCTTGTCGCCTTTAGGGGAAGCGAGGATGACGCCGGCTCCCAAGCCGGTGCGCATCTTGGAGCCGTCGAAATGCATCCGCCAATGGGTGGAGTCGGGCACTGGGGGTAGGTACTGGGTCTCGGCCTAGTCGACGAGAAAGTCGGCCAGTGCTTGTGACTTGATGGCGGTGCAGGGCTGGTAGTGGATGGTGTAGGGAGCCAGCTCTATGGCCCACTTGGCCACTTGGCCAGAAGCATCTCGGCTTTCGATGATCTCGGCAAGTGGGGCCGTGCAGACCACAGTGATTGGATGCTCTTGAAAGTAAGGCTTCAATTTCTTGGCGGTAAAGTGTACGCCATATCACATCTTGTGGTAGTGGGGGTAGTTCTGCTTGGAGGCCGATAGTACTTCGCTCAGGTAATATACCGGTCTCTGGACAGGTAGTGCCTTGCCTTCCTCCTTGCGTTCCATTACAATGACCGTGCTGACTACCCGGCTGGTGGCGGCGATGTACAGAAGCATAGGTTCCTTAGGAGTCGGAGCCGCCAGAACGGGTGGAGTAGTCAACATCTTCTTCAACTGGAGAAAAGCTTCGTCCGCCTTGTGGTTCCATCCGAAGAAAGTGGTCTTCTTCATGAGTTGGTATAAGGGGAGAGCTTTCTCGCCCAGCCAAATGATGAATCAGCTGATGGACGCCAAGCAGCCGGTGAACTTTTGTACGTCCAGCAGTCGGCTGGGTACCTCCATCCTCTCAATGGCCTTGATCTTTACAGGGTTGCACTCTATGCCGCGTTCAGAGACCAGGAAGCCAAGGAGTTGGCCGGCTGGTACTCCGAAGACGCACTTCTCAGGGTTGAGCTTGATCTGGAATCGACGCAGGTTCTCAAAGGTCTCCTTGAGGTCTTCCAGCAGTGTTCCATGCTTTTCTGTCTTCACCACCACATCGTCCACGTAAACGTGGGCGTTTCTCCCGAGCTGCTTGAGGAGGCACTTCTACATGCAACGCTGAAAGGTGGCACCGGCAATCCTCAATCCGAACGTCATGGTGAGGTAGCAGAAGGCTCCAAATGGTGTGATGAAGGCGGTCTTCAGTTTGTCAGCTGGGTTCAGCTTGATCTGGTGATATCCTGAGTACGCATCCAAAAAGCTCAACAGCTCGCATCCGGCGGTGGAGTCTATCACCTGATCAATTCTTGGTAGAGCAAACGGGTCCTTGGGGCAGGCTTTGTTGAGGCCCGTGTAGTTAATACACATTCGCCACTGCTTGTTCTTCTTCAGTACCAGGACCGGATTGGCTAGCCACTCTGGAAAGAATAATTCCATAATGAAGCCGGCTGCTAGGAGCTAGGCTATTGCTTCTCCGACAACTATTCTCTTCTTTTCTGATAGGTGGTGATGAAGCTATGTACCTAGGATAGGGGCATGGAACTGTCCTAAGTACCCTACCCAAGGACATCCCTAGAAGAATTCACCTTTCAATCGACTTGGAGGTATCCCACTCGACAGATTCAAGACACTCGACCACGAAGCAATCACTCGACCAAATTCAAACCACTCGACTGCCAGGTGATCTAATGTCACCCTGCACGCAAACGGTCGGTCATTAAGTAGCTTTTATGGTCATCATAGCACTTTATTAGGGGCGTTACCAGTAACCCCCAGTCTTAATGTACTTTAAACCTTGCATTACTGAGGGCTGGAGGGGCCTGGCGAACTCTATATAAGCCACCCCCTCCTCCGGAGACATAGGGCTGTTACTTCCTCCGAGAAGGGCCTGAACTCGTAATCCTCATGTGCTTACAACTCCTCCATAGCTAAGATCTAGCCTCTCCATACATACCCCCCTACATCACTGTCAGAGTTAGAACCACGACAGCTAGCGCCCACCGTGGGGCTAGGAGTCTTAGAGCCTAGTTTGAGAAGTTGCGATTTTTTCCAGTCTCCTTGATCATGCTTTCGGGCGGAGCTTTGGTGGAGGGCTGCGAGATCCGTCTCGGCGTGCTCATGTTCATCGCCGATGACTCCACTTGGCTTCAGGAGGCTCCACTCGATGTCGACGCGCTCCCCGTCCGCGGGGCGACGAACTTTCGCGCATGCATCCGTGGTGTCCTCCCGCGGCAGCCGTCGACCCAGTATCGGTCGGCTCCCATGGCATCTCCCCGCCCTGTTTCTTGCCAGCGCAAGCGCTCCGGTCGGTCGTGGCTTCAGAGGTGGGTGCGGCATGTGGTGGCCCGCCAGTCGGCCACCCCACAAGTCGCGGCAATCGAGCCCGACGAATCCCTCTACGGCCTGTTCGAGTGGCTCCGCAGAGACCGCATCCGAATGCGACAGCAGTCACCCAGCTGCAGAGGTTCTGGTGATTGATGGGCCACACAGTCCTCCCGGTTTCCCCCGCGCTGACGGAGGCGTGGATGGGGGCGACCCGTCGCGTCCTCACGAGGAGTATCTCCCCGAGCCTCTCACGTCGTTGCAGCGGGAGGAGCTTCGCCGCCGGATCATGGATGCACTCCACACTCCTATCGTTGGAGAAACCCCCGAGGCCCGAGCCTTGGAGGACGCGCGCTTGGCTAACTTGGCCAAGCGCACTCGACTGGAGAATCTCCAGCGAATACTCGACGAGCGAGCGCGTCAATGGGCTCCAGAATCCAGTCGACGTCAACTCTTTCTGCCCCTGCAGGTATATCGTACTCCGACTCAGAATTTGGCGGTTGCGGCCCATATAGCAGAGTCGATTCAGCCCTCCCAGTCAGAGGCTGGCAGAGGCTTGTTGCAAATCAGTGCGTTGCTCCGAGCAGCAGGAGACTAGAATTCCGCTGTTTCTCAGTCGCGGAACAAGATCCACAGTCGATCCGTTGCAGCGGATACAGTCCAGTCGGCTCACAGCCCAAGATCGCCTCCGAGGCGTGAGGGACATGGAGACCGGCGTGATCAGTACAGAAGGAATGAGCAGTATGATCACCAATTCGATCATGATGATCGATGTCGAGTGCCAACCCCTCCCCCGAGGAGTGGATCATATGTGCCTCGACAGCAGGTTGACAGACGCCCTCATAGTGTTGGGCGGAGAATTCCAGTCGACCCCAGGGAACCAGGCTTTGATGCGAGATCCATTCTCGTTCAAGGTTTGGTCGACAAGAATAGAGCTCACCGAGAAGGCCACGACAGAGATGTGCCTACCAGTAGCAGAGTACATGTTTCAGGGCCGAAGTGTTTCAGTCGAGCCATCAGAGCCGCTGTAATTCCTCCCAACTTCAGGTTGGCGACTGGAGTTAGTAAGTTCAACGGTGAGTCCAAGTCCGATACTTGGCTCGAAGATTACCGAGTGGCTGTCCAGATTGGCGGTGGGAACGATGAGGTAGCCATGAAGCACCTGCCTCTCATGTTAGAAGGCTCGGCCAGAGTGTGGTTGAATCAGTTAGCACCCAGCAGCATTTACACTTGGGAGGATCTCTCCCAAGTGTTTGTCACCACATTTGAAGGAACATGCAAGCGACCTGCAGGCCTTACGGAATTGCGGTCTTGCGTGCAGAAACCGAATGAAACTCTGAGGGATTACATCCAGAGGTGGATCACATTGCATCACACAGTTGAAAATGTACCAGATCATCAAGCAGTTTGTGCCTTTAAAGAAGGCGTTAAGTACAGAGAATTGAATCTGAAGTTCGGTCGAACTGGAGAGATGTCTCTGAATCGGATGATGGAGATTGCCACCAAATACGCTAATGGTGAAGATGAGGATCGACTCCGGAGTGGCAAGCATAAAGCAGTCGCCCAGAAAACCGGAGGAAATTCCAGTCGGAAACAGAAGCGGAAAGCTGAGCCAGCCGCTCCTGGGGAGGCCCTGGCCGTAACCTAGGGAAAATTTAAGGGAAAACCCAAAGGACCTTGGAACCCCAAGAAAGTTAAAGACCAAGATGGAAATGATGTTTTTGATCTACCGTGTCACATCCACACCAAGAATGATGAAGAGGGTAAACTCATTTACCCAAAGCATACCACTCGACAGTGTCGGCTTCTGATCCAGCAGTTTCAGGGAAAGAAGTCCAAAGATAAGGAAAAGGAGTTGGAGAAAGTTGAGGACAAGGAAGATAGTAACGATGGGTACCCCCAGGTCAATTCCACCCTGATGATTTTTGCTGATGTTGAGAGCAAACGTCGACTGAAGGTTATTAACCGTGAGGTAAGTATGGTTGCTCCGGCAACACCCAATTATCTAAAGTGGTCCCAGACTGCCATCACATTCGACCAGTCTGATCACCCTACGCACATTGCCACCCCTAGGAGGCAAGCTCTGGTGGTCGACCCAGTTGTCAAAGGCACTCGACTGACGAAAGTCCTGATGGATGGAGGCAACGGTTTGAACATACTGTATGCAGAAACATTGAAAGGGATGGGCATTCCGATGTCCAGGCTCAGCAGCAGTAACATGAGTTTCCATGGAGTCATTCCTGGGAAGAAAGCCGAGTCACTCGGCCAAATTGCTCTTGATGTGGTTTTCGGTGATTCCAAGAATTACCGCAAGGAAAAGTTGACATTCGAAGTTGTGGATTTCCAAAGTGCTTATCACGCTCTTCATGGCTCGACCATGTTATGTGTATCTCAAATTGAAGATGCCTGGTCCCAAAGGTGTGATCACTGTTACAGGCAATCGGAAGAAAGCAGAAGAGTGTTTTCAGAAAGGCTCAAAGATTGCTGATGCTCAGATGGCGGGGGTCGAGCTGCAAGAGTATCAGAAGACTGCAAATCCGAGTGAGTTGCTACGAGCTAAAAAGCCTGCTTCAGAATCAGCTTTTCAGTCATCCGGTGAAACGAAGGCAGTTCACATTCACCCGACCGATACAAACGCTGCTTTGACTCACATCTCAACGACGGTCGACTCCAAATAGGAAGAAGCGCTCATCCAGTTCCTCCGTGAGAACTGGGACATCTTCGCATGGAAGCCTGCTGACATGCATGGAGTTCCCAGGGGGCTGGCTGAGCACCGTCTACGAGTCGACCCAAAATTTAAACCTATGAAAGAACATCTTCGACGGTCCGCCGTCTAGAAGTGGAAGGCCATTGGCAAGGAGGTGGCTCGGCTCTTAGCAGCGGAGTTCATCCGAGAAATTTACCACTCTGAGTGGCTCGCCAATGTTGTCATGGTCCCCAAGAAGGACAAGTCACTTCGCATGTGCATTGATTTCAAGCATATCAATCGGGCCTGCCCGAAAGATCATTTTCCTCTCCCCCGCATCGACCAGATAGTGGACTCGAGTGCGGGATGTGAGCGTTTGTCTTTCCTAGATGCCTATTCCGGGTACCATCAGATCCGTCTGTACGGGCCCGACGAGATCAAAACAGCTTTCATCACTCCATTCGGGGGCTTCTGTTATGTCACCATGCCGTTTGGCCTTAAGAATGCCGGAGCCACATTCATGAGGATGATTCAGAAGTGTTTGCTCACTCAAATCAGTCAGAATGTGGAGGCATACATGGATGATATTGTGTTCAAGTCACAGAAAGGTTCCGACCTACTGACTGACCTTGCTGAAACCTTTGCCAGCCTCAGGAGGTATGATATCAAGCTCAATCCATCAAAGTGCACGTTCGGAGTTCTAGGTGGGAAGTTACTCGGTTTTCTAGTTTCCGAACAGGGAATCAATGCCAATCCTAAAAAAAAATTGGTACTATACTCCGGATGAAACGTCCTGTGCGTGTGCATGACGTCCAGAAGCTTACAGGATGCTTGGCTGCTTTAAGTCGATTCATCTCTCGCCTTGGTGAAAAGGCATTGCCTCTTTACCGACTGATGAAGAAGTCCGACAAGTTCGAGTGGACTCCAGAAGCTGATGCGGCGTTTACAGAGCTCAAAGCTCTGCTCTCCACCCAGCCGGTGCTTGCTGCCCCAATCAGCAAGGAGCCTTTGCTGATTTACATTGCAGCCACAGGACAAGTTGACAGTACAGTACTTACGGTCGAGCGGGAAGAAGAAGGAAAGGCCTTCAAAGTTCAGTGCCCAGTATATTATGTTTCTGAAGTTTTGACTCCTTCAAAGCAAAGATATCCTCATTAACAGAAGCTTGTATATGGGATATATATGACCACGAAGAAGGTTGCACATTACTTCTCTGATCATTCCATTACAGTCGTCAGCGACGCTCCACTATCAGAGATTTTGCACAACAGAGATGCAACTGGTCGAGTGGCCAAATGGGCGATTGAACTTCTTCCCCTAGATATCAAGTTTGAGGCAAAGAAAGCTATCAAGTGCCAAGCAATTACAGATTTCGTCGCCGAGTGGATCGAACAGCAACTTCCGACTCAAGTTCACTCGGAGCACTGGACCATGTTCTTCGATGGATCTAAGATGCTGAATGGTTCCGGTGCTGGGGTAGTATTGGTTTCCCCCCGAGGAGATAAGCTCAGGTATGTTCTCCAGATTCACTTTGATTCCTCCAATAACGAAGCAGAATATGAAGCACTTTTGTATGGGTTGCGCATGTCCATTTCACTCGACGTCCGTCGCCTCATGGTCTATGGCGACTCAGATTTGGTGGTTAATCAGGTGATGAAAGAATGGGACATCAGAAGTCCAGCTATGACTGGTTATTGCAATGCAGTGAGAAAGTTAGAGAAGAAATTCGAGGGATAAGAGCTTCATCACATCCCCCGATTGAAAAATCAAGCAGCTGATGATTTGGCAAAGATAGGCTCCAAGAGAGAAGCCATCCCCAGCAATGTGTTTTTGGAACACATCCACTCGCCATCAGTCCAAGAAGATCCTTTTACAGATGAAGCCCCGCAGCCAAAGAGTGCCACAGATCCGACTGAAGTTGAAATTCCGGCAGTGGTCGACCTAATCATGGAAGTTTTGGCAATCACCCCTGACTGGACGATACCGTACATCGCGTATATCCTGAGAAAGGAACTCCCGGAGGATGAAGAAGAGGCTCGACAGATCGTCCGTCGATCCAAGGCCTTTACTGTCATAAAGGACAGTTGTATAGAGAAAGCGCGACTAGAGTCGGTCAGAAGTGTATAACACCAGAAGAAGGTCAGATAATCCTTGATGAGATCAACTCGGGGACCTGTGGTCATCATGGGTCCTCTCGGACCATTGTGGCTAAAGCATACCGAGCGGGATTTTACTGGCCAAGAGCGAATGAAATGGCAAAAGAGATAGTCGACAAGTGTGAAGGGTGCCAGTTCTGCTCCAACATGTCGCACAAGCCTGCATCAGCCCTGAAGACCATTCCACTCGTCTGGCCCTTCGTTGTTTGGGGACTGGACATGGTTGTCCCATTGAGAACAGGCAGGAGCGGTTTCACACATGTGCTTGTGGCAGTCGACAAGTTTACCAAATGGATTGAAGCTAAGCCTATCAAGAATCTTGATGCTTGCACTGCTATCAGTTTTGTCAGAGAGTTAACATTCAGATATGGAGTCCCACATAGCATCATCACCGACAATGGGTCAAACTTTGATTCAGACAAGTTCAGAGCTTTTTGCGCCTCTCAAGGCACACGAGTCGACTACGCATCGGTCGCCCACCCCCAGTCGAATGGACAAGCAGAAAGGGCAAATGGTCTGATTCTCAAAGGACTAAAGCCTCGGCTGATGCGTGATCTCAAGCACGCAGCAGGCACTTGGGTCAATGAGCTTCCGTTAGTTCTGTGGGGATTGAGGACCACCCCGAATCGGTCGACTAGAAGAACTCCGTTCTTTCTGGTTTACGGAGCGGAAGTAGTCCTGCCTAGTGATCTACTTCACAATGCACCCCGAGTCAAGCTTTATACCGAAGATGAAGCAGAACAAGCCCGGCAAGACGCAGTCGACCTCCTGGAAGAAGAAAGAGAAATGGCTATGATCCGATCGACCATTTATCAGCAAGACTTGTGTAGATTCCATGCCAGAAATGTAAATAGTTGAGCCTTCCAAGAAGGAGATTTGGTCCTCCGAGTGGATCAACAGAAACCACACAAGCTAGCTCCTACTTGGGAAGGTCCCTTCATCATCACCAGAGTCCTCCACAATGGAGCGTATCACCTCTACAATGTCGATCGCCAGATCAATGAGCCATGAGCTTGGAATGCAGAACTGCTCCGCCCCTTTCACACTTGAATTCTCACTCGGATGAGATGTAATAAGAAAAACTTCTGTAGTCTATTTATCAAAGACAAGAGTGTTAATAATTTTCCTATAATTGTTGTTGCTTTTGTGTGCGTGTGAAATCCCCCAGTGGGTGGCTTAGCTGCGAATTCGTTTCGCCTAAGTTTGTACAAAAAAAATCCTACGGAGTGGTGAGCCAGACTCCCACTCGGAGGCTTAGCTGCAGCTCAGTGCTCGCCTAAGTGTTTAAGAATCCTACCGAGTGGCGTGCCAGACTCCCACTCGGAGGCTTAGTTGCAGCCCAGTGCCCGCCTAAGTGTTTAAAAATCCTACCGAGTGGTGACCCAGACTCCCACTCGGAGGCTTAGCTGCATCCCAGTGCTCGCCTAAGTCTTTAAAAATCCTACCGAATGGAGAGCAAACCTCCCACTCGGAGGCTTAGCTGCAGCCCAGTGCTCACCTAAGTGTTTAAAAATCCTACCGAGTGGAGAGCAAACCTCCCACTTGGAGGTTTAGCTGCAGCCCAGTGCTCGCCTAAGTGTTTAAAAGTCCTACCGAGTGGTGAGCCAGACTCCCACTCGGAGGCTTAGCTGCAGCCCAGTGCTCGCCTAAGTGTTTAAAAATCCTACCGAGTGGAGAGCAAACCTCCCACTCGGAGGCTTAGCTGCAGCCCAGTGCTTGCCTAAGTGTTTAAAAATCCTACCGAGTGGTGAGCCAGACTCCCACTCGGAGGCTTAGCTGCAGCCCAGTGCTCGCCTAAGTGTTTAAAAATCCTACCGAGTGGAGAGCAAACCTCCCACTCGGAGGCTTAGCTGCAGCCCAGTGCTTGCCTAAGTGTTTAAAAATCCTACCGAGTGGTGAGCCAGACTCCCACTCGGAGGCTTAGCTGCAGCCCAGTGCTCGCCTAAGTGTTTAAAAATCCTACCGAGTGGAGAGCAAACCTCCCACTCGGAGGCTTAGCTGCAGCCCAGTGCTCGCCTAAGTGTTTTAAAATCCTACCGAGTGGAGAGCAAACCTCC
Organism: Triticum urartu; assembly: GCF_003073215.2. Classification (NCBI taxonomy): domain Eukaryota; kingdom Viridiplantae; phylum Streptophyta; class Magnoliopsida; order Poales; family Poaceae; genus Triticum; species Triticum urartu. Next base: position 427,688,454 of record NC_053026.1, read on the forward strand.
CACTCGGAGGCTTAGCTGCAGCCCAGTGCTGGCCTAAGTATTTAAAAATCCTACCGAGTGGTGAGCAGACCTCCCACTTGGGGGGCTTAGCTGCAGTCCAGTACTCGCCTAAGTTTGAAAAAATCCTACCGAGTGGAGAGCAGACCTCCCACTCGGGGGCTTAGCTGCAGTCCAGTACTCGCCTAAGTTTGAAAAAATCTTACCGAGTGGAGAGCAGACCTCCCACTCGGGGGCTTAGCTGCAGTCCAGTACTCGCCTAAGTTTGAAAAAATCCTACCGAGTGGAGAGCAGACCTCCCACTCAGGGGCTTAGCTGCAGTCTAGTACTCGCCCAAGTTTTTAAAATCCTACCGAGTGGAGAGCAGACCTTCCACTCGGAGGCTTAGCTGCAGCCCAGTGCTCGCCTAAGTATGGAACACATCCCAATCCGCAAGGACGACGAGGTGCAAATCGACTGCTACCTTCTCCTTCGGAGTTGCACCACAAATACAAAGTTATTTCGAGTGAAGAACAAGTTCCACTCCACAGATAATTCATTAAGATATTCAACAATGAATCAAGTTCACATAAGATCCAAAGGTTCTAGACCGCAGATCAAAGTACTCGAGCCTCCAGCTCGACAGAGTTTAACGGTTACAAAATCCACTCGGCATTCCGAGGAAAATTTAAAGTGAAGCATAAAAGTTTTTATTCCTCATGCAGAGGACTGGAAGGGGCGAGGAACTCGTCCAAGTCGATCCCGTCTGCAATGCGAGTGGCAGCAGCAATGAAAGTCTCCATGAAGTCTTGAAAGTTGTTCTTCCTGGTATTGGCAACTTGGATGGCGGCCAACTTTTCTTCTCACGCCTCCTTGCAGTGGACGCAGACCAGAGACAGAGCGACGTCAGTGCCACATCTAGCAGAAGATTTCTTCCATTCCGCCACTCGACCTGGGACTTCATTCAGTCGATTCATCAGGGACTCGAGGTCATTCTGAAGCGTCGTCCTAGGCCAGAGCGACGTGTCGAACCGTGACATCGCAACCTTCAACCGAGCAAGATAGTCAACAACGCCGGCACCACGAGATTCCAGTCGGAGCACGTTCATAGCAGCCTCGTCCTTCACTGGAGAATTGATGGGGTCCAAGTCTGTCTCCACTCGACTGGTCTCCTCTTGGAAGTTCTGGCAGAATTCTGTAAACACAATTCAAGGATAAGTCAGTGGCTCTATGCAGATTTGGTAACTGCAAGTCAGTCGGGCCGGAGTAATTACCCTCGAGCATGACGAACAGCTTCTTGGCGAGTCCACCGAGATAAGCCTCCAGATCATTCCTCTTCCCCGCCAGTTCACTTGCCTTGTCATTCCGAGCTATATTGCCATTCTTCAGACGGCTGACCTCTCGATTAGCCGCGTCGAGAGCAGTTTTCAGCCTGGAGTTTTCCTTTTCAAGAGTACCAACTGAAGCCAGTTTTTCTTAAGCAAGCTTCGTTTTGTTCAGGGCCTCTTTCTGCGCTTTGGAAAGGTCTTGATCCTTCTTCTTCAGAGCCTCCTCCATTTTGTCTGCGAAACAGCAAGTGAGATCAACATCGAGGACGGCCAGAAAGAAAGGACAGTCGACAAAAGCTCACGAGCAATACCTTTTGCTTCGTCCCCCGCCTTCTGCAAGTTCTCCTGAGCAAGCTTCAAGTCAAGGTTCAGCTGGATCTGTTTGTTCTCCAACTCAGTGTAGCGAGCCACAAGTTCGCAAGATTTCTTCAAAAAATTAGTCGACAGACATCCAAGATAAGTTGCTTCTGAGTAACCAAGAGACAATGATGGCGTTTCTAAGACTACAGCCGAATCAAAAACATTCGACAGTAGTCTCGGGGACTACACCCAGTGGGTGCACTCAGCGTGCCCCCATTGGTTCGACCAAAAAAATATCGACTGCCCGCAGCCGACCATGTACAGTTCCATTCGACATGGCCTTACCAGACCGAGTGAAGAAGTTCAGCTAAAGCAACACAATATAAAGACTACAGTCGACTGCCAATAGTCCACCGTAGTCTCGGGGACTACACCCAGTGGGTGCACTTAGCATGCCCCCACTCATCAAAAAGATTAATAGACACACCCAGTGGGCGTACAGATATAAAGATCTTCGGAAAAGAGATTCTTCAGATAGCATATCCTAACAGAACAAGCGGTGAATCGACTGACCTGGACATTGCTCTGAAGAGCCGAGCTCGCGTCATAAGCTGCTTGGCTGGCTTCCCAAACCACCTTCACTTGCTCCATCATGATCCCCGCCTGGCGTATAGTCTCTTTAGCGGCACCCACTTGGTCCTCAGGGACGTGGTGTGTGGCAAAAAGCGAAGGCGGATTTGCAGTCGACGTTGAAGGCCGGACACTCGTCAGAGGTTCAGCGAAGGTCATAGAAACCCGAGTGGTATCACCACCCTCCCGGACTGCGGCCTCAGGCGCCGGAGTAGTTTGTGGGGTCTTGCCAGCCGGCGCCCTCATGTTCCTTCGCGCCCTCAGCGGCACATCGTCATCATCATCAGGGAGGTCAATGACATGAGGAGGAGCTACAAGAAAAATCCAATCGACCGTATCGACTAAAAGCAGAGCATTAGTAATCGTACCGGGGTTGGAAGTAACAGCGTCTTCCATCTCTTGATCATCGTCCTTGGCGGAGATCTACGAGGTGGTAGCACTGCAAATTTCGAAAGTCAGTCAGCTTATTCAATGAGTCGACCAAGAGTCTGTCACGTTCGACAAAGGAAAACAAATTCTACTATTACCCAGAAATGGTGGGGACAGTCATCTTCATCTTGGGCAGAGCCTTTGGCGGCTTGGACGGCGTCGCGCGTGGGTGCTTGGGAGCTTTTTCTGTTGGCGCTGGAGATGAGGTCCGAGGGTGCTTCGATGACTGCCCAATAGGGACAGTCGCCTTACCACGTTCCCCCGCAGGGTCGTGTGTAAGCTTGGATCGCCGTTCCGAGCGGGGAGGTTCGACTTCTTCCCCCTCCTCTTCACTGGAGTCGTCGTCGTCATCCCCCTCTCCTTCGCCGTCAGATTCCCACTCTTCTCCCTCGTCTCCACTTTCGCCTCCGCTGGCCTCTCCTTCCTCGGCCTGCTCCTGTGCTCCATTGGGTGTCGAGTACATCTCAGTAGTGGCCTAGAGGACAACAAACGAGACAAAATATTTCGGATCCCAACAAAATGTGGGAAATTTTATTGAATTCTGTCTTGAACGGTTGGTTTTTTTTGAATAAATCTTGAACGGTTGGTTGAAATTATTAATCGTTGTCCTTGCAAGAAAATGGGCTATACTTTTAATAAACTGTAAATGGGCTATAGTAAATTCCATTAGAATTCAAAAATGGGTTGTACATTCTTACAAATCGCAAATGGGCTATAAGTTCTCTGCCACACACTTTTGGGCCTACTAAGTTGACGCGTCCCCTAAAAAAAGAAGTTGACGCGTATGCAAGGCTTTGTCAACTTATTATAGTCAACACACAGTTTTAGCAGCAGTGGACGTTGGATGTCTATCCAACAGATGTCGTGCTTCTTCTCCAATCTCGGATATTGTAGCTTCGGCCACCCAAAAAATGATTCCTCCCCCTGAAATCTGGGGCCCACCATTTCGGAGGCTGACCTGTGGGCCTATTTAGTTCACGCGTACCAAGGGCTTTGTCAACTTACTCAATATAAACGATTCTAGCTGCAGTGACTGTATGATGTCCATCCAACGGCCGTAGTGCTTCTTCAACCTCTGGTCTTCTTGCTGCAGCCGCCCAAAGCAGCGTCAGTCGTGCCGCCTGCTCCTGCCTCGCGTGGCCGGCTGTGCTGCCGCAGAGGCCTCACCGCCCCCTACTACTCCCACCGCTGGCCAGGCCATCCCCCCACTCACACACACCCCATGTTAGTCTGCAGCGACAGCGGCCTCACACCGGAGCCGAACCAGTGAACCCTCGTACTCCTCTCCGCATGGGCTTCCACTGCCGTGTCTTCCCCGGCTCCGCGTTGTCCCCTTCCTAGGCCTCGCCGTCGTCCACCGCCCTGGTGCTCTCGGCGCGGTGTGGTCAACGTGCTCAAGGAACGACTTCCATCAGAAGAGTACTATACGTGGAGAGGCTGATAGCTGGGTCCACGGCGGCCGCAAGGAAGTGCCTCCTTATTACGCGCAAAATAATTATTCCTCCAACTGACAGCAGGGACCCACCGGACGGGCCACCGTATTTTGCGAAAAAATATTTCCCCCTGACTGCTGGGACCCACGAGCTACATCTTCGCATGCAAGGAAGTGCCTCCTTATTACGCACAAAAAATGAATACCCCCCTGCTAGCTGGGACCCAGTATAGTGGCAGGCTGACTTGTGGGCCTACTAAGTTGACGGGGACGGAGGGCTTTGTCAACTTAGTCAATATCCTCGATTCTAGCTCCAGTGACCACACGATGTCCATCCAACGGCCGTAGTGCTTCTTCAACCTCTGGACTTCTTGCTCCAGCCGCCCAAACCAGCGCCGATCGTGCCTCGTGCTCCTACCTCCCGTGGCCGGCTGCGATGCGGCGGAGGCCTCATCGCCCCCTACTACTCCCACCGTTGGCCAGGCCATCCCTCTACTCACCCACACCCCCTGTTATTCTGTGGCGATGGCAGCCTCACACCGCAGCGAACCAGTGAACCCTCATACTCCTCTACGCGTAGGCATCCACTGCCGTGTCTGCCCCGGCTCTGCGTCATCCCCTTCCTAGGCCTCGCCGTGGTCCACCGCCCTGGTGCTCTCGACGCAGCGTGGTCAACGTGGTCAAGGAACGGCTTCTATCGGACATGGACTGTACGTGGAGAGGCTGACAACTGGGTCCACGGCCGTAGCAACGAAGTGCCTCCTTATTACGCGCAAAATAATTATTCCTCCACCTGACAGTGGGGACCCAACGGATGGGCCACCATATTTCGTGAAAAAACGTTTCCCCCTGACTGCTGGGACCCACCAGCTACATCCTCGCACGCAAGGAAGTGCGTCCGAAAAAAAACGATTCGCCCCTGACTGCTGGGACCCACCAGCTACATCTTCGCATGCAAGGAAGTGCCTGACAGTCGGGACCCACCTGTTCGAAGCGTACGTAGCATTGTCATTCTGGTCGCGAACGTGTATGTACATACTGTTCGATGTAGAGGCGCGCACGTGTTGTAGTAGAGGCGCGCACGTACCATGTACACGTACATACAATGGCCAGTGTGCAAGAAAGAAAATACGGCCACGTACGTACATATGGGCGGGGTCTCGAACGCCTACTCACGCATACATACGGCCAGGGCTCATGTACATGGCTGGGTTGGAACGGAGAAACTGCGTCGTCGTCGTGTTCATGGGGAGCCAACTGGCTGGGTCGGAACGGAATGCGTCGTCGTGTTCATCAGGAGAGCTTGGACAGAACAGCCGATGGAAATGAGGCCTGGCATACCGCAGAACGGAGGAAACAGCCTTGTGTTCGACCGGACATGTTCGAAATGGGATCATGTTCATCGGGAGGGGTCTGGCGTACCGCAAAACGGAGGAAACGGACCTCCTACGGTCGTAACAGGGTCCTGTTGTTCGGGAGGGGTGTGGCGTACCGCAAAACGGAGGAAACAGACTTGTGTTGGAGCGCCACAGTCGAAATGGGGGTCCTGTTCATCGGGAGGGGTGGTGCGTACCGCAAAATGGGACTCCACGAGATTCCGTTCATCTCCACCATCAACCCCCTCCAGCCTCCACGGGCTACTGTTCATCCACCGTCGACCTCCTCCAGCCTGCACCTGCGACTGTTCATCCACGAGCTCCTGTTCATCTAGCCTCCACCGCACGCTACTCCACCGGCTACTGTTCAACCAGCCCTCTCCACGGGCTCCTCTTCAACCACCCCTCCACGGTCTACTATTCATCCATCCCTCCACCGTCTACTGTTCATCAGCCCTCCACGGGGTGGTCCTGTTTATCCAGCCCCAACCGGCTCGATCAATCCGGGCCCTGTTCATCCAGAGGAAACACCATGGGGTCCTGTTCATCCACCCCCACCGGGAACTGTTCATCCACCCCCTAGCAATTCTCACTGTTCATCCAGAGGCAGCATCGATCGGCTTCAGTTAGCAGCAGTAGCTAAGGAATCGCTCGATCTGGTTCAGTTAACAGCCATCGATTGATCGCTCGGGTTCAATAACACATAGCCTATAGTACAGTCGCTCGGGTTCAGTTAGAGCCCAACGCCTCGCACCCACGCGCGTGCGTGTACGAGAGAAACATGCATCGCTCGGCCCCGACCACCCACCATAACCGGGAACACCCCGATATTTTCCTCGCCCTCGCTTCTAGCACGGTTTTTTCCATCATGGATGGCCCAAAGAATGTCATGCAGCTGCGTCTCTAGCCCGCCCAGGACGAAAAGCCCATTTTCTGTCATGATTCTTTGTCATAGAAGTAGGAGCCCACCACATCTATGATCATACCAGGTTTTGTCACAATTATCGTCCTAGAAGTGTCATAAGTATGACAAAAAAAATTCGTTCGGCCCAAAATGTCACGGATGTGTCTTTTTTTGTAGTGTACATGATCGATGGGCATGCAAAGGTTAAAGTATTTCTACCAGAACACGATGATTATCTAGATGTTTTCATGAATATCGTGAAGGATGGGCGGTCGGCCATCACAAGGGGTTGGACTAGAGGCGTGCGTGCCTTCTGCATGGAGTAGGGCACAATATGGGCATTCCGCTTCACCTTGTTCAGCAACTAGAATATATTTTGCCCCTTTCTTTACCGTCTTTAATACTACAATTATACAACGGTGGTTTGTCATTCTTTATTTAGTTCTTATGTAATTCTTGAACATATGTACCAACGAATCAAATAATGCATTGGTTGTTTGAACCTGATGGATATGAATAAAGTTGTAGCATATATTCAAATTCAAATTCAAATCTGGTACAATTTGGAAAAGCAGCAATTAAATTAGGGTGAAATTACGCTCTCCAGGTTGTTACGGCACACACGGTTGGTAAAACACAAACGTTTGCGATATGCACCATAATCCGAGACGGTTCACAGAGAGGAAACATGTGCAAGCATGCACAAAGTTGCCGTTTGCTAACCGTCTGCGATGTTAGACAATATCACAAATGGTGCGGGCAAACTAAATGTTTTTGTTAGTTGCCTTATTGTACACGATTCACAACCATGAACTATTTCTGATGAAATATGCATCGTAAACGTTGCACAACAGGATAGCATGTGCGATAGTTCACGTGTACGACGATGTTACGACGGTTTGACGTTTCGTAATCCTGTCCGACACTCGTACGAAATTAGCTAATCTTCTTAACGGTGAACCGTTTGTGATGGGCTGCGCATCAGACACATTCTATAATAGTGAACCATTTGTGATGGGCCACGCAACGTAAACGTAGCACCATAGAATACCGACTGTGATGGCAATGCGAGAAGAAATGAGTAAGAGAACTGTAGGGGCCCTATCCCTGACGGTTTCTGGGTTGTGTGGGAAGGACCCCCCTATCACCCACACTCACTTGGCGACGGTTCCAAATGCCGTAACGGAAAGGGGACAAAAACCGTTTGTTTAGGACGAACGCGCACCAGTGATGATGTAACTCTTTTTGCGGTGTGTTTGTTAGGATAGGATGAACTTTGTGTTTATGATCAGATCTATCTTTTTTTCCATGAAAGTTATTTGAGTTTCTTTGATCTCTTATATGCATGATTTCTTATAGCCTCGTATTTCTTCTCCGATATTTAGGTTTTGTTTGGCCAACTTGATCTATTTATCTTGCAATGGGAAGAGGTGCTTTGTAGTGGGTTCGATCTTACGGTGCTTGAACCCAGTGACAGAAGGGGAACCGACCAGTATGTATCGTTGATACTAAGGATAAAACGATGGGGTATATTTCTATATAAATAGATCTTGTCTACTTATGTCTACTACACAACCTTCTTCTTGTAGACGTTGGGCCTCCAAGTGTAGAGGTTTGTAGGACAGTATCAAATTTCCCTCAAGTGGATGACCTAAGGTTTATCAATCCGTGGGAGGCGTAGGATGAAGATGGTCTCTCTCAAGCAACCCTGCAACCAAATAACAAAGAGTCTCTTGTGTCCCCAACACACCCAATACAATGGTAAATTGTGTAGGTGCACTAGTTCGGTGAAGAGGTGGTGATACAAGTGCAATATGGATAGTAGATAATGGTTTTTGTAATCTGAAATTATAAAAACAGCACGGTAACAAGTAATAAAAGTGAGCACAAACGGTATTGCAATGCGTTGAAACAAGGCCTAGGGTTCATGCTTTCACTGGTGCAAGTTCTCCCAATAATAATAACATAATTGGATCATATAACTATCCCTCAACATGCAACAAAGAGTCACTCCAAAGTCACTAATAGCACGAAACCACCTCAAAGTTATCCTTTCTGATCGATCTATTCAAGACTCCATTGTAAAATAACACGAAGCTATTCTTTCCGTTCAGTCTATCATAAAGTTTGTGCTAGAATAACACCTTAAGACACAAATCAACCAAAACTCTTATGTCACCTAGATACTCCAATGTCACCTCAAGTTTCTGTGGGTATGATTATACGATATGCATCACACAATCTCAGATTCATCTATTCAACCAACACAAAGAACTTCAAAGAGTTCCCCAAAGTTTCTACCAGAGAGTCAAGACGAAAACGTGTGCTAACCCCTGTGCATAAGTTCACGTGGTCACGAAACTCGCAAGTTGATCACCAAAACATACATCAAGTGGATCACATGATATCCCATTGTCACCACAGATAAGCACGTGCAAGACATACATCAAGTGTTCTGAAATCCTTAAAGACACGATCCGATAAGACAACTTCAAAGGGAAAACTCAATTCATCACAAGAGAGTAGAGGGGGAGAAACATCATAACATCCAACTATAATAGCAAAGCTCTCAATACATCAAGATCGTATCACCTCAAGAACACGAGAGAGACAGAGATCAAACACATAGCTACTGGTACATACCATCAGCCCCAAGGGGGAACTACTCCCTTCTCGTGATGGAGAGCACCGGGATGATGAAGATGGCCATCGGAGAGGGATTCCCCCCCCCCAGCAGGGTGCCGGAACGGGTCTAGATTGGTTTTCGGTGGCTACGGAGGCTTCTGGCGGCGGAACTCCCCATCTATTGTGCTCCTTGATGTTTCTAGGGTATATTGATATATAGGCGAAAGAAGTCGGTTAGGGGAGACATGAGGGGCCCACGAGGTGGGGAGCACGCCCCGGGGGGTAGGGCGTGCCTCCCTCGAAGCTTCCCTAACGTCTACTCCAAGTCTCCTGAATTGCTTCCGTTCCAAAAATAAGTTCCGTGAAGTTTCAGGTCAATTGGACTCCGTTTGATTTTCCTTTTCTACGATACTCTAAAACAAGGAAAAAACAAAAACTGGCACTAGGCTCTAGGTTAATAGGAAAACTCATATAAAATAGCATATAAATGCATATAAAACATCCAAGGTTGATAATATAATAGCATGGAACAATAAAAAATTATAGATACGTTGGAGACGTATCATCTACATCATGTCATTGTTCTTATTGCATTACTCTGTTTCTCCATGAACTTAATACACTGGATGCATGCTGGATAGCGTTTGTCGGTGTCAAAACCGGCGGATCTCGGGTAGGGTGTCCCGAACTGTGCGTCTAGGATCGATGGTAATAGGAGACGGGGGACACGATGTTTACCCAGGTTTTGGCCCTCTCTATGGAGGTAATACCCTACTTCCTGCTTGATTGATCTTGATGAATATGAGTATTACAAGAGTTGATCTACCATGAGATCGTGATGGCTAAACCCTAGAAGCCTAGCCTGTATGACTATGGTAATGAGTATATCCTTTCCGGACTAACCCCTCCGGTTTATATAGACACCAGGGAGGGAATCTAGGGTTACATAGAGTCAGTTACATAAGAAGGAATCTTCATAGTCGGTCGCCAAACTTGCCTTCCACGCCCAGGAGAGTCCAATCCAGACACAGGTACAGTGTTCGGCCTTCATGTCTTCACAGCCCATCAGTCCGGCCTATGGATAACAGGTCGGACGCCCGAGGACCCCTTAGTCCAGGACTCCCTCAGTAGCCCCCGAACCAGTCTTCAATAGCGAGGTATTTGGCACACGAATTGTCTTCAGCATTGCAAGGCGGGTTCCTCCTTTAATTATCTCCAAGTGATGTATTCGGCCATCGGTTCAATGTCGCTCCCCTCGGCTTCTGTGTGTTAAATAACTTCACCTTCCACGTGTCAAGCGAAGGTGGAAGGTTAGGGTATTTTTTATCTCCAAGTGATGTATTCGGCCATCGGTTCAATGTCGCTCCCCTCGGCTTCTGCGTGTTAAATAACTTCACCTTCCACGTGTCAAGCGAAGGTGGAAGTTTAGGGTATTTTTGCAGATAACACCCCGTCCATGCAAGGAAGAGCACCTATTAAAGAGATTGGATCCTAAATCCATTCGGCACCATGCAGAGGAAGTCCCCGGAAACTGCTTAGGAGAAACCATTCCAGGATGGCTAGTGCCCCAGCTCCTCCACCTGTTCCGACCTAGAGAAAGGCCAGTGGGAGAGGTGTTCAGTTCCCCACAGTCAATTGATGAAGATGCAGACGCATGGATTTCTTCCCCCCGCAGATCTAGTTTTTGTTCGAGCGGGGCTAGATTCCTTCAATGGTGAGATTCAGGCAGAGGACTTCCCCAATCCATCCGGGGCAGAGCGAGTATGTTTCGTGCCCTACCTGCTAAGGGGCGTTGGATTTCCATTCGTCCGTTCCTCCAAGGGCTTTTGGAATACTATGGCTTCCAGTTGCACAACTTCACCCCTGCCTCCATTCTGCACATTGCAGGTTACGTCGCCTTATGCGAACTATTCCTCGGTATCGAGGCTCATTTCGAGCTGTGCAGGAAGTTGTTCTGTCTTGTCCCGCGTAATCACGAGGGGTCAATATTTGAAGTGGGAGGAGCCGAAGTATGGCGTATCATCGATACTGGATATCTGTCCGGCACACCAAGGAAGGCACCCAAAGAATGGCCTTCTAAATGGTAATGGCCTTCTAAATGGTTCTATATTGAGGACGTCACGCTTCCTGACATAGTTCAAAAGGGTCTTCCTGAATTTGTGAGCGTTCCTCTGAAGAAACGCCACATTTGGCATCCCCGGAGTCTTAAAAAGGATGACAGCGCAGAAGTTTGCTAGCTTATGAGCAAGATAAAGACGCTCGCTCAGTCCCGACTCACAATAATCGGGGTAATGGCGACCTCCATAGTGCGAGGGGTTCAGCTGCTACAATACAGAGGGCTGCCCATGTGTCACTACAATGGAGAGGATGACGCCTCCCGCTATGGCCGGAAGGGTCCGGATACCCCCGCCGCTCTGGCCAAAATATTGGTCGAGCTGTTTAAAGGGGAGGAAGAGGAGTTTCTTCACATTAAGCGCAGAGATGGGTATTCTATGTATGATCCTCCCAGTTAGGTAAGCTTCGACCCCTCTATTCCACACATTCCCCTTCCGGATTACTTTTGATAAATTTCAAGTCTGTTTGTTATGAGAGCACTGGCGGAAGCTCAACAAAGGAGTTCATAGTCCTGCCCCACAGCCGGAGATCCACAACTGGGAGCTAGATCCTAGGTTTGAAGAGGATCCAGATATATTCGTGATGCTTGCGGAGGGAGTGTTTTACCAGACAAGCTATGACGGCACATAAGTGGCCATCACGTCTGACTACCCTGGCCTTCTTCCTGCTTCACATGTAAATAATTAAGAAACACCTTCTCTAAAAGAGTGCTCTTATTCTGCCTCACTAACCGCACTGCATCGAGCTTCATAGGGGAGACGTTCGGCGATTCCGAAGAGATCGGCTCCCGCGCCGAGCAAGCCTTCGAAGAGGAAGGCGGGTGAAGACACAACCAGGCCTTCATCGAGGAGGTGCGGATAAACATGCTTTTCAGCAGTCGCATCCGACTATGACTCATCTGTTTGTTTGGTTACAGGAAGAAGGTTTGCCGAACTATGTCTGGGGACCCGGTCGGTGATGTTTGCAACAACCGAGATTTAGATCCAATCTGGGAGACTGGGGCTGGTGCAAGAACAGCGCCGGACTGCCCTTCGGCCGAGGGTTGGGAAAATATGTTCGTCACCAACTCGGAGGTAGAGAGTGCCATGAACCATCGGTGCTGCAGAGCTGTCTTGCGAGACCCCAAGTTCTCGGAGGAGGCTTTTAATGCCTTTAGCTCGGGCGACGCGTACATCCGAGCTGCTCCAGATGGGCTTAGAAGAACCACGAAGCAATATCTGACAGATGTGCATGTAAGTTTTCTTTGTCAAAAAAGGATAACCATATGCCCGTAGCCCCCGAGACTGAAAGCAGTTGGCACAACTGATTTAAGGATCATTGTACGACCAGGTCCTTACAGAGAAGAATTGCTTGCTAGCCCAGGAGCTGGAGCAGTGCCGGGCGCAGCTAAATGCTGCTACTGCCGAACTGGACAACGTCAATAAGTCATCTTCTGGTAGTGTTCCCCACCACCGAGGAACAATTATTATATACCAATTATGCTAATTCTGCTGCTAATCGCATAATAGGGTCGTCTGATCAACTTGAAGAGAAGTTGAGGATCTCCCAAGAGGGAGAAAAAGAGGCGAAAAGGCAACATGCCGCAGGCGAGGGTGTGTTGACCCGCGTCAGATACGACAAAAACAAGCTACAGGATTCCAACGCTACATTGTGTGAAGAATTGAAAGATGTTCGATCCCAGCTAGCCCATTCCGTGAAGGAGAGCAAGAAGCTGCGGGGTGAGATATTCAGTAAGTGTCCGAACTTTTTTTAAAGTAGTTCCGAGATAAATGGGACTGATATAGTCATGTTTGCAGGTATATTGATAGGCCTTCCTAAAGAGGAGGTGTCCGGATCATCGAGTGATCTCCTGCAAAGACTGTCGCAAGTTCACGAACATGCCCGGCTGGCCATGCGGAGCGTTGCCAAGGCCTTATGGCCTTCTGCCTCCCCTCCAGGAAGTATGGAGGAGCTTGTAGAGCTGTTCAAGGGAGCGCGGTGGCGTATCCGACTATGAAAGATATCGGTCTGCCGAGAGGGCGTGCGAGAGGCATGGGCCATGGTGAAAACATGGTATACCAAGCTGGATCCAAATCACATGGCTCGGGTTGGACCATTAGGGTCGAAGGGGGGAGAAATTCCCGTTAGTTTAGTATATGACCAAGTAGAGGTGGCCGCCAAATATTCCCAACAGGATTGTAAGTTAGACTACCTGTTGGAAGGTGTAGAGGAGGAAGTGTTCGAGTCCAAGTGACAATGTACTTTCCTCATTATGTGGAACTCTAGCTGAATTGTATATCATTGTTCATGGCAGACCTTTTCGCTTCAACCTCCGGACTCGAAGGTGCGGAGTGTTTCCGAATACCGTCGCGGCTGAATAGGCCGGGGTATGCCTGGAAAACTAGGCGTAGGGGTCATAGTTGCTTGAACAGACAAGTGGTATCCGGCTAGCTATGTTATATTACATTGGTATCGTAAGACACATCTTCCAGAGAGAATAGTTTTGTTAATGGTTCCTTTCCCTGGGTGTGCATGCATTTAATGTACATGTACGAATTTTGATGCGAGCACCATAGTTTGTATAACTTCTGGGGTGCACAATGGAGTGAGTTTAGAAAACATCTTTAATTTACCAACCGAATGTTCCCTTAAGAACGCTAGCTTTCGGCTTCACCCAGTATGAGGTACACATCCGGATGACCTGGCAGTAACAATCGCAGAGGGAACGTAGGGCATAAGCGGAGGAGCCAGGCAATCCAGCTTGTCCAAAACTTAAGTCATATCGATGCATATAGTGGCAAAGAAAAGGATCATATCGAAAAACTCATATGTGAGGAGCTTAATGCTCAAGGAATGACAAGAACCTCTGTCCAAGAAGCCCCTGGGTACAAGTGACGTACATATTTAGAGATGTATGTGTCAATGGTGTGCGGTCTAGCCATACCAAAGCGTTAAAGAGGGAAAGAAGAAAGTAATCAGAAAAGAGAGAAAAAAACAATGGAAACTACAGGGGAGGAGGAGACGAACAAGGGGTTTGGCGCTAGGCATAGAATCTTCGGAGTCTGGCCGCATTCCAGGGGTTCGGCTCGAGGCGATTGTCTGATGCATCGCAAAGACGGTATGCTCCTCCGGTGAGAACTTGGTCAATTATGAAGGGACTCTCCCATTTGGGCTTGAGTTTGTCCTTTTTCTTCTCCGGCAGGCGCAGAACGAGTTCGCCAATGTTGTAAGTCTTGGCCCCTACTTCTCTGCTTTGATATCTGCGAGCCTGCTGTTGGTAAAATGTTGAACTGGCTTTTGCGACATCACGTTCCTCCTCCAGGGCATCTAGGCTGTCCTGCCGATCAAGCTCTGCTTCTCTCTCTTCGTACATCCGCACTTGACGTGAGTCATGAATAATATCGCAGGGCAATACGGCCTCTGCGCCATACACCATGAAGAAAGGTGTGTATCCGGTAGTACGGTTGGGCATGGTCCACAGCCCGCAGAGTAAAGAGTCGAGCTCCTCAACCTAGTGCTTGTATGATTCTTTCAAAGACCACACTACTCTGGGCTTAATGCCGCTCATAATAAGATCGTTGGCTCATTCGACTTGACCGTTGGTTTGTGGGTGGTAGACTGAGGCATAATCGAGTTTAATACCCAGATTAGTACACCAGGTTTTTACCTCGTTGGCTGTGAAATTAGAACTGTTGTCGGTGATGATGCTGTGTGGGACACCATAACGGTGCACAACACCAGATATGAAGTGTATCACTGGGCCGGGCTCGGCCGTTTTGACCGGTTTAGCCTCTATCCACTTAGTGAATTTGTCCACCATAACCAGCAGATATTTTTTCTTATGGCTTCCCCCTTTAAGGGGTCCAAGTATATCCAGTCCCCAGACCGCGAACGGCCAAGTGATGGGGATAGTCTGTGAGGTAGTTGGGGGCATGTGGCTTTGGTTGGCGAAGAGTTGGCATCCGACGCAGCGTTGGACGAGGTCCTGTGCGTCTGCTCGGGCTGTCGGCCAATAAAACCCATTACAGAAGGCCTTGCTAACAAGAGCCCGAGCTGCGGTGTGGTGTCCATCGAGACCGGAGTGAATTTCTGTTAGAAGATGTCGCCCCTCTTCTTCGGAGATACATCTTTGAAGTACTCTGGTGGTACTTTTCTTGTAGATCTCTCCGTCGTGAACCTTGTAGGCCTTCGAGCGCCGAACAATGCGGCGAGCCTCATTCTGGTCTTCGGGGAGCTCCTTCCTACTAATGTAGGCCAAGAAAGGTTCGGTCCATGGAGCAATTACTGCCATAATGAGATGGGCCGACGGTGTTACTTCGGTGGCTGAGCCCCCGATACTATCGGTTTTGTTCGGGATTTGGAGTTGTATTCGGATCTGGACTATTGTTGCTGCCATCCCCTTGCACACCACAGATGGCTTGAAAAGCCTTTCCAGGAAGATGTTGGGTGGGACGGGGTCGCGCTTAGCGCCGATGCGAGCAAGGACGTCCGCCGCTTGGTTACTTCCTCGGGCGACGTGATGAAATTCAAGCCCCTCGAAATGAGCCAACATTTTTAATACGACATTATGATAAGATGCCATCTTTGGATCTTTGGCGTCAAAGTCGCAGTTTATTTGAGATATGGCAAGGTTCGAGTCCCCGCACACCTCCAGGCGTTGTATGCCTATGGATACGGCCATCCGAAGACCATGCAGTAGGGCCTCGTATTCGGCTGCGTTGTTAGACTCTGTGTATAATATCTGGAGTACATACTGGACGACGTCTCCAGTGGGGATGTTAACACGACTCCCACTCCCAGCCCTACCAACATTTTGGAGCCATCAAAATACATAACCCAATTGGAATATGTGCCGTACTCTTTAGGGAATTTGGCCTCTGTCCATTCGGCGATGAAGTCGGCCAGTACTTGGGATTTGATGGCTCATCATGGCTTGTATGTTATGCCGAATGGAAGTAGCTCTATGGCCCATTTGGCGATCCGTCCCGTGGCATCGCGATTGTTTATTATGTCATTGAGTGGGACCTCAGAAGCAACCTTGATTGAACACTCCTGGAAGTAGTGTTGTAGCTTGCGGGATGCCATGAAGACCGCGTATGCTATCTTTTGGTAGTGGGGGTACCGGGATTTGCACGGTGTGAGGGCAGTTGATACGTAGTATACTGGTTTTTGGAGTAGAAATTTGTGTTCGTGTCGGTCTCGTTCGACGACGAGCATGACACTCACCACCTGATGTGTTGCTAATATGTATAACAACATGGGCTCGCCAGTGTTTGGTGCGGCCAGGATTGGGTTGCTTGCTAGGAGGGCCTTTATTTCCTCCAGTCCGGCAGTCACCTTGTCTGTCCATTCGAAGTTATCAGTGCGCCGTAAGAGGCGATAGAGTGGTAGTGCCTTTTCTCCTAATTTGGATATAAAGTGGCTTAGCGCTGCTACGCTTCTAACTAGCTTTTCGACCTGTTTGAGGTCTGTTGGTGTAGCCAACTGTGATAGAGCTCGGATTTTAGCTGGATTTGCGTCGATTCCTCTATTGGAAACGATCAAGCCCATTAGTTTTCCAGCGGGGACGCCGAAGACACACTTTTCAGGGTTGAGCTTAATGTCATATGCCCGGAGGTTATCGAATGTAATACGTAAGTCGTCTATTAGTGTTTTGACGTGCCTAGTTTTAATGAAGACGTCATCGACACAAGCTTCTACCATTTTGCCAATCTGTTTCTCCAGGCATGTTTGAATCATGCGTTGGTATGTGGCGCCGAAGTTCTTGAGCCCAAAGGGCATGGTGTTGAAGCATAATGGCCCATATGGGTGTTAAATGTTGTTGCAGCTTCATCAGACTCCTTCATTTTGATTTGATGGTATCCGGAATATGCATCAAGGAAACACAGTGAGTCGTGTCCTGCGGTGGCGTCGATGATTTGATCAATTCGAAGGAGGGGGAAGGGATCCTTAGGGCAAGCCTTGTTGAGGTCTTTGAAATTGACACACATGTGCCAGGATTTTTCCTTCTTTGGTACCATCACCAGGTTTTCCAGCCAGTCCGGATGTTTGATTTCTCTAATGAATCCGGCCTCGATGAGTTTGGCCAGCTCCTCCCCCATGGCTTGTCGCTTGGGTTCAGAAAAGCACCACAGTGTTTGCTTAACTGGTTTAAATCCCTTTAATATATTGAGGCTATGTTCGGCCAGCTCGCGTGGGATCCCTGGCATATCTGAAGGGTGCCAGGCGAATATGTCCCAGTTTTCCTAGTTTTCGTGCAGGAATTCTCGTAGTGCGGTATCAACTATTGGGTTCAACTGAGCTCCAATAGATGATGTCTTCTTGGGGTCCATTGGGTGGACCTGGAATTTGACTATTTCTTCTACTGCTTTTAAGAATGTGGATTTAGGGCGTTTGTCGAGGATCACGTCATCCTTGTCCACCGTGGAGGTAGTGCGGTTAATTCATCGACCGCGAGGGCTTCGGATAGCGCCTCTAGGGCCAGGGATGCGGTTCTGATTCCAGTGCGGAGTGCTATCTCCGGATCACTGACGAGAGTGATTATACCGTTTGGTCCCGACATTTTGAGCTTCATATACCCGTAATGGGGTATGGCCTGAAAGCATGTAAAAGCATCCCGCCCCAATGGGGCGTGATATCTGCTACTGAAAGGGGCCACTTGGAAAGTTATTTCTTCGGACCGATAGTTCTCTGGCGTGCCGAATACTACGTCAAGTGTGATTTTGCCCGTGCAGCGCGCCTCCCAACTGGGAATAATACCTCGGAAGTTTGTGTTACTTTGCTTGATGCGGCTCCTGTCTATTTCCATTATATGAGTGTGTCCTCATAAATGAGGTTTAGTCCGCTGCCGCCGTCCATGAGGACCTTGGTAAGTCGAAACCCGTCCACGATGGGACCGAGGACTATCGTGGCTGGCGCTCGTACTATTCTGTACTTTGGTTCGTCACCGGCATTGAATGTTATAGCCGTGTCGTTCCAGGGGTTTATTTCAGCAATTTGGCAGACTTCGGTGAGCTCGTGAAGCGCCCTTTTGCGCTTGTTGTTTGAAGCAAATGCCTCAAAGACCGTCAATTGTCTTGAGTTATCGTCCTCTGGGGGATGTCGTTCTGGGTCGTCCTTGATAAGGATGTCCTCGCCGCTCTTGGCTACCTGTCATAGTATCCAACATGCTTTAAGGCTGTGGGTTGCCATGGTATCTGGTGTTGTATGAATTTTGCATGGGCCATCGAGCCACCCCATCAAAATGGTGACGTGCAGCATAGCGGTTTTGTGTATCTTGACTGTTGGACTGGGCGTGCCATGAGGGTGCGCCCTTTTCGCCTGTAGGGAGAGTTGAGTTGGGACTGGCGGTTCCCAGCAAGCTGCCTGAGTTTTCCAGGCACTCTCCATCGCGCTGTAATTTTGTACGATGGTTGCTAAGTCAGCAAATTTCAGTATGCGGCGGCGATTGATGGCGCTGAGGAATCCTTCGTCCGCGCAATTGTTGCAGAACACTGATATTGCGTCCTCGTCATTGCTAGAAGCCTCTTCAGCATCCGGGTCCATGTGCCATGCACAAAATTATACTCCTTCGTTCCTAAATATTTGTCTTTTTACAAATTTCAAATGGGCATATTTTAGAGTGTAGATTCACTCATTTTGCTTCGTATGTGTACTCCCTCCGTTCCAAAATATTTGTATTTCTAGAGATTTCAACAAGTGACTACATACGGATCAAAATGAGTGATCTGCACTCTAAAATATGTCTATATACATCCATATGTAGTAGCCCATTTGAATCTCTAAAAAGACAAATATTTGAGTAGTCACTCGTTGAAATCTCTAGAAAGACAAATACTCCAGAGTATATTTAAGAACCGAGGGGGTAGTGCACAGCCGCATGGGAGACTCAGCCCGGTCATTGCGCCGCATTAATTGTGAGTAATGAGCAGTCAAATCATAAGCCCCACCTTTCCCACTGTAAGTTTCTAGGAATAAGAAACCATCAATACACTCTTCTTTGAATCCGCTCATACTACTCCATCTATCACTGTTTATAGAGCGCGCTTCAGAAAAAGAAAAAATCTTTGGGACCAAGGCGACTAGCGATCGGCCTGAAAAATAGCATTGGTAGTTATAGCACGGCGTCTATTACTAGAGGAAATAATGCGTACACACATGCATGCAGTGCTTCCACCCCGGGTACACACATGCATGCACTTACTCCACTTCATAGTACATCGAGAGAAAATTGTGGACTTGATTGCGGTTACCACGCCCTAATTCATTGAGCATTAAACCAAACGCGTCTAAAGTCCCTCTGGTGGTGGAAATGCATTGAGAGAAATGCATCATAATGAAGCGCGCCCTGTAAACTATGACAGAGGGAGGAATAGTATGAAGGTGCAAAACCAAGTACGCGTATGGCCAGTTGGTCAATGCACCTCCTCTTGGCATATCACTGACATGTGGGACCGGAGTGTGAGCGAACCGATCTCAATTGACGGCAAAATGGCCAACCCGCCGTTCCTTGAGAGAGACGATGAGCGAGAACACACAAACGGGCTCGCACGGAGGCTAGGATATAATCGAGCATGGTTGATTGATATCATCATTACATGTTGGGCTGCCATTTTCCGCCCTTCTCCGGAATAAATGTGTACTTCATCAGAGAATAAAAGAAAGAGCACAGACGCTCCACCATGCGGTTCTAGTAGTAGTACTACTCGTACTACTAAACCTTGCGCTTGGCTCTTCGCCTCTTCGTGAAGTCAAACAATGATGGTACTCCGCATGTTCGGTACTACAGTGCATGCCTCTGGCAATCTGACACCGAATGAACTGATGCATGTCCACCGCCTGGGCGAGGGTAGGTTGCATTAGTCAAAAGGCGTAAGTGAGCTTCACCTTGTCCTGCAAGCTTCTCCTCATTCTGCGAGTTGACGGGACACACCAAAAAGTAGTGCTAGTCCATACTCCCTCTTTTCTGGTTAATATGGCCTAATCTTTTTTGCAGGTAAATGAGAGAGCTTTATTCATATATAAGAATTCTTAGGACGATCAGCCAAGACAATGGTCACTAGGAAGCGAGGTACCCCGCAAAAAAGAAGTAGGAAGCGAGGTGTTTCATCAAGCCAGCTCTCAGCCACATTCAAAGTGTAGCAAGCACGGTTCACACAAAGATGCGCCGCAAGGTTTGCTGCCCTGTTTACATGCTAAATAACAAAAAAAGAGGAAATATTACCGAGCGCTCCTATTTGTAATAGGATATGAGCCAGAATTTAGCGAGAATTGTAGTGAGTGTTCCATGCAATCAACTTCCATTATCACATGCGAGAACCCTCAAAGAGAACCAAATGTGTTGAAGATTGCTTTATCACATTTTAAAAATATAATAAGAGTGCAGACGCTCCTCCATCCGGTTCCTAGTACTAGTATAGTACATCCCTCTATAGACTATAGTAGTAGTACTAGTACTTGTAAACTTTGCGCTTGGCTGCTCGCCTCTTCGGGAAGTCGAACAATAATAGTACTAGTATAGTGTATGCTTCTGGCAATTTGACACCGAATTAATGGTTGCACGTACACCGCCTGAGCGAGGGAGAGCTTGCATTAGTCAAAAGTTTCTCCTTGTCCTACGAGCCACCGCGCGCAAGCTTCTCCCGTCCTGCAAGCTTCTCCTCATTCAGCAAGTTGACGGGACACAACAAAGTAATGCTAGTCCATACTGCCTCCTCTCCGGTTAATATGGCTTAATTTCAAAGGAGATAAATACACTGTCTGTCACTGTATATTTGTAAAAATACGGTTAGTGGACTTCATAATACGCTCATGCGCTCAATATATAGATTTTTCGGTGTTTATACGGTCACTAGCTAACCCTGGCTGAGTATGTGTGTGCATACACGTGTAGGTTGAGCACTTGAGCGTGACCGTGTGTGTTCCGTCTTGTGCTCGGACATGCATGCATTAGGGCGTCGCACGCGTTTTTCCGTCCATGTGTACGTGTGACTGTTGCATACACGTAGGGGGAGTACGTGTAGGGGCCACTAAAGGAGCAGTCAAATCACACAGTAAGTTAGTCGCAAGAAGCAACCATCATTTCACTCTTCAATGACATGTACGCAATATAAAATGGATGATATGGAGAGAAAAAGAAACCCACTACATATACACTAGCAGGAGCCGAAGCTACAAGCCTGCTTGCTTGGGTTGCTCTCTTCACAAGCATAAAACGACGATGGCCACACCGCTCGTCACATATCCGGCCTGATCCTGCAGCTGGGGGAAGGGAACAATGTTCTGTGTAGACGCGGTCGACATCGGCGAGGGAGAAAATCCATAGTCGGTGCGTCCCAATCGGGGGTCACCGTGGTATGGGCCGATGTCGCGTCCCAACAGACCTTCTAGCTACAGCCCGACGTCCCAGGTAGTCCATCTTCCTTTTGGAGCCGGCTTGCTCCACTTTTGCAGCTCCGCACGTAGCTCCATCTCCATGTCGATCTTTCTCCACTTCTACCGGCTTCTACTTGTGATGAGTTTATGTCTCATGAACTAGTGCCAGTACTATTATTCTAATCATACTTCTTCAATATCTTTTCCATCAGGGATGCTCAGCTCGATTTTGGTGCAACTGCACAAAAGCATCATATGATCCGATGGTGCCAGCTGTCTTTCCTTCGACAGGTGCCAGGAAATTAAATCCTGTTTAGGGTTTACGGTGTAAGTCGTAGTGACCCCATCGGTAGTTTTTCTTTCATACACGCTCTCACAGCTTTTGTCTTTAGTTGTGAAGTAAATATTGGCTATGATCTGAGAATCATTGAGATGCATCAGCATGCGTGTTAGTTTTCCTTTGTTTTTGATAGAATGTTGTAACAGGGCAACCTTGCAGTAGGAATGAAAATGGAGTGGAAAGTTTTCGTTTTTTCGGAGAAAAATGGAAACGGAGAGAAACCAACATTTTGTTTTGTTGGATTGCGCCATCGAGCAAAACCAACGTTTAAATCACGAAAATTCTAAACTCACGCGCTTTTACAGGGATCTTTTACGGGGTCATTCACAACTAATCTTCTCTCCCCCTGATTTTAAGTGGGAGTGGGCCCCTTACCTTATTTCTATCCATTGAAAACCTGCCAGCTAAACTACCCCGTGAATCCCGTAAAAACTTGTCCGTTCATGTAGCATTGCTCTTTAAATCACGTCTGTCGCGTTCGTGTCTCACCCTCCTCCACGGCTCGACCCCACACGGTTGCTCGGCATGCCACTCACCGCAAACCAAGTATACAATAACTTTCCCGCCTGCTTGTCGATGGATCGCGCCATGGAGTACTAGTAATACTGGAGGTATAACTTCGTGTACTGGTCCAGCTCCCTAGGTCGCTGCATGCGGGTTTTCTTCTATGCGACTACTCCCCAGCTCCCCATGTATAGTAGCTAGGGTTCGTCGGCTAGTCCAACATCACCTACTATTATAGAGGAAATGCCACTTGAGGGAGTCCTGGATTAGGGGGTCTTCGGACAGCCGGACTATCTCTATTGGCCGGACTGTTGGACTGTGAAGATACAAGATTGAAGACTTTGTCTCGTGTCCGGATGGGACTCTACTTGGCGTGGAAGGCAAGCTAGGCAATACGGATATGGATATCTCCTCCTTTGTAACCGACCTTGTGTAACCCTAACCCTCTCCGGTGTCTGTATAAACCGAAGGGTTTTAGTCCGTAGGACAACAACCACAACATACAATCATACCATAGGCTAGCTTCTAGGGTTTAGCCTCTCCGATCTCGTGGTAGATCTAGTCTTGTACTACCCATATCATCAATATTAATCAAGCAGGACGTAGGGTTTTACCTCCATCAAGAGGGCCCGAACCTGGGTAAAACATTGTGTCCCCTGCCTCCTGTTACCATCCGGCCTAGACGCACAGTTCGGGACCCCCTACCCGAGATCTGCCGGTTTTGACACCGACATTGGTGCTTTCATTGAGAGTTCCTCTGTGTGGTCGTCGTTAGGCTTGATGGCTCCTACTATCATCGATAGCGATGCGGTCCAGGGTGAGACTTTTCTCCCCGGACAGATCTTCGTATTCGGTGGCTTTGTACTGCGGGCTAATTCGCTTGGCCATCTGGAGCAGATTGAAAGCTACGCCCCTAGCCATCAGGTCAGATTTGGAAGTTTGAACTACACGGCCGACATCCGCGGAGACTTGATCTTGAACGGATTGAAGCCACAGTCTGGCGCGCCGCACTATCACGATGGGTATGACCTAGCTCTGCCACCGAATAGTACCCGAGAGGTCGCGCCCTCATCAGCTCCGACCCTTAGCTCGGAGCCAACTGCGCCAATCGAGGACGGGTGGTTAGACACCGCCTCAGGGGCTGTAGTCTCAATGGAGATCGAGCCGAACACCAGCCTAACCCTCTGCGCAGCCCGTGACTCCAAGTTGCCAGCCTCTTTTTCGGACTCCGAACCATCCGCGCCCCTGCCAATCGAATCCGATTCGGCGCCGATCATGGAATTCACCGCCGCAGATATCTTTCAGCACTCGCCCTTCGGCGACATTCTGAATTCACTAAGGTCTCTCTCTTTGTCAGGAGAGCCCGGGCTGGACTATGTCCAACAGGATTGGGATGCGGACGACGAAATTCGACACCCACCCACCACCCACTTCGTAGCTACTGTCGATGATTTAACCGACATGCTCGACTTTGACTCCGAAGACATCGACGGTATGGACGACGATGTAGGAGACGAACATGAACCAGCGCCTATAGGGCACTGGAAAGCCACCTCGTCATATGACATATACATGGTGGATACACCCAACGAAGGCAATGACGACGAGATAGCGGAGGATGACCCCTCCAAGAACCAACCCAAGCACCAACGTCAGCGGCGCCGCTCTGAGTCCCGCCAAAGCAAAAGTGGTGATACCAGCATAGGAGATAATAACACTCCGGATAGTGCCGAAGACAACAACAATCCCCTCCAGCAAGATTTAGAGCAGGAGGATGAAGGAGCCAGCTCTCCTGAGAGAGCGGCAGACGGAGAGGAGGAGGATGACAATTACATGCCCCCCTCCGAAGACGAGGCAAGCCTCGGCGACAATGAATTCACCGTACCAGAGGATCCCGTCGAACAAGAGCGCTTCAAGCGCCGTCTTATGGCCACGGCAAATAGCTTGAATAAAAAGCAGCAGCAGCTTCAAGCTGATCAAGATCTGCTAGCTAACAGATGGACTGAAGTTCTCGCGGCCGAGGAATATAAACTCGAGCGCCCCTCCAAGAATTACCCGAAGTGCAGGTTACTACCCCGACTAGAGGAGGAAGCGTATGATACGGCTGATCGGCCACCTCGTGGCCACAATAGAGAGACATTCCAGCCAAAAGCTCAGCCTCCACCCCGACGCCATTCAAATAAAAAGGCATGGGAAGATACGCCAGACCTACTAGACATATTGGAGGACAAAGCAAAGCATGCAAGATCGATCTACGAATCACGAGGACGCACTACTCTGCGAGACGATAAACGTCACACCGGACATAGTAAAAGCAAATCCGGCCGGGCCAAACACAGCAGGCAAGAACCTTTCGATCTGCGTCGCGATATATCCCAATACAGAGGCGCCGCACACCCCTTATGCTTCACAGACGAAGTAATGGAACATCAATTCCCAGAAGGTTTCAAACCTGTAAATATTGAATCATACGACGGCACAACAGATCCCGCAGTATGGATCGAGGATTTCCTCCTCCACATCCACATGGCCCGCGGTGATGACTTACACGCCATCAAATACCTCCCACTAAAGCTCAAAGGACCAGCGCGGCATTTGCTTAACAGCTTGCCAACGGACTCCATTAGCTGTTGGGAAGATCTGGAAGCCGCATTCCTCGACAACTTTCAGGGCACTTATGTGCGACCACCAGATGCCGATGACTTGAGCCACATAATTCAGCAACCAGAAGAGTCGGCCAGGCAATTCTGGACTCGGTTCCTTACAAAGAAAAATCAGATCGTCGATTGTCCAGATGCAGAGGCCTTAGCGGCTTTCAAACAAAATATCCGAGACAAGTGGCTAGCCCGGCACCTTGGTCAGGAAAAGCCGAAATCTATGGCAGCTCTCACAACACTCATGACCCACTTTTGTGTGGGAGAAGACAGCTGGCTGGCTCGCAGTAATAACATATCAAAGAACCATGGTACCCCGGATAGCAAGGACGACAATAGCAGGTCACGTCGCAACAAACATAAGCGCCGCATTAACAGCGAAAATACCGAGGATACGACAGTCAATGCCGGATTCAAAGGCTCTAAACCCAGTCAGTAGAAAAAACCATTCAAACAAAGTACGCCGGGTCCGTCCAACTTGGACCGTATACTCGATCGCTCTTGTCAAATACACGGCACCCCAGACAAGCCAGCCAATCACACCTACAGGGATTGTTGGGTGTTCAAGCAGGCCGGCAAGTTAATTGCCGAAAACAAGGACAAGGGGCCGCATAGCGATGACGAGGAGGAGCCCCGGCAGCCGCATACTGGAGGACAGAAGAGGTTTCCCCCGCAAGTGCGGATGGTGAACATGATATACGCAACCCACATCCCCAAGAGGGAGCGGAAGCGTGCGCTCAGGGACGTATATGCGTTGGAGCCAGTCACCCCAAAGTTCAACCCTTGGTTCTCCTGTCCGATCACCTTTGATCGCAGGGACCACCCCACTAGTATCCGTCATGGCGGATTCGCCGCACTGGTCCTAGACCAAATCATTGGCGTATTTCACCTCACTCGAGTCCTTATGGATGGCGGCAGCAGCCTGAACCTGCTTTATCAGGACACAGTGCGCAAAATGGGTATAGACCCCTCAAGGATCAAACCCACAAAAACGGCCTTTAAAGGCGTCATTCCAGGTGTAGAGGCCCATTGCACAGGCTCAATTACACTGGAAGTGGTCTTCGGATACCCGGATAACTTCCGAAGCGAAGAGTTAATCATCGATATAGTCCTGTTCCGCAGTGGTTATCACGCGCTGCTCGGGCGAACTGCATTTGCTAGATTCAATGTGGTACCGCATTATGCATACCTCAAGCTCAAGATGCCAGGACCTCGCGGAGTTATTACAGTCAATGGAAACAAAGAGCGCTCTCTTTGAACAGAGGAGCACACCGCAGCCCTCGCAGCAGAAACGCAAAGCAGCCTCTCAAGGCAATCAACCAGTTCGGCACTTCAAAGCCCGGACACCTTCAAGCGCGCTCGGGGCAATCGGCAAATAGACCACCTGGCGCGATCTGAGCTTGCGTAGAAATACGGCGGCCACCCCAATCCCAGCCCAGCGGCGAAACTCTTGCCGAGCGTACATAATTACGCATTAAAAATACCATGGGCACAAATGGGGAGGGGGCACAACTGCGGCACGCCCCAAGACGTGGCTTAAACCGAACTAGGGGCTTCCCGTTTGGTTATTTTTCTTTTTTTCAGGACCTTAATCTCTGGAAACACTGTCCGGCAGCACTATTGCTGAACACATGATGCAGCAACCAAGGAAGCAGACAGCTACGTCATACCACGGAATTCCCAAGTGGATTACAGTAACGAGCGAAATATTCGATTTAATATCATTCCTCAGCTTGCCCTTGGAAAGGACATAGTCCTACTCTTTGCTTATCGCACTATCTGTATCACTCTGCTTTAACACAATTTTTTAAATAAACAATGCATGACATTACGACTATTATTGCATTCTTGTTATATATATATATATATCTATGTGTTCATTAATGACGCCTTGCAACCATACACCTTGGTACGGGTAATACACCAGGGGCTTACGTACCTCACAATATGGTGTGAAAAGTCCGAACACTTTCACAAGTGCGGCACCCCGAACTTATAGCATTATATGCATCAGCTCCGAATAATGTCTTTGGTCAAATGTTGGGTTTGCCCGGCTCCTATGTTTTGGTACCTTATGTTCCGCTCTATCGGCTAAGGTAGCACTAGGAGAACTACTGCGATTGTGCCCCGATTCTGCTGGGTTCAGCACCTCAGTAGAGAAAGCTAAAACTGACTGTCATGATAAGGCGAGAGACTGGTCACTGTTCGGCGAGGTTTTTGAGTCCCTAAAGACTTATGCCGCTTAGAGCTAGGGGCCGGCCCTGTCCGGCATAAAGGCGTGTATCGCGCCCCAAATTCGGCCTTCCGAATACCAGGGGCTTCCCCGAAATTTAAAATTATAGAATTCTATGGCTAAGTGAGAGTGATAAAGCATTATTAGTTCGGTTTCCTTGTTCACTGTGCTGAGCACCTCCCTCGAACGACCCAAACATGGGAACAAGAGTGCTCAGGTTTATCCCGAACACCCCAGCACTCGTGGCATGGGGGCAGAAGCCGAGGATTAGCCATCTCTCAGATTGGATAAACAACCAAACAGAAGGTAATATTTTAAATTCAAACAAGCGTTGCATAGCGCATATGAAACAAGTTTTCATAAATACAGGATAAAACGAGCAAGTCTCATTCAAATATTACATCTTTTGAACACTCGTTCGCAATGAGACGGGCACCCGGCAGAACATCCTCGTAGTACATCTCGGGGTGGCGGTGCTCCTTTCCCTCCGGCGGCCCCTCCTTGATCAGCTTCATGGCGTCTAGCTTGACCCACTGCAATTTCACACGGGCGAAAGCCTGGCGTGCACCTTCAATGCAGATAGATTGCTTGACGACCTCCAGCCGTGGGCTGGCATACACAAGCCGCCTCACCAGGCCGAAGAAGCTATTCGGAAGGGCGTCGCCAGGCCACAGCTGGACTATAAAGCTCTTCATGGCCTGATCGGCCGCCTTATGTAGCTCGACCATCTGCTTCAGCTGGTCGCTCATTAGCACCGGGTGTTCGGCCTCAGCATACTGAGACCAGAACAACTTCTCCGTTGAGCTTCCCTCCTCGGCCTGGTAAAATTGTGCGGCATCGGACAAGCTGCGGGGAAAATCTGCGAATGCTCCTGGAGAGCTCCGGATTCGGGTAAGTAATCGGTAATTTACTTTTACATGCTTGCTTTGCATATAGAAAGCCTTACTCGCCGCTATCTCCTTCATCGCGTCGATTTCTTGGAGGGCCTTTTGGGCTTCGGCCTTGGCACTTTTTGCACTCTCGAGGGCCGCGGCAAGCTCCGACTCCCGTGTCTTTGAGTCAAGCTCCAACGCCTCGTGCTTTGCCACGAGAGCCTGGAGCTCTTGCTGCACCTCGCCCACCCGAGCCTCGTGCTTCTCTCGCTCGGTGCACTCCTTGGCCGCTTTATCTTCGGCCTTGGTTAGCGCTTGCTTCAGGGTCACCACCTTAGTCGTGGCCCCTGGCAGACATACGATGATCCTGTTATTTTGCAATCGCGTCCTCTTTTATATATACATATCTATAGACAGGGTATTACTTACCCTTGTTCTCCTCGAGCTGCCTCTTGGCAAGGCCGAGCTCTTTCCTGGACCCCTCAAGGTCCTGCTTCAATACGGTGACCTCCGCAGTCAGTGCGGCAGACGCCAACAGCGAAGCCTGCATATGCATATTGACATACTTATATTAGACTCCTGCAATATTATTTGATCCTCTGTTTGGCTTTTCTTTGTGAACACCGAACAAAGCATCAGGGGCTACTGTCTATGCGGTAATATTTCTACTACATTTAAAAAAACACTTACCTCAAAGCCTGTTACAAGGCTGGCACATGCTTCAGTCAATCCGCTCTTGGCGGACTGAACCTTCTGGATCACCGCACTCATGATAGTGCGGTGCTCCTCGTCGATGGAAGCGCTGCGAAGCGCTTCCAGCATATTGTCCGGCGCCTCTGGATGGACATAGGTCACCGGCACAGGCGTCTTGCCCCTCTTAGAAGGAGGCCACCTGCCCGAGCCCGGAACCGCTGGAGGGTCAGGCACGGTGTTCGGCTGAGGGCCAAACTCAGAGCTCTTAGAGGCCCCGTCGCCTCGGCACCCGGAGTCCGGAAGGTCGCCTTGAGGCACCTCCAGGACTGTCTCCCCTCGACCCGGTGCCTCTTGAGACAGCACCTCGGTGTCGTCAGCAGGATGAGGGGAGGTGGCGGTCGAGACTAGATCGCTATCCATGTCCGACGAGCCCAGGGAGTCGTCCGATGATACATCGATGCTGGTTCATGGCAGCCTGCATAATCATGTTCGGCGTTAGGGAAAATAGTGCGACAAAGGAATGCTACGAGTTACTCTGGTATCCGAATACTTACGATCTCCCAGGGGCTTGCCCCTGGGCAACCACTCGTCTTCGTCTTCATCGGCGGCGGTGGAGCTGTCCGGAAGGAGAGTCCTTCCCTTCTTGGACCCTTCTCCCACAGTTAGGGCGGCCTTCCTTTTCTTATCTCCCCCCTGCAGGAGGGGGAGCATCTTGTTCTTCTTCCTCGTCTTCGGGGGAGGAGTGTGCCACAGAGTCATCGAACGGTGAGTCCGACGACGCCTAGCATCGGGAACTCTTTCTGGTTCCCTTGGACTTCTTGTTCTTCTCCGGCACCGTATAAGGAGCCGGAGTCAGCATCTTCGCCAGAAGAGCGTCTGCTGGGCCTTCGGGCAAAGGAGCCGGACAATCGATCTGTCCGGCCATCTCCTGCCTGTCCTGTCAAAGGTACAGGAGTTTTGATCCCGCATGGAATCAACCTATAAAAAATAAGTATCCTGCGAGAGGTAAAGCAGCTTACCGCTTTGGCTTGGCGCTTCGTGCTGAATCCACGATCCTCAGTAATGGGAGGGGGGACCTCGGCGCTTTTGAACAGCACCCTCCAGGCATCTTCGTGAGTTGTGTCCAAAAGCCTGTTCAGAGTTCGGTGCCGTGCCAGGTCGAACTCCCACAAGTTGAACTCCCATTGTTGGCACGGGAGAATCCGGCGGTGGAGCATGACCTGGACCACGTTGACAAGTTTGAGCTTCTTGTTCACCATGTTTTGAATACATGTTTGTAGTCCGGTCAGCTCTTCGAAACTACCCTAGGACAGGCCCTTCTCTTTCCAGGAGGTGAGATGCGTGGGGATGCCAGATCGGAACTCGGGGGGCCGCTGCCCATACAGGGTCGCCCGGCTCGATGATGTAGAACCACCCCGATTGCCACCCCTTTATGGTTTCCACAAAGGAGCCCTCGAGCCATGTTACGTTGGGCATCTTACCCACCATGGCGGCTCCGCACTCCGCCTGGCGGCCTCCCACCACCTTCGGCTTGACATTAAAGGTCTTCAACCATAAGCCGAAGTGGGGCTTGATGCGGAGGAAGGCCTCGCACACGACGATAAACGCCGAGATGTTGAGGATGAAGTTCGGGGCCAGATCATGGAAATCCAGGCCGTAATAGAACATGAGCCCCCGGACGAATGGATGGAGAGGGAATCCCAGTCCGCGAAGGAAATGGGTGAGGAATACTACCTTCTCATGGGGCCCAGGGGTGGGGTTGAGCTGCCCCTCATCTGGGAGCTGGTGCGCGATGTCGTCGGGCAAGTATCCGGCTCTCCTCAGTTTCTTGATGTCTCCCTCCGTGACGGAGGAGACCATCCACCTGCCTCCCGCTCCGGACATGGTTGGAGAAGGTTGAGGTGGGAAGTGTGGACTTTGGCGCTAGAGCTCGAGTGTGCGAAAACGGATGAGCAAAGGAGGAAGAAGGCATGGATAGAAAGGTGAATCCTTATCCCTTTATATGGGCGGACGAAGCTAAGCATCCCCACTTGCCTAGTAAAACTCGCTTATCCCCCAAGCGCCGTAATTGATGGCGCGGTTGGGTTACCCACGCCCGTATTGATGAGAATCCCGTAATAAGGGGACACGATCTCTACTTTGATAAGACGTGTCGAAAAAATTGCTCGTGTTATGTGCGGGGCTGGTTAAAGGAAACGGTTCGAATAATCACCGGGCCATGACATAACGTCATGCTGCCAAAAGAAGCCTGCAAATTAGATCGGTGGAAATATTATTCTCTCTACGGTGGAATGTGGAACTTATTTTGCAGGGTCGGACACTATCCTCGTATTCAAATTCTTCTGTGATGTATTCGGATAAGGAACCCGCCTTGCAATGCCGAAGACAATACTGCGCGCCAGACTCATCGTGATTGAAGCCTGGTTCAGGGGCTACTGAGGGAGTCCTGGATTAGGGGGTCTCCGGACAGCCGGACTATCTCTATTGGCCGGACTGTTGGACTGTGAAGATACAAGATTGAAGAATTCATCTTGTGTCCGGATGGGACTCTACTTGGCATGGAAGGCAAGCTAGGCAATACGGATATGGATATCTCCTCCTTTGTAATCGACCTTGTGTAACCCTAACCCTCTCCGGTGTCTATATAAGCCGAAGGGTTTTAGTCCGTAGGACAACAACCACAACATATAATCATACCATAGGCTAGCTTCTAGGGTTTAGCCTCTCCGATCTCGTGGTAGATCTACTCTTGTACTACCCATATCATCAATATTAATCAAGTAGGATGTAGGGTTTTACCTCCATCAAGAGGGCACGAACCTGGGTAAAACATTGTGTCCCCTGCCTCCTGTTACAATCCGGCCTAGACACACAGTTCGGGACCCCCTACCCGAGATCTGCCTGTTTTGACACCGACACCACTCAAAAAGTTGCCCTGATTTATGCCTCGATGGAGGTATACATGTTGTTTCGACAAAAAGTACATGGTGGTTGTGCGGTCATTGTCCATATGCTCCTATTGCTGCTGCTAATATAATACTATCACTGGTTAAAGGAAGAAATGCTTTTTTTCTCGGGTATCCTGGTTTAGTTCCCATCAAGATAATCATGATGCTTTTGTTTGTTGGTGTACTTTTCATAATTCTTGTTGAGAATTGAGATGTCATTGTTAATGTTGTAAATCAAAGTAACAACACTATATCCCTTCTTTATATTTTTGGAAACAGCGATGCATATGTGCATACCCGGGCATGTCTTCCTCAATTTTAGTGGAACTGCACAAAATTGGATGGCCACTGTTGTTCCGCCTCACTGTCCTCTGCCACGTGGTTCTTCCTTCCATGAGCTTGATTACTGAGAAGAAACATACCACAGTGAGGATTTGTCGAACTTCATAGGCGCCTCACCCAAACTTGATGCCAAATGGATGATGCATCACCACGATGACCTATCGATGATCATGGTTGCGCCTCATGGTTGCATCGACAGGTGAAGCTGATCGATTTTCAATGAAAACAAGCTGTCTTCCATCAGTGCTCTTTGCTTGTTACCCACAAAGATGATATCCTTCATCAGTTCACCTTGGTTGCATTGGAGACGCAGTCGTCTTTCACGTTGGCGCAATTTTATCACACAATTGGCTATGAACCAAATGTTTCCTCGAAGAAGGATCGACGTTGGTACTAAGAGCATAAGTTTTGTTTTGATTTCTAAGCCTTCTCAAAACTTTGTCTCCAGCTCCCCTGTAATTTTATTTATCCAGCTATTAACTTTTATTAAAAATGGTGTGGACTAAAAACCCGGATGGACGTACTAGACCTCCATTTTTATTTACTCCGCATATTAGATTTGACTGAAGTCAAACTTTGTAAAGTTTGACCAAGTTTAGGCCAAACACAACAAACCATAATTATTAGAGAGGGCAAACTGTACATACTCTCAAACCTTTCCGATAATTGAAATTAAAATTCTTTATTTGTACACACTCTCACACGTTTCCGATAATTTGGCGCATGTGTGGTTGTTCACTTAACGGAGGGTAGTGTACTGCACATGAAGGACAGGAAGTGCGACCAGGATGCGTGGATCGTTAGTTCATCGGAAGTACTCCCTCCGTTCCTAAATACTTGTCTTTCAAGTGGTTTGAAATGGACTACCACATACAGATGTATATAGACATTTTTTACAGTGTAGATTCACTCATTTTGCTCCGTATGTAGTCATTTGTTGAAATCTCCAGAAAGACAAATATTTAGGAACAGAGGGAGTAGTAGTTTTCTTCACTGGTACGTTAAATAAAGAGTTTCGTTTCATACTTACACAATTTAAAAGGATTGTTATGGAGAGAATAAGAAAACCACTCCACTATATATTAGTCGTATACACAAGTACTATATGGACGCAACTTCATTGACTTTAGTGCACCTGCCTTTGGGTTTATGACAGGTGGGCCCAAAATGTGGCTGGCCCACCTGTCATACATCCAAAAGCAGGTGCAGTTAAGGCACTGGAGCTCAGTCCGTACTACAGTATACATATATATGCTGGAGCCCCAGCGCTTGTTCGCTAGGGTTTGCACTCTACACACTCTCGCCGCACTACATATATATACACTCTAGAGGCTCAGCGTTCCTTTGCTAGGTGCTACCTCTTGAGTACTGCGTTGGTTTTCCCTGAAGAGGAAGGGATGATGCAGCAAAGTAGCGTAAGTATTTCCCTCAGTTTTTGAGAACCAAGGAATCAATCCAGTAGGAGGCTACGCACGAGTCCCTCGCACCTGCACAAAACAAATAAATCCTCGCAACCAACGCAAATAGGGGTTGTTAATCCCTATAAGGCCACTTACAAGAGTGAGATCTGACAGATATGATAAGATAATATTTTTGGTATTTTTATGATAAAGATGCAAATTAAAATAAAGATGCAAAGTAAAATAAAGGCAAAGTAAATAGAAAAGGAAATAACTAAGTAGTAGGAGATCAATATGATAAAGATAGACCCGGGGGCCATAGGTTTCACCAGTAGCTTCTCTCGAGAGCATAAATATTCTACGGTGGGTGAACAAATTACTGTTGAGCAATTGACAGAATTGAGCATAGTTATGAGAATATCTAGGTATGATCATGTATATAGGCATCACGTCCGAGACAAGTAGACCGACTCCTGCCTGCATCTACTACTATTACTCCACTCATCGACCTCTATCCAACATGCATCTAGAGTATTAAGTTAACAACAGAGTAATGCCTTAAGCAAGATGACATGATGTAGAGGGATAGACTCATGAAATATGAAGAAAACCCCATCTTGTTATCCTCAATGGCAACAATACAATACGTGCCTTGCTGCCCTTACTGTCACCGGGAAAGGACACCGCAAGATTGAACCCAAAGCTAAGCACTTCTCCCATTGCTAGAAAGATCAATCTAGTAGGCAAACCAAACTAGTAATTCGAAGAGACTTTCAAAGATAACCAATCATACATAAAAGAATTCAGAGAAGATTCAAATATTATTCATAGATAGACTTGATCATAAACCCACAATTCATCGATCTCAACAAAAAAAACCCAAAAAGAAGATTACATTGAATAGTTCTCCACAAGAGAGGAGGAGAACGTTGTATTGAGATCCAAAAAGAGAGAAGAAGCCATCTAGCTACTAACTATGGACCCGTAGGTCTGAGGTAAACTACTCACACTTCATCGGAGGGGCTATGGTGTTGATGTAGAAGCCCTCCGTGATCGATGCCCCCTCCGGCGGAGCTCCGGAACAGGCCCCAAGATGGGATCTCGTGGATACAGAAAGTTACGGTGGTGGAATTAGGGTTTTGGCTTCGTCTCTGATCGTTTGGGGGTATGTGGATATATATAGGAGGAAGGAGTACGTCGGTGGAGCAACAGGGGGCCCAC
The DNA here is from genome assembly GCF_003073215.2 of Triticum urartu. Taxonomy (NCBI): domain Eukaryota; kingdom Viridiplantae; phylum Streptophyta; class Magnoliopsida; order Poales; family Poaceae; genus Triticum; species Triticum urartu. The sequence goes on from NC_053026.1 coordinate 427,723,129, forward strand.
GAGGGTGAAGGGCGTGCCTGGTGGGGTTGGGCGTGCCCCCTACCTCGTGGCCTCCTGTTTCTTTTCTTGGCGTAGGGTCCAAGTCTCTCTGGTCTTATTCGTTGAGAAAATCACGTTCCCGAAGGTTTCAGTCCGTTTGGACTCGTTTGATATTCCTTATCTTCGAAACCCTAAAACAAGCAAAAAACAACAATTCTGGGCTGGGCCTTCGGTTAAAAGGTTAGTCCCAAAAATAATATAAAAGTGGATAATAAAGCCCAATAATGTCCAAAACAGTAGATAATATAGCATGGAGCAATCAAAAATTATAGATACGTTGGAGACGTATCAAGCATCCCTAAGCTTAATTCCTACTCGTCCTCGAGTAGGTAAATGATAAAAAACAGATTTTTTGATACGGACTGCTACTTGGCATAATTTTAATGTAACTCTTCTTAATTGTGGTATGAATATTCAGATCCGAAATATTCAAGACAAAAGTTCATATTGACATAAAAATAATAATACTTCAAGCATAGTAACTAAGCAATTATGTCTTCTCAAAATAACATGGCTAAAGAAAGTTATCCCCACAAAATCATATAGTCTGGCTATGCTCTATCTTCACCACACAAAATATTTAAATCATGCACAACCTCGATGACAAGCCAAGCAATTGTTTCATACTTTTGACATTCTCAAAACTTTTTCAATCTTCACGCAATACATGAGCGTGAGCCATGGATATAGAACTATAGGTGGAATAGAGTGGTGGTTGTGGAGAACACAAAAAGGGAGAAGATAGTTTCACATCAACTAGGCGTATCAACGGGCTATGGAGATGCCCATCAATAGATATCAATGTCAGTGAGTAGGGATTGCCATGCAACGGATGCACTAGAGCTATAAGTATATGAAATCTCAAAAAGAAACTAAGTGGGTGTGCATCCAACTTGCTTGCTCATGAAGACCTAGGGAAATTTGAGGAAGCCCGTCATTCGAATATACAAGCCATGTTCTATAATGAAAGATTCCCACTAGTATATGAAAGTGATAACATGAGAGACTCTCTACTATGAAGATCATGGTGCTACTTTGAAGCATAAGTGTGGTAAAAGGATAGTAAAATTGTCCCTTCTCTCTTTTTCTCTCATTTTTTTCTTTTTCTTTCGTTTTTTTATTTGGGCCTTTTCTCTTTTTTTATATGGCCTCTTTTCTTTCTTTTTTTTCTTTTTCGTCCGGAGTCTCATCCTGACTTGTGGGGGAATCATAGTCTCCATCATCCTTTCCTCACTGGGACAATGCTCTAATAATGATGATCATCACACCTTTATTTTTCTTACAACTCAACAATTACAACTCGATACTTAGAACAAAGATGACCCTATATGAATGCCTCCGGCGGTGTATCGGGATATGCAATGATACATGAGTGACATGTATGAAAGAATTATGAATGGTGGCTTTGTCACAAATACGATGTCAACTACATGATCATGCTAAGCACTATGACAATGATGGAGTGTGTCATAATAAATGGAACGGTGGAAAGTTGCATGGCAATATATCCCGGAATGGCTATGGAAATGCCATAATAGGTAGGTATGGTGGCTGTTTTGAGGAAGGTATATGGTGGGTGTATGATACCGGCGAAAGGTGCACCGTATTAGAGAGGCTAGCAAAGGTGGAAGGGTGAGAGTGCGTATAATCCATGGACTCAACATTAGTCATAAAGAACTCATATACTTATTTAAAAAATCTACAAGTTATCAAAGCAAAGTATTACGCGCATGCTCCTAGGGGATATATTGGTAGGAGAAGACCATCGCTCGTTCCCGACCGCAAGTCATAAGGAAGGCAATCAAAAAATAAATCATGCTCCGACTTCATCACATAATGGTTCACCATACGTGCATGCTACGGGAATTACAAACTTCAACACAAGTATTTCTTTAAATTCACAACTACTCAACTATCACAACTTTAATATCACCATCTTTATATCTCAAAACAATTATCAAGTATCAAACTTATCATAGTATTCAACAAACTCATAAGAAAGTTTTATTATTAATGTTGTATACCAAGCATATTAGGATTTTAAGAAAATTACCATGCTATTTAAGACTCTCAAAATAATATAAGTGAAGCATGAGAGATCAATAGTTTCTATAAAACGAATCCACCACCGTGCTCTAAAACATATAAGTGAAGTAATAGAGAAAAATTATATAACTCAAAAGATATAGGCGAAGCACATAGAGTATTCTAACAAATTCTAAATCAAGTATGGCTCTCTCAAAAGGTGTGTACAGCAAGGATGATTGTGTTAAACTAACAAGCAAAGACTCAAATCATACAAGATGCTCCAAGCAAAACACATATCATGTGGCGAATAAAAATATAGCTCCAAGTAAAGTTACCGATAGAAGTTGACGAAAGAGGGGATGCCTTCCGGGGCATCCCCAAGCTTTGGCTTTTAGGTGTCCTTAGATTATCTTGGGGGTGCCATTGGCATCCCCAAGCTTAGGCTCTTGCCACTCCTTGTTCCATAATCCATCAAATCTTTACCCAGAACTTGAAAACTTCACAACACAAAACTTAAAGTAGAAAATCTCGTGAGATCCGTTAGCGAAAGAAAATAAAAGACCACTTCAAGGTACTGTAATGAACTCATTATTTATTTATATCTGTTTTATACATACTGTATTCCAACTTCTCTATGGTTTATAAAATATTTTACTAGCCATAGATTCATCAAAATAAGCAAACAACACACGAAAAACAGAATCTGTCAAAAACAGAACAGTCTGTAGTAATCTGTAGCTAGCGCAAGATCTGGAACCCCAAAAATTCTAAAATAAATTGCTGGACGTGAGGAATTTATATATTAATCATCTGAAAAACGAATTAACTAAATATATATTTCCAAATAAAAATGACAGCAGTTCTCGTGAGCGCTAAAGTTTCTGTTTTTTACAGCAAATTCAACAAGACATTCCCCAAGTCTTCCCAACGGTTCTACTTGGCACAAACACTAATTAAACAAAAAAACACAACCAATACAGAGGATAGATAAATTATTTATTAATAAACAGGAGAAAAAAAATCAAGGAATAAAAATAAAATTGGGTTGCCTCACAACAAGCGCTATCGTTTAACGCCCCTAGCTAGGCATAACAAGCAAGAATAGATCTAGGTATTGCCATCTTTGGTAGGCAATCCATAGGTGGCGCTCATAATATATTCATAAGGTAATTTAATTTTGTTTCTAGGAAAGTGTTCCATGCCTTTCCTTAATGGAAATTGGAATCTAATATTTCCTTCCTTCATATCAATAATTGCACCAATCGTTTTAAGGAAAGGTCTACCAAGAATAATAGGACATGAAGGATTGCAATCTATGTCAAGAACAATAAAATCTATGGGCACATAGTTCCTATTTGCAACAATAAGAACATCATTAATTCTTCCCATAGGTTTCTTAATAGTGGAATCCGCAAGGTACAAGTTTAGAGAGCAATCATCAAAATCACGGAAACCTAGCAAATCACACAAAGTCTTTGGAGTCGTGGAAACACTAGCACCCAAATCACATAAAGCATAGCATTCATGATCTTTAATTTTAATTTTAATAGTTGGTTCCCGCTCATCATAAAGTTTTCTAGGGATAGAAACTTCCAATTCAATTTTTTTCTTCATAAGATTGCATCAAGGCATCAACGATATGTTTAGTAAACGCTTTATTTTGACTATAAGCATGAGGAGAATTTAGCATGGATTACAACAAGGAAATACAATCAATCAAAGAGCAATTTTCATAGTTAAATTCCTTGAAATCCATAATAGTGGGTTTAGCAACATCTAGGGTTTTAATTTCTTCAATCCCACTTTAATCAAATTTAGCATCAAGATCAACAAATTCCGAATTCTTGGAATGCCTTCTAGGTAAAGGTGGATCATATTCAGTCCCATCATTATCAAGATTCATATTGCAAAACAAAGATTTAATAGGGGACACATCAATAACTTTTAGATCTTCATCTTTATTTTCATAGCAATCCGGTTTAGCGGCCATCTTATTAACTAAGGTAGACTGCCTAGCCGAAATTTCAGCAGTTAATTTCTCAAGATGAGCAATTTGGGATCTTAAACCATCGAATTCTTTAGACATATCATCAAGCTCTTTATTCATAAAAATCATAAAACTTTTCTGTTCTTTAAGCTCATTTATGAAGAAACTATTATGTTCAAATTGCAAGACCATGAAACTCCTGACATTGCTTTCGATCTCTTCTAATCTTTTAAGGTGAAGGTCACAAAATTTAGGTAGAGCCATCATGACAAGCAAGCAAACTAACACACAAGCAAACAGAAAGCAAGCGGGCAAAAAGAGGCAAATAGAGAGGGAGGATAGAGAGAGAGAAGGCGAATAAAACGGCAAGGCTGAAGTGGGGGAGAGGAAAACGAGAGGCAAATGGCAAATAATGTAATGCGGGAGATAAGGGTATGTGATGGGTACTTGGTATGTTGACTTTTGCGTAGACCTCCCCGGCAACGGCGCCAGAAATCCTTCTAGCTACCTGAGGGAGTCCTGGATTAAGGGGTCTCCGGACAGCCAGACTATCTCCATTAGCCGGACTGTTAGACTATGAAGATACAAGATTGAAGACTTTGTCTCGTGTCCGGATGGGACTCTACTTGGCGTGGAAGGCAAGCTAGGCAATATGTATATGGATATCTCCTCCTTTGTAACCGACCTTGTGTAACCCTAACCCTCTCCTGTGTCTATATAAACTGAAAGGTTTTAGTCCGTAGGACAACAACCATAACATACAATCATACCATAGGCTAGCTTCTAGGGTTTAGCCTCTCTGATCTCGTGGTAGATCTACTCTTGTAACACCCATATCATCAATATTAATCAAGCAGGACGTAGGGTTTTACCTCCATCAAGAGGGCCCGAACCTGGGTAAAACTTCGTGTCCCCTTCCTCCGGTTACCATCCGGCCTAGACGCACAGTTCGGGAACCCCTACCCGAGATCTGTCGGTTTTGACACCGACATTGGTGCTTTCATTGAGAGTTCCGCTATGCCGTCGCCACCAGGAAGGATGTCTCATCTCGTCTTTAAAGACGGCACTATCACTGAGGGAGCTTTGGATATCGGCCAAACTCTCTGGCTAGGTGGTTTTCTTACGACCGCCTGCTCGGCCACTGCACCGATGATGACTTCTCAGGTCATCGAAAGCAATCTTCACGTCAACTCGGAACTCGCCGAGAAGTTAGATCCAATGGAGCTCTCTTCCCTGAACAAGCTCTTGGATCGCATCGCCGCCCTGGGAGTCGCTACAGACTACGATTAGACTGGGCTTAAACCCGATCTGAGAGAGATTAACTCTCCCCTAGTCACCCATCACGTTGCAGTGGTGGAGGAACAATGCGGCAACCCTTCATCTATCTTAAGGACTAGCTATGTCCGGATTCCCGATCCCTCCAAGCCGGATACCTGCGGAGGGGAGGACGTCACTCAAGGCCTGAACCTAGAATCAGGCAGCGGGCTAGATTTATCAAAAAACATCCAAGAACCCAAACTTTCGAGTTTGGAAACTCCTTGGCCCCTGAGTCTCAGATCGGGTGAGGATTCGGATTCAATTCCACCCACCCACCCAAACATACGTGATCTATCCCAAATTAGGAAAGAGTCCGAAGAAAGAGTACACCATTACTGGGCCAGATTCCTCCTAGTCATGAACAGGATAAAGGACCGCCGCGAGGAAGACGCAATTTCATTCTTTTGCAATAATTGCACGGACAAGGGAATCCTCAATGCCATAAGTCACCGCGAAATTACACGCTTTGCCGACTTGGTGTCCATAGTACGAAAGTACTATGCGATGGAAAGCGCTTGGAAAACCGAAATAAAATTTTGGGATAATCCGTCCCTGAATACAAACCCAATCTAAAATAAAAGGGTGCATTATCACAATACACCTGGGTTAACTACCAAAAAGCAAAAGCCCTCAACGGGGCAAGGAACCGTACTGGAGAGATGGCTCAACGGACCCTGCAAAATTCATAGTACAACGGATGCAATACCAACGCACAACCTTAGAGCATGTTGGATACTCCGGCAGGTGGCCAAAAGTGGTGAGGATCCACTCCTCCCAAAAACCACAGAGCACCATCCCGCGGACAACAATACGGTGTTAACGGTCTTTGAGACCTTCGCATCAAATAATAGATGCAAACGAGCACTCCGCAGCATGGCCGAAATCTGCCACATAGCAAAAATAAATCCTTGGAGTGACACGGCTATTACCTTCAATGCCAGTGACGAACCCAAATTCCGAACAGCCCGAGCACCAGCCGCACTGGTCCTCGGTCCAATTATGGACGGCTTTCGACTCACCAAGGTACTCATGGACGGCGGCAGCGGATTAAACCTCATCTACGAGGAAACTCTTCAAAATATGGAAATAGACCAGAGCTGCATTGAGCACAGTAGCACAACCTTTCGAGGAATCATCCCCAGTCGGGAAGCACGCTGTGCCGGGAAAATCACGCTAGATGTGGTATTCGGCACGCCGGATAATTACAGGTCCGAAGAAATTACATTCCAAGTGGCCCCGTTCAGCAACGGATACCATGCTCTACTAGGGTGGGAGGCGTTTACAACCTTCCAAGCCATACCCCATTACGGGTACATGAAGCTCAAAATGCCCGGGCCCAATGGAATCATCACTCTTGCTAGTGATCCGGACATAGCACTCCGCGCCGAAAATAAGACAGCCGCACTGGCCCTTGAGGCACTATTCGAAGCCCTAGCGGCCGAGGAACTAACCGCACTGCGCTCCATGGTGAATAGGAACAATGTGATACTCGATAAAAGATCCAAGTCCACCTCCTTTAAACCGACGGACGAAATAGTCAAATTCCAAGTCCATCCAACGGACCCTACAAAAACAGCTTCCATCGGGGCACAATTAAACCCTGATGTCGACGCCGCACTGCGAGAGTTCCTACGTGAGAACTGGGACATTTTTGCCTGGCACCCCTCAGACATGCCAGGAATCCAACGCAGGCTGGGTGAGCACAAGCTAACTATCCTAAAAGGATTCAAGCCAGTCAAGCAGGCTCTTCGACATTTCTCTGAGCCTAAGAGACAAGCCATGGGAGAGGATCTAGCCAAGCTATAGGAGGCCGGATTCATCAGAGACATAAAACATCCGGACTGGCTAGCAAACCTGGTGATGGTACCAAAGAAGGACAAATCCTGGTGGTTGTGCGTCGATTTTAAGGACCTTAACAAGGCCTTCCAAAGGATCCCTTTCCCCTCCCCCGCATCGATTAAATCATCAATGCTACCGCAGGACATGATTCATTGTGTTTCCTCGATGCATACTCCGGCTACCATCAAATTAAAATGGTGGAGCCAGACCAAGCCGCAACGGCATTCATTACACCATACGGCCCATTTTGCAAAGATAACCAATCATACATAAAAGAATTCAGAGAAGATTCAAATATTATTCATAGATAGCCTTGATCATAAATCCACAATTCATCGGTCTCAACAAACACACCGCAAAAAGAAGATTACATCGAATAGTTCTCCACAAGAGAGGGGGAGAACGTTGTATTGAGATCCAAAAAGAGAGAAGAAGCGATCTCGCTACTAACTATGGATCCGTAGGTCTGAGGTAAACTACTCACACTTCATCGAAGGGGCTATGGTGTTGATGTAGAAGCCCTCTGTGATCGATGCCCCCTCCGGCGGAGCTCCGGAACAGGCCCCAAGATGGGATCTCGTGGATACAGAAAGTTACGGTGGTGGAATTAGTGTTTTGGCTCTGTCTCCGATCGTTTGGGGTACGTGGATGTATATATAGCACGAAGGAGTACGTCGGTGGGCAACAGGGGGCCCACAAGGGTGGAGGGCGCGCCTGCAGGGGTTGGGCACGCCCCCTACCTCGTGGCCTCCTGTTTCTTTTCTTGACGTAGGGTCCAAGTCTCTCTGGTCTTATTCGTTGAGAAAATCATGTTCCCGAAGGTTTCATTCCGTTTGGACTTCGTTTGATATTCCTTTTCTTCGAAACCCGAAAACAGGCAAAAAAACATTAATTTTGGTTGGGCCTCTGGTTAATAGGTTAGTCCCAAAAATAATATAAATGTGGATAATAAAGCCCAATAATGTCCAAAACAGTAGATAATATAGCATGGAGCAATCAAAAATTATAGATACGTTGGAGACGTATCACTTAGGGTTTGCTATATTCACAGTCTCTCACCCTCTTCACCAGATCCAAACAAGACTGCTTTGTGGCCTCTGTCTCTCTCACCCCCGCACAGCTGACTAAGTAGGCGTCCGAATCCCGTCACATCGGGAAGGGGAGGAGGTGCAGCGTTCACTCTATCGCCTTCGGCGAGGGAGGTAATCCACTGCCGGCTGCGCTTTTCTCTTTCACCCAGCGCCTTTGTGGGAGGGCCATCGACCCCTTCTTCATCACTGCCGTACGTAGTGTGGGCATATCCGACCTCCCACCGCACGCCTTGCCACATCCCGACGACTCTAAGGTATATGTTTCTTTGAAACCGACTTTGGCTAGCTGCATGCAGATCTTTTTCGATTCTGTAGTCGAATCTAGGTCTTGGTTCAAAGAGTAAAGAAGGGTGCGGTGGGGTGGATCATGAATCTAGGACGTGGTTCAATGAGGAAAGGAGGGAGGGAAAGTAGTATAGACTAGCTATCCAGACGCTTTGTTGGTCGAAAAGGGAAAAAGGGGGTAACCCAGTACACACATCTATAAGGAACCGAACTCTTTGTTGAGAAGGGAAAGAAACTGGGGGTCGGGTAGTTTGTGAAGGACTAGATTTGCTGCCCTCACATAGGGAAAAGTTTCAAAGAGAACAAATATGGGATCAACGCAGATATGCTGCTTGGCTACATACTCTACATCACCCATTTATACGTGTGGACGCACATGGTGTTGGCATGTCCCATGTCCCATCCACATGATCGTGTAGTGTGTTTTGAGATGTTGTGCTACTTGTATTGGTACTGTTTTAAATAAATGTTGAATTGAAGCTATTTTATTGCTCTCTTTTCCCATTAAGTAGTGAACAAAAATGTACCAACCTAGACATGATGCTTGTTGCTTTGTTACAACAAACTCTGCAACACCCCCTTTATAAGTAGATGGAAGCACATGGTTTTAGGGATCGGCCAGAGTACCATTTCTGTTAGGGATCGGCCGGAGTACATGTTTAAGAAATGTATTGTTCAGATAATGTCTCTGTTATTATATATCAGTTACAGTGTTTCACAAATGGTACTATCCTGCTTTAGAGTTCTTTCTACATGTTTAACCAAGGTATTGTTAAGATAATGTCTCTGTTAAAATGAGTCAGTCGCATTGTTTTAGGAATGATACTTTTGTGGTGTGTCGTTCTTTATACATGTTGAAACAAGGCATTGTTAAGATAATGTCTCAGTTAATATGAATGAATCACACTGATTGAGAATTGCTACTCTCCTGCTTTGTTTCCCATTAAGATAAGGTAGATCAGTTGATGTTTTTCTTCTGGGAGTACAAGTCATCAACCGTTATTTCTTAGCAATTGTTTCCCTTATACCTATTGTTGCTTATAGGGATATCAAAATTAAAGCTCGGTTTTATTCCGACTTTGATTTTAGTTGAACTGCACAAAAGGAGACAATGAGTCTAAGGCACACTGCTGCATTAGTGGGTCCAGTTGGTCTTACCACTTTGCAGAAAGAAGTAATCGCTGTTTGTGCTACATTACACAAGGAATGATCGAGAAAGTTTACAGAGTATTAGTAGACGCTGGTGACATGACTAGTCTGTAGAGAGCATAGGAAACTCTACAACACGTGGAGTGCACTAGGCAAATAGGGCCCAAACAAGTACAGGAAGAAGCCAGGACAGGACTCCAAATCTGTCAATGTCATTCTACGCAACAGTGATGGGGCATTTGGGTATGGTAATCTGTTTACCGTACTTTCAGTTTGTTAGTCCACCGATTGGGGGGTTGACACTAGGGCCAATATTCATGTGTGTGCTACTGTGTCTTTGTTTTCTTGCAGCATATAAATACGATATCCACGAGGATGCTCAGCTTGATTTTAATGGAACTTCACAAAATGTCCGGATGGTTTGTGTCCTCCATAATACTTCATCATGGATAATACATCGAATGGTTCTCTAATCATTCGTCATCACCTTGAGCCACCGGACTATACGTTTGAATGGTGTTGCCAGCGTCGGCCATTAAGAAGGGTAAGAAGAAAGACAAAAAGAGAGATGGCTGCTTTACTTGTGGTTCAGAGGAATACTGGGCAAACAAGTGCACAAGCAAGTACCAAGAAGCCAGGATAGGACTCCAAGTCTGTCAATGTCACTCTAAGAAACAATGATGGGGTATCTGGGTATGGTAATCTGTTTACCGTACTTTCAGTTTGTTAGTCCACCAAGTGGTGGGTTGACACTGGGGCCAATATTCATGTGTGCACTGATGTGTATTCGTTTTCTCGCAGGATATAAATACGAAATCCACAGGGATGCTCAGCTTGATTTTAGTGGAACTGCAAAAAATGGTGAGATGGTTCGTGTCGTCCATAATACTTCATCATGCACAATACATCGAATGGTTCTTTAATCATTCGTCATCACCTTGAGCCACCAGACTATCAGATGACGAACTGATGACAAACCCTTCCCGTTCCACAATCATAGGCATTACATATTTTGAATGGGAAAAGCTTGTCAAAGTTGACATTAGTTTAATATATTGGAATTGGAAAACCTTGTCAACTTTTGCTCATTGATGTTAGCCAGAAGACATGCATTTGATATTTTTGAGTGGGACGCCCTTTGCTGTGAGCAACGTCGATCATTTTTTCCTATTCCTGTCTTCAGTTTAGAAGTAAATATTTACTCTGCTGAGATGCATAGTCACATGAATGTTGACTTATGTAAGATATTTTAAGAGTTTGTTCTGAATATTGTCTTTGTAATGCCAGGCCTTGTGTTTGATTGCAAGGTTGAGCTTGGAATGTTGTGGCATGCAGCATCACGAGCTGTTCACCGTGCCTCTTGAGAATAATGCTTCGTATTGTTTTGCATGTCGATCTAATGCCAGTGATTTTCTTGTTAGGAAGATCATCCTCTTCTGTTGTTTCCGTGCTTAAGAAGTTCATCGTCTTATGTTTCATTCATAGCCTATACGACAAGTCGGGTAGGTTAGATGTGAAACTATATGATCTTCCGACCAACACATCATCTTAGGCCGTGATTGGATCGTCGTTTTCCAACGAAAACAGCTTGTAAAACTGACGCTTGTAAATAAAAGTAGATGGTCTCGGGCGAAGCGCTTGGTTGGTCGATTTCGACTAATAAAATATACACTCGTCTCTCAAATTACACGCGTAACCTGCTGGTTTTACTTACAGACCTTGGGCCCTTGGTTTCATTACGCTTGTATTTTACGCGTTGTTTCCGATGATGAGTAAATTACACTTGTATCTTAATAAAGATGTTAAATAAACCAGAGCTCCCAAGCGCGGCCTTACCATTTCATGCCCTCTCAGTCTCTCGGAGGTTCTCATAGGTGTTCAATGATCCCGGCTTCTTGAATGAGCAGCGGGCGCTGTATTAGACCATCCATAGGGCCCGCGAGGCCCTCTTCGTTGTCCTTCAAGTCGTTGCGCTCGCCTTGGCGCTGAGCATTGTTAACATGGTCAATGAACATGAGGATTCAAGAGATGACTTTATTTTGACTGGATGACAATAGGGACTCACTAGGGCCACAACCGTACGTACGCAAGTGCGTCCTTATTAGGTACAACTATTTTTTTGCTTCCTCCTAGTTTCCTGACATCACGGTCCCACACCATTGTCAACCTATGTAGTCAATATAAATGAGAGAATTGCACAAGGTGCGGCCGACAGCTGGGACCAAGCAGCTCAAGCAGTATTTGTGATTTTGATGCGTGAGCACTTCCGAGTTTTTCTTGGCGATGTTTTCGTTGTTGTTCAGAGGAGAGCAGGGTATTAACTGGGCGTGCTATGGCCCGTCTAGCCCAGGACAGATATCCAGCCCAGATATTAATTTTTTTCAAGATGAAAATTGCTAGCCTAGCTATACTTTTTTTAGGGAATACCCAGGCAAGGTCAACTTGTTATTCTCAGCCCCGCTGGGCTGCAAATCTTTCCTAGGAGGGATGCATTAGGCTTAAAAGGAAAATGGGCTTTAAAAATAATAAATGGGATGTAATTATAAAAACGGGGCAGTAACTATAAAAAATGCACCAAACACGAAATTAGATTATAAAATATTATTTATGGATTTTGAAAATCTTAATTTTAATTATTGTGCACGCAATGTTTCATTGGATTTTTACGTAATACAAATTTATATTTACTCTAACTAGAAATTTCGGGATAAAAATATTTCGGATCCCATCAAAATGTGGGAAATTTTATTGAATTCTGTCTTGAATGGTTGGTTTTGTTTTTAATAAATCCTGAATGGTTGGTTGAAATTATTAATCGTTGTCCTAGCTAGAAAATGGGTTGTACTTTTAATAAACTGTAAATGGGCTGTAGTAAATTCCATTAGAATTCAAAAATGGGTTGTACATTCTTACAAATCGCAAATGGGCTATAAGTTCTCTGCCACACACTTGTGGGCCTACTAAGTTGACGCATCCCCTAAAAAAAGAAGTTGACGCGTATGCATGGCTTTGTCAACTTATAGTCAACACACAGTTCTAGCAGCAGTGTCCGTTGGATGTCTATCCAACATATGTCGTGCTTCTTCTCCAATCTTGGATATTCTAGCTTCGACCGCCCAAAAAGTGATTCCTCCCCCTGAAATCTTGGGCGCACCGTTTCAGAGGCTGACCTGTGGACCTACTAAGTTCACGCATACCAAGGGCTTTGTCAACTTACTAAATATAAACGATTCTAGCTGCAGTGACCGTATGCTGTCCATCCAACGGCCGTAGTGCTTCTCCAACCTCTGGTCTTCTTGCTCCAGCCGCCCAAAGCAGCGTCGGTCGTGTCGCCTGCTCCTGCCTTGCATGGCCGGTTGTGCTGGCATGGAGGCCTCACCGCCCCCTACTACTCCCACCGCTGGCCAGGCCATCCCGCCACTCGCCCACACCCCCTGTTATTCTGCGGCGACGGCGGCCTCACATCGGAGCCGAACCAGTGAACCCTCGTACTCCTCTCCGCGTGGGCTTCCACTGTAGTGTCTTCCCCGGCTCCGCGTTGTCCCCTTCCTAGGCATCGCCGTCGTCCACCGCCCTAGTGCTCTCGGTGCGGCATGGTCAACATGGTCAAGGAACGACTTCCATCAGAAGAGTACTATACGTGGAGAGGCTGACAGCTGGGTCCACGACGGCCGCAAGGAAGTGCCTCCTTATTACGCTCAAAATAATTATTGCTCCACCCGATAGCAAGGACCCACCGGACGGGCCACCGTATTTCGCAAAAAAATGTTTCCCCCCTGACTGCTGGGACCCACCAGCTACATCTTCGCATGCAAGGAAGTGCCTCCTTATTACGCACAAAAAATGAATACCCCCTGCTAGCTGGGACCCAGTATAGTGGCAGGCTGACTTGTGGGCCTTCTAAGTTGACGGGGACGTAGGGCTTTGTCAAATTAGTCAATATGCATGATTCTAGCTCCAGTGACCGTACGATGTCAATCCAATGGCCATAGTGCTTCTTCAACCTCTTGTGTTCTTGCTCCAGCCGCCCAAACCAGCGCCGGTCTTGCCTCGTGCTCCTGCCTCCCATGGCCGGCTGTGATGCGGCGGAGGCTGGAGGAGGTCGACGGTAGCCCGTGGAGGCTGGAGGAGGTCGACGGTGGAGATGAACAGTATCCTGTGGAGTCCCGTTTTGCGGTACGCCACACCCCTCCCGATGAACAGGACCCCCGTTTCATCCGTTTTGCGGTACGCCACACCCCTCCCGATCAACAGGACCCCCGTTTCGACCGTAGGAGGTCCGTTTCCTCCGTTTTGCGGTACGCCACACCCCTCCCGATCCACTGGACCCCCGTTTCGATCGTAGGAGGTCTGTTTCCTTCGTTCTGCGGTACGTCAGGCCTCGTTTCCATCGCTTGTTCCGTCCAAGCCCTCCCGATGAACACGACCACGCATTCCGTTCCAACCCAGCCGGTTGGCTCCCACGCGTTTCGTTGCCTCCCGATGAACACGACGCATTCCGTTGCCTCCCCATGAACACGACACATTCTGTTGCCTCCCCATGAACACGATGACGACGCTGTTTCTCCGTTCCGACCCAGCCATGTACACATGCCCTCACCGTACATATGTGCGAGTAGGCGTTCGAGATCCCGCCCGTATGTACAGATACGTGGCCGTATTTTCTTTCTTGCACCCTGGCCGCTGTACGTACGTGTACATGCTACGTGTGTGCCTCTACTACGACACGTGCGCGCCTCTACATCCACCAGTATATATGTACGTACACGTTCATGACCAGAATGACAACGCTACGTACGCTTAGACCAGGTGGGTCCTGACTGTCATGCACTTTGCGAAGATGGGTCCCAGCAGTCACGGGGGCGAATCATTTTTTTGCCCGGACGCACTTCCTTGCGTGCGAAGATGTAGCTGGTGGGTCCCAGCAGTCAGGGGGGCGAATCATTTTTTTGCCCCGACGCACTTCCTTGCGTGCGAAGATGTAGCTGGTGGGTCCCAGCAGTCAGGAGAAACATTTTTTTCGCGAAATACAGTGGCCCGTCCGGTGGGTCCCAGCTGTTAGATGGAGGGATCATTATTTTCCGCATAGTAAGGAGGCACTTCCTTGCTGCGGCCGTGGACCCAGCTATCAGCCTCTCCACATACAGTCCACGTCCGATGGAAGTCGTTCCTTGACCACGTTGACGACGCCGCGCCGAGAGCACCAGGGCGGTGGACGACGGTGAGGCCTAGGAAGGGGATGACGTGGAGCCGGGGAAGACGCGGCAGTGGAAGCCCGCGTGGAGAGGAGTACGAGGGTTCACTGGTTTGGATGCAGTGTGAGGCTGCCGTCGCCGCAGGGCCTGGCCAGCGGTGGGAATAGTAGGGGGTGGTGAGGCCTCCGCGGCAGCACATCCGGCCACGGGAGGCAGGAGCATGCGGCATGACCGGTGCTGCTTTGGGCGGATGGAGCAAGAAGACCAGAGGTTGAAGAAGTACTATGATCGTTGGATGGACATCTTACGGTCACTGGAGCTAGAATCGTTTATATTGACTAAGTTGACAAAGCCCTCCGTTCCCGTCAACTTAGTAGGCCCATAAGTCAGCCTCCCACGAAGGTGGGTCCCAGCTAGCGGGGGGTATTCATTTTTTTGTGCGTAATAAGGAGGCACTTCTGGTGGATCCGAGCTGACAGCAGGGGGAACGTTTTTTTTTCACGAAATACGGTGGCCCGTCGGGTGGGTCCCAGCAGTCAGGGGCAAACGTTTTTTCGCAAAATATTGGTGGGCGTCTGGTGGGTCCCTGCTGTCAGGTGGAGGAATAATTATTTTCTGCGTAATAAGGAGGCACTTCCTTGCAGCTGCCGTGGAACCAGCTGTCAGCCTCTCCACGTACAGTCCACTTCAGATGCATGTCGGTCATTGATCACGTTAACCACGCACGCCGAGAGCACCAGGGCGGTGGACGACGGCGAGGCCTAGGAAGGGAATGACACGGAGGCAGGGAAGACTCAACAGTTGTTTTTGTTTCCCAGACGGAGGGGAGTACGACTATACGAGGGTTTACTGGTTCATCTGCCGTCACCGGAGAATAACAGCGGGTGTGAGTGAGTAGAGGGATGGCTAGGCCGGCGATGGGAGTACGGTGGGGCAGTGCATAGCCGGCCGTGGGGAGGAGGGAGCAGGCAGTCCCACCGGCGCTTGTTTGAGCAGCTGGAGCAGGAAGAGCAGAGATTGAAGAAGCACGACAACCGTTGGATGGACATCCAACAGTACACAGGCCATCTGTGGAAAGCCTCAAATCTGTGGAAAATAGCATACAGCCCATCTGCCATTATTTCAAATAATTTACAGCCCATTTGCTAATTCTTACGGGTTTTTTTGGAGCCCATATTCTTTTTGTTAGCATTACGGCCCATATTGTGGCCACGGTTAAAAAATTATACGAAATTTTGCATATGTTGGTGCGGTGTGAACTATTTTTAATCCCGAAATTTCGAGTCACGTTCAGACCGATTTTAAAAATAAATGTATATCAATATAAAATCCAATAAATTGTCCACGCATAAAAAACAATGCAATTTAAAATATCGAAATGAAAAAAAGATATTTGAAACTAATTGCCGGTTTGATGTGTTTTAAAAATGTACAGCCCATTTCTCATTACTGATAGGCCATTTTCTCGGCCAGCCGATTGAAGCTCTCTTCGTCTTGGAAGATTTGCAGCCCAACAGGCCTGATAAAGTGACTTACTTGACAAATCACAAAAAAACTGGGCTAGCCATTTTCAGAAAGAAAAAAAACTACTGGGCTGGTCTATGGTAAACATAAAAGAAAAGGTTGTCTAGACATGCCAGAGTGTCCCGCACAGCCCAGTTGACACCCTGCTTCTGTCTCAAAAACAAACTAGATAAATGCCACTTCAATTATGGCAATTCATAAAAATGCCACTGCAATTTCCAAACGTTGAAAAATGACACTGCAATTTTTGCAAACTTTGAAAAACGCCACTGTAGCTTGAAAACTTTGAAAAACGCCACTCCAGACTTCGAAAAATGCCACTAGAAATGGCATGAAATGGCATTTTTCAAAGTTTGGAAATTGTAGTGGAATTTCTCGGATACACCAGGTTTGGAGTGGCATTTATCAAATTAACCCAAAACAAAAATAACTGGGCCAGCTGCTGGGTCCCTGGTGTCAGCCGCTCGTTGTGCAATTCTCTCGTTTATTGACTACGTTGACAATGGCATGGGACCCAGATGTCAGAAATCCACTAGGAGGAGCCATTTTGTTATTGGCTTGAAATAAGGAGGCACTTGCTTGCGTACTCCCATGACCTTGGCGGGTCCCTGCTGTCATCCTCTCCACGTACAATCATCTCCTGATTGTGTATGCATCAACTTGCTAGGCCCACAAGTCAGCCTCTAAACCCGTGGAGGACAAATACAACCCATTTAAAAAAATAACAGCCCATTCCATACGTTCAAACGGAAAGTTCAACATTTAGAGCAATGTAACAGGTCTGATCCACATATAGAGTACTAAACTTCCACGTTGACAACCATCATAGCCAAGTTAACTATCTACTCCCACTAATACTCTAGTAGCGTACAAGTACTAACTTAGTCTTAGCTAACTAGACAATGTCGGCCGCCATCTATGGTACACGCTAAACGCCGGCACCAGCGTTGTGCGCCTCGCCTCGGACTTGCAGGAGGTGTGATAGGGCACGTTGGCCCTTTCCATGCCGGCGTGGTCCACCGAAGCTTCACCTTCCAAGCGGGAAACCCACTTGACGAGCTGGTAGTAAAAATCGGCATCGCAAACGCGTGCGTGCCCGACAGCCTCCAGGGCTATTTGCCGGGCGCCGGCCTCCACGTAGTCGGCCCAGTTGGGGGCACTCTGCTCGCGATTCAGAGCGTCGGTGCGCTGCTGCTCCATGTCCCGCTAGTGGCGCAAATCAGCGATATGCTCCTCCTCCGCCAGGCCGTCGCGCTCCAACAACTCTTGCTCCTCCGCCATGCAGTCACGCTCCAACAACTCCTCGATCTCTGCATTATCATCTAAAGACAGATAGAATGCCTCCTCCCTCCGTCTGCCTTCCGGTGAAAACCCAAACACTAGTTCCGGCGGTGACCGCCTCCGGCGTCGCCTACCGCGGACGGGCGGGGGCATGGCGGACGTGGCGAGCGATGTCGGGCTGATGGGGGCTTATGAGGATATGGCGAGTTGGGTCATGGTGGCACCGGAGAAGGCCGGGAAACAGTACTTATAGGCAGAAGGTAGCACGACGGTCATCGCAATTCAATGCATAATGGCTTAGCGTGCCAGCTTGCCAGGGAAAAATAGAGAAACCGAAATTATGACTGTGCCATCCCGTCCCGTCTGGGTCGCACGCCGGCATGGCGGTCAAACGAGTGCACTCGAATCATCTCCCTTCTTGTCAATAATGATTCCACAGATTTAAAAAGCCCACAACAATTAAAGCGTATCTTTTTCGCATCAGTTAGCTACCTTAATTACGGCCGGCTGCATGCAGGCACTCAGAATCGCTCGCAGGCAGTACGCGAAGCAGCATGCAACGAGTCGCAGCCGAGGGCACGCATGCAGCCACTTAAATCACTGTAATTAATTAGGCTTAAACTTCTGCATGCCGTTAATTATTGCCTTGCATTGGTCTTGCTGCTTTACTCACGGGACTAATAAACCCGGACGGAGGGAGTACCTTGGTTGGTGAGAGGTTTGAATTAAGCCCTGCAAACCGGAAAGGAGGTACTAGTATGTGCGTGATCCGCTATTCATTTGTGTAGGATCGAGTAGGTCGTTTCTTGAATTGAGCCTTGCAAATCGGAAAGGAGGTAGTACGTGCATGATCCGCTATTTATCCATGTAGGACCGATAGTGTAGCTTGTCAGTTTCTTCAGAGGTAGGCATTTTTATCCGTGTAGGATCGATAATGTAGCTTGTCAGTTTTTTCAGAGGTAGGCATTTTTATTGAAAAAACTGCCACTTCGCATCTTGCGTTGCAAATAAAACTGCCAGGAGCGCATTTGTAGGCTAGCTAGTGATCGATCAGTAACTTGTAAACACTGAGCGAACAAAAATAAGTAACTGTTAATGCATCTCAATGATTCATAGATCATATACAAATATGTAGCTCCAAAAGCAAAGATCAGCCACTTCGGATCTTTCGTCGCAACTAAAACTAACTAGTACGATTCCCATACATAAGATCAACATGTTAATGCATCTCAATGATTCACAGATCATATACAAATATGTAGCTCCAAAAGCAAAGATCTAGAAAAAACATATGTTCTTCCTACTAACATGGATGCTTATCTTGGCCAACATTCAGTATGACTTAAAGACAAATTTGTTTGTGAAGTCTACAATTCCTCTTGCAAACGTAAGTGGTTTCACCAACAGCTGGAACCATGAGAATGAACCACACATGACGGAGGAACATCCACTGCAATATGATTTGTCTTCTCTCGATCACACCGCGAGACTATTTTAGGAATACAAACTTTAACTTAGGCAAAATGATGCCCATTGTATAACCAGACCAAAGAAATGAAGCACCTAGTGTTGTCCAATAAATAGTACAGTACTACTTTTCTGCAGTCCATGAAGTGACTATCCAATCTTTCTGTGTCTATTTTCAAATGGCACTGCATGCAGTGTCTATAATATTCTCTTGTGCAGTTCAACCAAAATTGCGGACACATTGTTTGTTTGCCAAATAGCAACGGGCAGACATCTCTGTCTGTACAAATATCAACCAGCTAGTAAACATATACCACACCTTGTATTTTCGGTTTAAACATGTCTCTTCCGCTTGGCATATGTCATGTTCTGCACTGGACAATCTGATATAGTTATGTTTTGCCCTATACAATTTCATACTGAATTGATTTGCTGGTTCAGAGCAGAAATATAGTGCCTATTCTTCATCAGACCAAGGATATCCATGTTCGCAATGATGGAAGAGGTGAAATCGATACGACCGAAATTGAGCATCCAATCATTGAATCCTGTCCTGCACCTCCAATGTAGGTCCACCCTGGCAATAAATTCACATGCAAACCACTATTATTACTATGTAATGACAGTACAAAAAGAGTAGCAAGATAGTAGCAAACCATGTACCTTCATAATGAACAGCTCATAGTGCCACCAATTGGATATAAAGGTTTGGAAAAAAACATGCTCCTAATGTTGAGCCAGTTGGACTTTTTATGCAGTTCCACTAAAATCGAGCATCCCTGTTTGCATATATATTGAAAGTGTGATTACTCTAAAAGTGGCACTAGTTGAAGCATAGACTCACAAATATAAGCATTCCAATTTCTTAACGGGAAAAGGTTGCAAGACTATTTCTAACCACCTGTTTGAAGGAATAAATAAAGCAACAACGGCTGATGTCAGGAAGGCATGCATAGTTTTTTCTGTAAAACTGAGCCATTCCTGACCTTTCCTCTTCTTTTAAGCAAATTTTGTGCAGTTCTACTAAAATAAAATGCCATCACCGCCTTGACAATTCAGTGACACTGTACGAAAGGAAATGACTTAACATTACATCATGATGTCTGGTATGTGGTCGACAGGCATTAGAGACAAACATACAGACCTTCTCCGATAATATAATGAACATTAATTTTAACAAAGGTGTGACTAGCTTTACCGGGATAATTTGAGTGAACTCTACACCTTTTGTTCCTTAATATAAGACGTTTTAACGGTTCAATTTAAAGTACCCAAACGTCTAGTATTTAGAAAAACAGGTAGTAGTTTTCTTGAGCACATATCTGGGAAAGCTTGCCACACTTTATTTATTTCCATACACCAATGCAACACCATTCAAATACTACAAATATACACTAATCCAGTGGCTAGTGCAATAGTAGAGTAGTTAGTTTATTACAGGGTACAGTACAATGGTTTTACTGAACAGATTTCAATAAAATCTAGCACTGGAAGGTTTCTATAAGAATTAACAATACAAAATGTAAAGGTAACAAGTTTCAGCATTGGTATACTAGCTGTGCATGAACATTAAACCAAATAGAAAAGTATGAAGGTAACTAGCATTATTAACTAATGACAGTATAAAAAAATTGCAAACCATGTACCTCCAAGGTAAATATCATTTCATAAAAACTCAGGGGGACCTTAAAAATTGCTATCCCAATCTTGATAATTGATCAAACATAAAAACTTGATCGAACGAATCAAGAGAACAGCCGGAGGAGGAGGTGCCCACTCTTGACCTTTCCTCTTGTCTTCATAATTGTCTGTGCAGTTTAACCAAAATAAAATGAGATCAGCGCCTTGGCATTTTGGTGACACTGTACAAAAACATTAACTTATCTCATGAAAGTGAGGTATGTAATCTATAAGCATTAACAGTGCAAAAATCTGAAGGTAGTAACAAGTTTCATCATTGGTATACTGGCTCTGCAACACTATTAGAATGCCTTAGCTGAAAAATCTTTAATACATCCACAATCAACAGCTAACCCTGAAATAATCCAGTGAAATTAAATGGCATTGGTTAAATTTATCGGTGGCATTAGACTGAGAGCGGCATTAGTTAAATGTGGCATCACTTTAGCAGTAGCATTGCTTGACTTGACTGCTGGCGTTATACTAACAGCAAAAAAATTGGTAATAAGAGCATGGGAGGGCCATTCGGACAGTGGGCGCACTAGTACGATGTACCTCCATGGACGCAGAATGGTGAGGGAGGTATGGTTGCCCAGAGCAACAAATATCCAGGCAGCATCTGTGGATTACGTCCCATTTTTGTTCTCTTTAGCCACCTTTTTCCTATGCGAGGACAACAAACCGATCGACCTGGTCATTCTCTATTGTGTTGTCATGCCTTTCTACCCTTCTTCAACCAAGAGACACGAGACTCATTCCTTAGCTACTAATTTTCCCCTTTTCAACCTAGATGCGGGTTCGATGCCTACTCTCTTGGACAGTACAGTCTCCCTTCCTTTCCTTATTCAACCCAGACATGGATTAGTCTGCATGAAGTAGGGTTTCCTGTAATAGTGCAAATTATGGTTTTTGTCTGTGTGGCCAGCAGAGCAGAGGATAGCAAATTGGGAAGATGGTGGAGTGGAAAAAGATCCACATGCAACGATGTGGCAGATGGGGCAATAGAACAAGGTTATGGTTCGAAAAGAGGTAGCATACCTGACGGTCGGCGGGAAGTGGCTTCGCTCGTGGTCGTCGTCCTCCGCACACACTACGGCAGCGACCTTGGGGATGGAGGCCATCCCGCGCGGGTGCTAGGTCTGAGAGGACGGCCTTGTCGTCAGTGCGTGACCTCCCTCGCCGACAACGAGTGCGTCAATGCTGCACGTCCTTTTGTTCCCCGACGGATCTGTGACAACCGGTGAGGAGGGAGAGAGGGGCCGTCTTTTTTAGATCTGGAGAGATGGTGGTAGTGTGAGAAGCAAGTGGGCAGCCCTTAGCAAGAAAGCGCTCAAGCTCCAGCCTATATATCTTTTTTATACTACTAGTACTGGAGGTGGAGTAGTGGTAGAGTACTTTATATTTTCTCTGCGTACAGTACCAGTTAGTCGTGCTTCAAAACTGATCGGCATGCCATTAAAAAATAAAGGTCGATAACTAATGCGGCACCTCGGGCCAACGCGGCCAGATCGCATTTTGCATGAGAAATTAAACACCATGTTTCATTGACATGTGGTCCTGTTCCAACATATCAGTGAGACGACGGCGAGTAGTAGGAGTATTTTCAAACAGACGTGTAGGCCGGGGCGCCTCTTCGTGAACCGTGGCAAACTCGCAACCGTCCACCGACTCTTCGCCTTTCCCTCTCGATTTGGAACTGCTATTGCACGCTCTTCCTCTCCCTCCTCCATTTTCCTTCAGCCCTTCAGCCCTTCACCCTTTCTTCTGCCATTGTTCGATCGTCTTCTCCATGGAGGGAACAGGTCGGAAACGACCCCATTATTCTTGCCCCAATCTAAAAGATGACGTGGTGGAGGAACTCATTGATCGGTGTGACACCATCACCTCGGCTAGCATGGCAGGTTCGTTCAAGCCCATACTCGACTCGACTAATAACATCATTACAAAGAACCTAGGGATCAAGGAGCGGTTTGATCTTCCTTATCTTCTTCGCCGTGACCCTGATGACTGGAGCCGGCACGACGGAGGCCTCGCCCTGTGCAAGTTGATGCCGCTTGATAATGATACGTATGATGTTAAGATGCCATCGCTTGAGGGAAAGGCTTGGGCAGGCGCAAATGGAGATTGGGTTGTTTACATTGGGTCCAACTGCAAGTGGGAACTTGTGAATGTGTACACTCGTGACCGGGTTCCACTTCCAAAAATCTCAGCAGACTGCCCAGAGGTTGAGCACACCGGTATTGTACGCACGTTCAAATATGATGATGGTGACTATCTTCTACGGAAGATAGCAATTTGTCGAGTTCCCAACCGCTCATGGAATTACAACAACTATCAAGTTGTTGCTATCTACGACAAGCTTGTTGCCGTCCTTGGTGGTTTGACTCGATGGATATTGCTCAAAAATCAGTTTCTGTACACGGATGAGTACTGTGATGCAATTCAATACGAGGGCCTTGTGTTTGCTGCCACCACTTGTGGCACTGTTTTTGCATGGGATCCTTGTAGTTTCGATGCATTTGTCTTCCACCGTAATTATAATTGTTTCATCCACATGAATGCGGGTTAGCAAGTTTCCCTTTACTAATTAACCTTCTTCTTGTGTTTCCAAGGTCCTGTGAACATCCCACCACCTATACTTGAAAAATTTTATAACCAAGGGGGAGATGACGATGGTGATGATCACGAGCATGAGGACGAGCAGCGCCCATATACTCTGTGGCGCTTGGCAACTAATTCCGATGGATCACCTCTTCTTGTGTGTATACAGCCCACGAACGATGTTACTGCTAAGGAAGCAGGTGTAGTCTCCCATGGTCACACTCTCCGGACCTATTCCAACACCCGTTGCATGGTATTCGGGATGGATACTAGTGTGCTAGCACCAACTCCTTCTCCCTGGTACAGAATTGATAGTCTTGGAGAAAACTCGCTCTTCCTTGGACAAAACTATACGATGATGCTGAAAGGCGATCCAACTACTATTGACACAACATTACTAGTACCATTTATGAGAATCAACTGTGTCTATACCTCGGACATTTGGGTGGTTCCCTACCATGGTACTGATATAGTAGGCCGCTTCAGCTTGGATGATCAGTCCTGCGTTGGTTTCCAGATCGACAATCGATGGCCCGTCCCAGAGAATCACTTGTGGTTCAAAGCAAGCGTTTCCAACACTGAGGAATGGTTGAGTTGAAGTTCATTTCATTGCTTGTTATTTGTTGTGTGGTGAAAACTTTAGTATTTATAATGTATCCTTGTTGTCGATGTGGGTTGATGACCTGTTGTATGTAATAAAATGATATGCATGGCATAAACTTACTAAATTTATGAATGGCTTTCGAGTCGCTTCTATGATTGAGTGGTGCGACGAGTGTCGGTGTTCTGGGAACGGGGGTTCCCAGACTTGCCAGCCTGCGGCGTGGCTCAAGCGGGGGCCCAGCGCGGCCCATCTTCATCAGCTCAAGCTCAAGACCCTCGCGAGGGGCCAAGCCTCATGGGGGGGGGGACGACAGAGAGCTTCCTCTGAGGCAGCCTCATCAGGAAGGCTCGCGAGGAGGCGGAGAGATCAAGGAGGGGGTACCTCACGAGGAGCCCGTGACGCAAGCCACGACGATCGAGACCAGGCGGGCGCCGGCCTGCGCAGTGTCCTTGTTTCCCCTTTGGTGCAAAGGGGGCAAGCACAGGCCAAGGCATCGGGCAAAGGTTACCATTCCGGTGCAACGAGACCAAGACCAGCAGAGCAGGAGGACGGAGGTCACCGTGGAGCCCAAGACGGTGTCATCACCAGAGCTTTTGGCAGCCGAAGACCACCTTTGGTTAGGATAACTTGTACTAGATGTTCCCCTTCAAAATGGCCAATTGTTGGTGCCCTTCCCGCTCATTATTTGGGGAGAGGCCCAGGACCTCTATAAGTAGAGCTAGCCATCACAAGCAGAGGGACACCGAGAGAGAGAGACACCCCGGAAGGACAACGGGACACAGAGAGGAGGGACCGAAAACGAGAGAGAGAGAGAGAGAGAGGCGACTGAACTCGCGCAAGCAGTTCATCACACCAGCTCAAGAACACCTCTCGCGAGGCTGTTCTTCCCTTGTACTGTTCATCATCAGCCCCTGAGGCAATCCACCACACCACACACTGGAGTAGGGTATTACAACACAACGGTGGCCTGAACCAGTATAAACCTTGTGTCCCTTGTGTTGTTCGTTGTTTCCAGCTCAAATCACGCGAGGAGATCGGACGTAGATCGGTAGGGGAGAGATCTTCACGCGCGCCCCAGTGTTCGAACCTCAAGGGTCTGCCGAAACCCGAAATCCGACATTTGGCGCGCCAGGTAGGGGTGCGCCGGAATCTTTCTTCCGCTGTTCGCGTACGATCTTCCGTCGTGTCCATGGCTGACGCTCGTCGGGCTCGCGCCGAGCGCCGGGCTGCTCTCGCCAACCGCGTCGCCCAGACGGCGCCCGTCGGCGGACGTCCTCGTCGTTCCCCGTCGCCTGCCGCCAACGCCGCCACCGGCCCGACGGGGAACAAG
The DNA here is from genome assembly GCF_003073215.2 of Triticum urartu. Classification (NCBI taxonomy): domain Eukaryota; kingdom Viridiplantae; phylum Streptophyta; class Magnoliopsida; order Poales; family Poaceae; genus Triticum; species Triticum urartu. Next base: position 427,748,546 of record NC_053026.1, read on the forward strand.
CAGCAGGCCTCGTCCCAGCATCCTTCGGTATGGCGGGAGGGCCGCACCGCCACACCGTCGCTGACTCCAGCCGCTTCGTCGTCCCCTGCCCGTCGTGCCCCCACGGACGCTCATGCCGTGCTGCTCCTGGCAAGGGAGCTCTTGCACTACCGCCCCGTCGATGACCTCTACGAAGACTGGCTTGCCCGCATCCCCGAGCTCGTCAGCGCCCCAAGGGACTCCCCTTGCCGTCCTTCTGCCTCGCCCTCCGTTCCGCGCAGGAGGCGGCGATCAGGAGGCGCCTCCACCACCTCCTCCCCAAGAAGGCGCCCTGGCTCCAAGGCGCGCAGCCCCAGGGCGAGACCCTCCGCGTCCGGTGCCTGCGCAGCAAGAAAGGAGCTGCCAGGAGATCCCTCGTCCCCAAGAAGGTGCTCGCGCGCTCCCAGCGCCGGCGCGCCAAGATCGCGTCCCTGCACCTCTCACGCCAAGACCCCGCGCTGCTCCAAGCGGCGGCACGCGGTAATCCCCAGGAACAAGCCCAGCACCAGCAAAAGGCACCGGTGGCCACAGCGGGCTGCCGCGCCCTCACCCCTTAGCTACGCGGCGTCGCATGGCCAGGCAAGTTCAAGCATGACCTGCCCCCTCGCTACGATGGCACGGCGCACCCCGCGGAGTTTCTACAGCTCTACGAGCTGTGCATCGAAGCCGCCAAGAGAGACGAAAGGGTCATGGTGAACTGGTTTCCCATGGCGCTCAAGGACGGGGCCCGCACCTGGCTCTTGAACCTGGCTCCTAGCACAATCTCCTCCTGGGATGAGATGTGCACTCGCTTCATCGCCAACTTCCAGGGCACTCGCGACCAGCCCCCGGCCGTGAGCGATATGTGTCGTATCAAGCAGCATCAAGGGAAAGCCCTGCAGAAATACATCCAGCGCTTCAACAACGCTCACCTCAAGATCCCCAAGGTGACTGAAGAAGCCATCATCTCGGCCTTCTCCGATGGCATACGCGACATCAGATGAAGGAGGAGCTAGCAATCCATGAAGACCTGTGCACATCCCTGGAGCTGTTCAACTTGGCGACCAAGTGCGCTAGGGCTGAGGAAGGGCGCCTTTCCCTCTCGAAATCCCGGCTGATGACCCAGAAGAAAAGAAGCCCAAGGCCAAGGACATGAAGCGCAAGGGGGCTGCCGTGCTTGTAGCGGAGCCGGACACCAAGCGGGGCAGGGATCAGCCTGAGTCATCCAAGGGCAGTCGGTACTGCGTGTACCATGACCTCCACACCCACAACACTAACGAATGTCAAGAGCTCAGGGCTGTAAGAGATGGACGTGTCGGACGACATCCCGAGCGCAATGACAGGGGCTATGGCCGAGGAGGAGGAAGAGGTGGCGGACGATGGGAAGACCGTGGCCCTCGCCAAGGGTGGCGTGACCGACCTCACGAGGATCACTGGCAGGACCAACCTCACGAGGGAGGCTGGAGTGGTCAGCCTCGTGAGGATCGCCCGCATGGCAACGCAGGCCTTCCTCCTCTGCCGCCACCGCCAAGGAGGAATGAAGACCAACATCAAGACGAGGGAGCTGGGGGCTTCCAGGAGCCGCGCACAATCGCTTGCATCTTGGGTGGCACGCAGGCCCCAGTCTCACAGCGCATCTTCAAGCAGTTTGCTCGCGAGGTGAATGCAGTCCTCCCCAAGCTTGAGGCCACGCGCCCTCTTAGGTGGTCTACGTGCGCTATCACGTTCAGCTCAGCGGATCAGCTCAAGTGCGCGGCAACGGCCGGAGTCCTCCCGATGCTTTGCTCCCAGTCATCAGCAACGTGCAGGTCACCAGGACCCTCATTGACGATGGAGCAGGACTCAACATCCTGTCCATCGAGACGTTCGACAATCTCCAAGTGTCGTACGATCAGCTCTAGCCGACCAAGCCCTTCTCTGGAGTCACTGATGGTTCCAGTGTTCCCATAGGGCAGGTTCGCCTTCCAGTCACGTTCGGACAGCGCAACAACTACCGCACCGAGCTCATCGACTTTAACGTCGCCCACATCCGTCTGCCATACAACGCCATCCTCGGGTACCCAGCCCTGCCCAAGTTCATGGCAGTGACTCACCATGGGTACAATGTCCTCAAGATGCCAGGATGCGGTGGAGTCATCACCGTACTCTGTGAAGGAAGGGATGCGGTGTGTTCACTTGAGCGAGTGTTCCAAGCCGCAGCAATCGAAGACCCAGACCACAGGAACAGAAGGCTTCTCGAGGCGACCCTTAAGAAGAAGAAGATTTCGCCTGACCCAAGCCATAAGGAGGCAGGTGCCTCCGGAGGTGTTGCGTCAGGATCTGCGCCCAATCAGGGAGCGCCACCCTCTCTCGCATAGGAAGGCGCGCCTGGCGCCCTCCTTAGGCAGGGCTCGGGGGCTCTTTCTTGGAGAGCCACCGACCTTGCCGAGGTCGCGAGGGAGGCGCTCAGGCACCACTTGGAGGGGTGCTTCCAGGCACGTTTCCCTCAGGAAGGTACAAGGCAAGGAAGACCAAACCCTCAGGAGTTCATCGCAAGCAACACTCAGGATCTACATGAGTCGAGAGTCATGCACGACAGCCGCCGCTTTCCCACCATGGCCCCACATCCAGGCGAGGATGGTAAGCTGCGCTTCTGTGTCGACATGCCAGGGCTCAACCGAGCCGCGTCTAAGGAGCGCCTCTAGCCTTTGCGCATGGGGCGTTGCAAGGGTCCACCTCAAGCTACGTTCGCATGCCTTTCGGCCTGCCGAACGTGGTCCCCGCTCATCAGCGCCTGCTGAGGAGCATTTCGGAGGCTCAGGAGGTCAGGCATCATGCGGTCCTGGAGGAGATGGAGATGGCTCTCGGAGACCCACCTGTGCCCCCGGAGCCTCCCGAGGCTCCTGGGCCTGGGGGCTCATGACGATCGACGTCTTCACCGCGCATCGCCCTCTTCTTCAACATCACCCCATCTTCAAACAACACCAGGTGACATCTTTCTAAGTTCCGTTTTTAGCTGGGAGCGCCCACAGGGCCGCATCATTCCCAGGTCGCGTGGGTCCGTCCATGCGGCATGTATCCGTTTTGCTTATGCTCTTTACATACCTTGTTGGGGGCGCCCCTCGGGCTGCATCATCCCTGAATTGCTTGGGCCTGTCCCAGCGGCATTTGCTTTTCCTACGTCTACTTAAAATGAATTTGCTCTTTCGCGCTTAATTTTCACCTGCTACTTATCGCGGACTTCTCCGCTTTCACGCAAAGCGCTTGCACGTTAAAAGGGGGGGTACCTGAGCATCGTGACTCATGGGCTCCTACTGGCTCTCCAGCCCTCATCCCCTGGCCTTGACTCACGGCATCGCGGCCTGTCAAACCAGCAGCGGCTGAGCTCACTCGAGGGCCGGGACCTGAGGACGTAGAGCATTTGCATTCTAACCACCCTGTAGGAACACACCATTTATAAAGGCCCAGAGCCAGGCACAACCCGCCTCGAGGTAGGGCCTCGTGAGTCCCGTGCTGGCTCACGAGTGCCTAGATACACCTCTCCTAGCCCTACCGTGCCGGCCACGTGTCAGGGCGGGGCAGTACACGCCTCGGGGGCTCCTCCCGGAGGGAGCCCCCTCCCACGTACCAGTGGAAGCACCATGCTCCGCGCTGGCTGACGACACTGCCGAGGAGCGGCTATGCCCGTACACATACGGAAGCGCTATGCTCCACGCTGGTGATAAACAACTGAGGGCGGCCTACGGCCGTACCAACCTCAGGGAGCCCAGAGCTCAGTGTCCGGCGCCATCGCAACGCCTCCCATCGGGAGCGCCGTGCAAGGGGGCTGGACACGGGGGCTACGGCCGGGCCTCGCCCGAGCGCACGCCACCCAGCCAGGTCCCTCGGACCTGGTCGTCACGCGCCCCTCCCCGAGCGGAGCCAAGGTATGGAAACCCATTTGAATGTCAAGGGGGACTCCTGAGCATTGCGACTCAGGAGCCTAACTTGCCCCGTTAGCCCCTCACTCCTTAGTCCCGTCCTGGTTTCCGTGTCGGGGCTAACGCTGGGTGAGGTATGCGCGGGGCCGGGCCCTGCCGATGCAGAACGATCAATCCACTCCCCGTTCCCCTTCCCTACTTGTTGCTTGGGCGTCAAGGGGGACTCCTGAGCATCGTGACTCAGGAGCCTAACTTGCCACATAGCCCTTCACTCCTTAGTCCCGTCCTGGTTTCCGGTTGGGGCTAACGCTGGGTGAGATATGCGCTGGGCCGGGCCCTGCCGACATAGAACGCGAGCAAGTAGGGGAGAAAAATGCAAATTCCGGGAAATTAAAAGCAAATATTACAAGCCATAGATTGTTTGACGACGCCAAACACAAGTTTAAACACCTCCGCGAGGCATGGTACATGTTGCAGGAATAAAAGCAGGACATAAGCCGCGAAGGGATCACTCTCTAGTGGCGCCGCCTCCTAGGGCCGTGGAGCTGGCAGCACCGCGCCCGAGCAAGATGCTAAAGGCGCGGAACCTCCTCAGCAAAGCTTTGGCTCGGCCTTTCACGGCCACAGCGGAAGCGGCGGCAAGGTCGCCGCTCACGGGCTCCAGCAGGCTGTTGAGGTCGACGTTGGGGTCGCGCATGTAGACTTGCTGAGGACACGCGTCAGCGCGGCTGAAGACAGGCACGCGCCTCGACCTCGGCCGTGGGGCCAAGGCCGTCTATGACATCTTCAAGCGCACGGACCAGGAAGGGAAGCAGCTTGGCGGGGCCGTCCTCCGCGCCAGCCAACGGCTCCTCCAAGCCACTCTCGTAAAGCGTCTTCAGCGTGGCACGAGCCCTCTTCTCCATCTTCGCGAAGGCCACCCGATCCTCCGCCTTGGCGTCGAGCTCGGTCCTCTCCGCCTGCAGCGACCGCTCCAGCGTCTCCAATCGGTCGCGGCGATCATCAAGCTTGACGTCCCGGTCCTTGACGGCAGCCTCCCGAGCGTCCATTTCCTTCTCTTTCTCCTGGCGTCCGTGGACCTCCTCGGCGAGCTCGTCGCGCAGGCCTTGCTGCTCGACCTCCAGCTCCTTGCAGCGAGCCTTGGCAGCCGCAGCGTCACCTAGGGCAGCGTCGCGAGCGGCCTTGGCTTGGTTGGCGGCCTGCTTCTCCCCCTCGGTGGCCGCCACGGCCTGGCTCAGCGGTACTCGGACGGAGGCAGCGGAACGGGCCCAGCTAGAAGCTAACACCAGGAGCCCGGCCGCTAGGCGAGGGTCCGCGCTCAGAAGATCCTCCCGCGGCTGGCTCAGTTCGCTGGCGACCTGGTCCAGGACGGAGGCAGAGGGAATAGAAGAAGCAGGAACCGGCGGAGCAGGCGAAGAAGACGGTAGCGTAATCATGGTTTGGCAGGAAGGAACCCCCTGGGCCTTGGCTGCCCCGGCTGCAGCATCGAGCCCAGTCGACTCCAGGGTTAGCGGGGCCACGGGGGCTGACTCCCCGCCAAAGCGTCCCAGTCGGCGTCGCAAGGATGACCGGGCAGGGGAAGCGCGAGCTGCGCCGTCTTTCCCCATAGTGGACGAAGGCGCCGTCTCGGCACGTGGACTTGCCCCAAGCGGGGCCGCAGAAGCCCCTTTCAACCTCTTCGCCGCACGCGCCGGTCTGACAAAAGAATATGGACGTCAAGCCTCGGCGGCAGAAACCAAGCAAAGCAGGAATCAAGCACTTACTGGTCGTCGCTCGCGGACCCAAGCAACCTCCGGCCGAACTTGAAGCCCGAGAGCCTGCAGCTGGGATCAGCCTCGGGAGACCCAGAAGCAGAAGCCACGTCGGGAGGGCTGGGGCTGGCCTCAGACCGCCCAGGGATCAGAGCGGACAGTGGGGGAACCAGCTCCGACCGGCCCTTCCTTGTGACCAAGGGAGAGTCCTCCTCTCCTCGCCTGGCACCGGCATCGTCGTCATTCGGCATGGAGCGGAGGGCCCGAGACCTGAGCCGAGGGAAGGACTCCCCCGACTCCTCGCCAGTCGCCTCAAAGTCAGACTCTTCTTCCTCCGCCTCTTCTTCCTCCTCACCCCCGCTGGAGCTGCCGGAGGACACGTTCACCATCGCCAGAACCGCAAGACCCTCGAGAGCTTCCGCGGGCACCAGCCCATTGCCATTAAAGGTGGGCATGGAGTTCACCACCTGCTCCCAGTCGCCACGAAGGAACAGGGGGACGGGGGCGCCCACCGGCTTCGCCACCTCTCCCCCAACCAAGGAATGGAGGGCCGCGACCAGATTCTCATCGGTCAGGGCCTCAGAGCTTAGGCACAAGGCGGCGTCCGCTTCCCCAAGCCTCCACAATGGGAGCGAGTGCTCCTGGAGTGGAGCCAACCGGTGCTCCAAGAACTCCCTCAGGAGCGTGGCTCCAGTCAGCTTCGCCGCCCCCAAGTTGCTCGGCCTCAGGTCCGCGTTCATCCTCTTCAGCACCGCCCTCGCACGGGGGTCTACAAGCTCCGCGCGGGACCACGCGTCAACAGCCTTGGGCTGCCCCGTAGGCAACACCAGACGGGGGTGGAGGCGCCCGACGTCCACCATGTCCCACTTGCTCCGGAAGCCTTCGATTCTCTTCCCAGGCTTCAAGATAGCATTGGAATTGGAGTATGCGATGAAGCTCCCACATGCAGGGACATGGCCACCAGAAACCCGGAGGGAAAAATAGTGGCGCAACAAGGCCACCGAGGGCTTTACCCCGACATGAGCCTCACAGTAGTAAGCAAAAATCGCCAGGAGAAGAACAGAGTTGGGGTGGAGATGCACAGCCTGCAAGTTGTACTGGCGGAGAACAGCAAAGAAGAACTCAGAGAAAGGAGGCACCAGACTGACGACGATGGAGCTCACAAAGAGCGGATAGAAGGTGCTCCCCCTGCCTTCAGGCTGGTCGGAGCCGGCCTTGAGCACAGTCGCCCCCTTGCTGCCCTGCGCCACCATCATCAGGCGCGTAAGGGCGAGGTTCTTCTCCGGCAGGTTCGGGGAATCCAGGGCCGGCGAGTACCAAGCCTCGGTCGGGAAATCCTCCAGAACTGTCTCAATCCTTCGTGCTTGCCCCTTCACTTTCCTGCTAGGCCAAGCCTGGTCGCGCCTTGGGCCCGGGGCTACTGTCGGTGTTCTGGGAACGGGGATCCCCAGACTTCCCTACCTGCGGCCTGCGGCGTGGCTCAAGCGGGGGCCCTGCGCGGCCCATCTTCATCAGCTCAAGCACAAGACCCTCGCGAGGGGCCAAGCCTTGCGGGGGGGATGACAGAGAGCTTCCTCTGAGGCAGCCTCATCAGGCAGGCTCGCGAGGAGGCGGAGAGATCAATGTAGGGGTACCTCATGAGGATCCTGTGACGTAAGCCATGACGATCGATACCAGGCGGGCGCCGGCCTGCGTAGTGTCCTTGTTTCCCCTTTGGTGCAAAGGGGGCAAGCACAGGCCAAGGCATCGGGCAAAGCTTACCATTCCGGTGCAACGAGACCAAGACCAGCAGAGCGGCAGGACGGAGGTCACCGTGGAGCCCAAGACGGCGTCCTCACCAGAGATTTTGGCAGCCGAAGACCACCTTTGGTCAGGATAACTTGTACTAGATGTTCCCCTTCAAAATGGCCAATTGTTGGCACCCTTCCCGCTCATTATTTGGGGAGAGGCCAAGGGCCTCTATAAGTAGGTCTAGGCATCACAAGCAGAGGAACACCGAGCGAGAGAGAGAGAGAGAGACACCCTGGAAGGACATCAGGACATAGAGAGAAGAAGGGACCAAAAAAGAGAGATAGAGAGAGAGGCGATTGAACTCGCCCAAGCAGTTCATCGCCTCAAGAACACCTCTCGCGAGGTTGTTCTTCCCTTGTACTGTTCATCATCAGCCCCTGAGGCAATCCACCACACCACACACTGGAGTAGGGTATTACACCACAACGGTGGCCCGAACCAGTATAAACCTTGTGTCCCTTGTGTTGTTCCTTGTTTCCAGCTCAAATCACGCGAGAAAATCGGATGTTGATCGGTAGGGGAGAGATCTCCGCACGCACCCCTGTGTTCGAACCTCAAGGGTCTGCCGGAACCCGAAATCCGACAACGAGGCAAAAAAATATTTTCCGAATACATAATTGTACGTGCATTGCAACAAGTTATTGGATGAGGCCAATCAACAATAGTAGTACACTATTTGTACTAGCTTCACATGCTTCGTGCGTCAGGCTGGTGTTTTTACTGTAGACATATGTTAATGTGTTCGCTGTACGTAACCAGCACCTCGAATCCTCGATACTAGTACTATATAGTAGGAGTAAGTAGTAGGAGTAGTAGGGTGGCATGGGCCAGAACATGCATTCACGTCCAGGAGTACAGCACACGCCACCACCACGACATCCATCTGACACCATATTATTTCTTGGAGTTTGTGCTAGAGTAATCTCTTCAACCTCGTCGTTTCTCTAACTTCAGCCATTGCGCGGTGGGTGAGGTGGGGTTTGCCGATAGTCGGTTTCCTTAACTGCGGTCCCACTTGCAAGGCCAACTCCAACGCACGACCCCAAACGGACCTCCGTTTTGCACGAACTCCAATGATAATTTTGACTAGAAAAGCAAGACCAAAGAAAACAAGAACCACGAGAATGCATTTTACTACTCCTGTAAGTTGGATTAGTGCCTTCTCGATGCATTCATTATTGATCTGCGGAGGCTTGATCTTGTGTGCTTCTTTCTTCTTCGAGTGTAAAGAAGTAGACGTTGCTTCCTCGCATCTAATCTCATGTCTAGCCTCTATTCTAGTAGGAGTATCAACAAGTGCACTAATCTCATCTCTAGCCTCTGTGCTAGCTAAAAGTGATAGAACATCTACTAAATTGCGCTCTATCAATATATGGATGTACTCTTCTTCCCAATACAAAAACTTGCATCCATTCTACTCCCTCCATTGCACAATACATGCCTTCTATTTGTTAAAATATATATGTATCTAGACATGTTTTAGTATATAGGTACATCCATTTTTGGACAAATGGAAGTCAAGTATTTTGGAACGGAGGGAGTACACAATAAAAAATTTAAGTTAGCACAACTAGTCTAATCCGAGAGCACAACCGAAGATTTGGTCGGGTTCTTCCTCCTTTTGCCGACACGTGGGACATCCAGCATCCAGGTCGTGTCATGAAAGAAAATAGAGTGGTAGTTGAAGCCACGAGATGTGCATCTTGGGTTAAACTGTAAATAGAATCTTACTACTCTTGAGTAACTCCAAAAGCGGCCACCGAAGATCTTTATTGGATTTGTTTTTCATCACTAGCACGTCGAGGTGAAAGATGTGCAGGTTCGGTGGTCCTCTTGCATTTTCACTGACATGTGGGGCTGCATGTGAGCAAACAGATGATGGGCTCCGTGCGACCGCTAGCTGGCTGAGAAGAGAGATAGAGGAGGGCTGAGCACGGACTGCAGGAAATTTGTTCTACGTACCTTGATATTGGCTCAATATAGTGGGGTGGCATGGGCCATAACTAGCATTCACATCTAGTAGTACGGCACACGCCACCCACACGAGTCCCATCCGACACAAATTTTATTGGAGTCCATGCTACAACCATCTCTTCTCCCTCTTGTTTTCTTAGCCATCGCACGGTGGGCGGGGTGGGGGTTTGCCGATAGTCGGTTTTCTCAACTGCGGTCCCACTTGTAAGTGAAAATGCAACACTGCACGCATTCCCGCTTGAGCGGCGTGCCAGACCAACCGTGTGGGGGTGCGATGCGAACACGGCAGGCTTTTCCTTTTGAACTCGTAACTTGTAAAATTTGGTTCTGCTCCATGGCGCGACCGATAGATAGAAAATAACGATTTTTCCTAGAGTAATGAGAATTTTGGTTCTGCCGCCGTTCACGCATGGAGTACGTACGAAAATTATTAAGTTGATGCGAAAGGTAAGATAATTACTGTAGGATCCATGAACGACATCCTCACGCCCTAATGCGCCGGGTCACCAACCGACGTGTGAGGAGCAGCGGCGTTGGCGGCGAGCTCAACATGCTTCTAAACAATGCCATCCAAGGTTGCCCTGCGGTCCAAGAAGGCCAGCATCCTATCATCCTCCTCTTGCATGTAGTAGTCATTGTGGATGATTTGCGCGTAGACGTGGGTGATTATGTCGATGGTGTCTTGCTGCGCCAGGTGCTGCGCGGCGAGCGCGACCTCGAGGTGGACATTTTCCGGCGTGATGGCGGGCAGTCACAGGGCCACCAGTGCATCGAAGATGTCGGATTTCAGGTTCCGGCAGACCCTTGAGGTTTGAACACTGGGGTGCGCGTGGAGATCTCTCCCCTACCGATCTACATCCGATCCTCTCATGCGAACTAAGATTAAAATGATGAACAACACAAGAGACACGAGGTTTATACTGGTTCGGGCCACCTTTATGGTGTAACACCCTACTCTAGTGTGTGTTGTGGTGGATTGCCTCTGGGGCTGATGATGGACAGTACAAGGGAAGAGCAGCCTCGCGAGAGGTGTTCTTGAGCTCGTGTGATGAACTGCTAGGGTGAGTTCCGTCGCCTCTCTCTCACTCTCTCTACTAGGGTCCTACCAGATCTCTCCCCTACTCTGTGGTGGCTAGCTATATTTATAGAGGCCCTGGGCCTCTCCCCAAATAATGAGCGGGAAGGGCACCAACACATGGCCATTTTGAAGGGGAACATATAGTACAAGTTATCCTGACCAAAGGTGGTCTTCGGCTGCCAAAAGCACTTGTGATGACGCCGTCTTGGGCTCCACGGTGACCTCCGTCCTGCCGCTCTGCTGGCCTTGGTCTTGTTGCACCGGAATGGAAACCTTTGCCCGATGCCTTGGCCTGTGCTTGCCCCCTTTGCACCAAAGGGGAAACAAGGACACAACGCAGGCCGGCGCCTGCCTCGCGCCCGCCTGGTCTCGATCGTCATGTCTGGCGTCACGGGTTCCTCGCGAGGTACCCTTGCATTGATCTCTCCGCCTCCTCGCGAGCCTGCCTGATGAGGCCGCTCTTGAGGAAGCTTCTTGTCGTCCGCCCCGCGAGTCCTGGCCCCTCGCGAGGGTCTTAAGCTTGGGCTGATGAAGATGGGCTGCGCTGGGCCCCCACCTGAGCCACGCCGCAGGCAGGCAAGTCTAGGGACCCCCGTTCCCAGAACGCCGATAGTAGCCCCCGGGCCCAAGGGGCGCGCGGGCTTGGCTTAGCAGAGAAGCGAAAGGGCAATCACGAAGCGCCTAGGGCCCTAACAGCCTGCGGCCTTGGGAGCCGCATGGCGGTTGACTGGACGTGGGCGTCTGCACTTCCCACGACGCCTTGCTACGCGCCCGGCTAAGCGGACCCGTAGTTGCACGCAGTTGTTCCTCCTTTGGCCGCCCGCTCGCCTCCTACCTTTCCTTCTTTTCCGAGCTCCAACCTCTACCGCTAATCCGGCTCGAGCACTTCCCCTTCTCGAACGCCATGGCGCCGATGAAGAAGGAAAGGGGGAAGAAGCCCGCACCCTCGTCCTGCGCACCTCCAGCAACGGCCCCCGCCGTCGATCGGTCAATCATACTCAACCCGGAAGCCTTGGACAAGGTCCACTATGCCCTTGCTTCCATCTTCAACGAGTGCGGTCGTACCACAGTTTGGCCCGCATCCCGCACCTTTCTTGCTAGGACTGTCATGGAGGTCCAATTCTTCGCCGATGCCTTATGGGCGGGTCTGGTTCCCCCCTTTTTTGCTTTCTTCAATGCTGTGCTCTCCCATTATCAGATCCACATGATGCACCTCGGGCCGGAGTCCATTACTCTTTTGGTTGTCTTTGCTTTCGTGTGCGAGGCGATGATAGGCATCCCTCCTTCTGTTGCCCTGCTGCGCCACTTCTTTTCTCTGCGCCTGAGCGATCCCACTCAGTGCTCGGGGTGTGTAAGCTTCTTCGCCGTGCCTGAGACGGCTGCTTCAGGGATTGACTTCGGCCATCCGCCTTTTCAGGACAGGTTCAGAGAGCGGTGGCTGTACGTGATCGTCGGGGTGCCCAGCCCTTGCTCTCGCACACGACCTTGCCTGCTATCCCCAACCCAGGTTGGGGTCATGAACCGCTCGCGAGCCCCCGGCTCGCTTTCGTCTGGTGCCGCTTCGGAAGTTTGAGGGCGCATAATATGATAGCGCCCAAGGTGGTGAGGGAGTTCCTTCTGTGTCACGTTGCTCCTCTCCAGCGCCACTCTCGCCAGATGTGGGACTTTGCGGGGCGCGGAGACCGCATGCGGCTTCAGGAGGAGGATTTGGCGCCCGAAGTGCTGCGGACGGTGCTTTGGGTCTTGAGTGGTGATCCTTCCCCAGGCAGCCTACGGAGCGGTGGCGTCCTTCTGTACCTTTGTTCCGGCAGAGCTAATTTTGTGAAGCAGATGCCCAGCTTCGACGAGTGGGGGCTGCGCCCGGCTGGCCTCACGGGGCCACGCGAGAACCCAATTGTCGTGGTTGTTCCCCCCGCCTCCCACAGCGGTCCCTCCTCAGGCGACAGAGCGGGGAGAGAGCCGACGGGATCTGAGATGTCGAGGTGGTGGCGCCGCATGAAGCCGCGGAGGCGACGTCTCCCGAGGACCGCCATGGGGCGGCGGTTGATGCAGGGTTTTGGCCTTCGGCTCCTGTGGCCGGGGTCCCGAGCCCCCAGCCGTTCTTCGCGAGGCGACGCCCGTCGGTGCCCCCAAAGCTGACTCCTCCGGCACTGACAATCCTGAGGCTTCTTCTGCGCCCCAGGCCGACACCCGCCCCAGGCGCTTGGGTTGGTTTCGTGTAGACTTCGAGGCCCTTCGCAAGAGGAAGGAGGCCTCAGGTGGCAGCGACCGCCCTTGCCACTTGTTGAAGCGCAGGAAGTACTTTGCCATGGACGAGTAAGCCTTCTACTTTCCCTGCTCATGTGCTCTGTTATCCTTGTGGCTGATTTTGGCCCTTCAGGTCCCGCCTTGCTGAGTCCCCCGAGTCGACCCAGGAGCCAGCCCCCGCAGCTTCGCCCCCTTTGCTGGCTCCGGGTCCGCCGAGCTCGGGTGGTGCCCTCGCCACTGGACTGGTTGGTGGGGTGATCTGCTCCATAGGGCGCCTCGAGCTTGCTCGCTCGACGCCCTTTCTTCGCGAGTCTTCTTGGGGCCCATCAGGCTTGCCCCGCGCCCCTCCTCTAGTCATAGAAGGCGAATGGCTGAGGTCTGTCCTTGGCTCCTCCTCCATGGGTGGATCGACGCCGGGCCGGACTCTCAGGGTGGTCCATCCGGCGATGGCTGGGGCGGCAGCCCCTTGCCCCACGCCTGGAGGGGGCTTACCGCCTCGTGGCCCTCTGCATGCTCCAGCGGAAGAGGGTGATGTGGAAGATGTGCTCAGGCGCGCTCGGGAGCATTGTGCCCTTCGTGAAGAGTTCCTCCAAGGGGCGGCGGACGCGGTGAACAGGGTCGGAGCAGAGCTTGCTGCCGAGGATGCGCGCCTCGAGGCTGAAGCCCTGCGCCTTGCTGAGGAGAGGCGCAAGCTGAAGGTCGCCATTGCCCTCGCGTGTCATCAACGTGACCTTGACAACGCGAAGGCCGAAGCGTCGCTAGCGGCTTAGAGGGAGGCCTGCTCCCGGGCTGTTGAGGAGGCTCGGGAGGCAGATCGACAACGCAAGGATGCGGAGCAGCGTGTATGGGAGCTCCAAGCCGGGAGCAACTCCATGGAGCAGCAAATAGAGCTGCGCCACGCGGCCCTTGGGTCAATGCAGGAGACCGCTGTTGACCGGGCGGAGCTCTAGAGGCGTGAGGAGGCGCTGACGCTCGAGGCCGCCGAGCGCAGCCTTGACCTGGAGCGGTTGGAGACGAGAGAGCACTTGGTGGCCCAGGCGTAGCACGACGTTGCGGCATGCGAAGCCCGGGTCCAGGAAGAGGTCGACCGCCGTGTGGCGGGAGCTCGCTCGGTCCTCGAGCGCAAATACGAGGCGATTTTGATGTTGATCGGGGCCGAGGCTGAGGGCAGGACAGCAGCCATCAAGGCCAAGTTGGTTGAAGAGACGCGGCATGCGGATTCCTCCGTAGCCGCCCTTGGTGCGGCACACGTGGAGCTGCGTCTTCCCAGGCAGAGCTGCTTCTTCTTCAACGGAGGGTCGATGACACCAAGGCCATCGCGCAGCAAAACAAGGACGAGATCTGCCAGCGGAGGGTTCTGGAGCGCGAGCATGCTCCCATGCTTCAGATGCTCGGGGAGAGGGCCAACTCAGCGTTAGGCGAGATTTGTGAGGCTGCTGCTAAGGAGCCGCACGAGGCCAGCTACCTAGGCAATCTTCGGTTCTTCACTGACATGGTGATGCTTCTAGGGGATCGTTCCGAGAGAGCCCGCGGGCTTGTTGAGGAGAGGAGCCTTGCCGTGCTTAGGCGTGTCTTCTCCCGTGTCTTCAGCCATTTATAGGAGATGGACCCCCACTTCGACTTTGATGCTGCCATCGCGCCTGTGCCCATAGCTGTCCAGGGCGACCTGGCGGAGTGGGTGGAGAACAACGTGGACGCCCTCGTCAGGGCCTTCGCGTCTAATGATGATGGTGTGGTCGTAGGAGCTGACGAAGGCGGCGCTATAGATGACCCTGGCGCTGACGGAAACGCAGGTGGTGGGGGCGACGACGTCAGTGATGCCAGTGACGCTTCCGAGGATGCCCCAGAAGACGCAGTGAGTGATATGTCCGACTGACCGCATGTCTCCGTAGTTTATCCTGCATGAAGAAGACTCGGGCTTGGCCCTGAAGAATATAAGAGCATTTTGGGAGGGGAGGCCCCTCATATAAAGATTTGTAATCCGTACACTGGTGAGCACAACGTTATGCGTGAGTTTAGTCGCTAGCCCGGTGATGGTTCGGTTGATTCGTTTACCTTCTGGCCCCGGCGTGCCCTGAGCGGGCCTGCAGGGGGATGCTACGCGTCCGGCATCCCTCGATTAACCTGCTGATCCCATGATGAGGACCTCCGGAGAGGGTGCGGAGACAGTGGTCCCAGCTGTAGGCGTGCCTGGCCCGGCCTGGCTCACGAGGGGCTCGTGAGGGGGGGCAGCTGACGCTAGCTTGGGGCATAAATCCGAAACCAGAACGCGAGAGATTGCTTGAACGAGACTGAACACCCCCTCCCCGAATGCACGCAAGCTTCAAACTCAAATCCAACTTAAATCCAAACCGAAGAAACTTGCCAACAAGGAAGAAGCAAAAAGGCAAAAAGGTAGAAGAAAAGCAAAAAGCCGCGTCCGGCACCTAGTCTAGTCTTCGACATATTCTCACCAGCGCGGAGCTAAGTGCTGCCACTGGGTGTGGGCGGGATCCCCAGGGCCTGAGGCCGGCATTCCTGAGACTCCGGGGCGTGTACAAGCCCACTCATTATTATGTGAGAGTGTCACGGGGCGGCGAGCTTTACATGCACTGGGCCTTCTTCACAAGTACCGGTCTTGCTTCATATCGCCACACGAGGGCCCCGCCTTGCGCCTCACTCTGCTTCCATTGACGGCAACCGGAAACCAAGGACGACGCCAATGGGGTAGAGAGGTCGCCAACGGTTCCCCCGACGACCACGGGTCCTCCGTCGGGGGCAGGCCATGGGGCACCTCCCCGGCAGAGGGCCTACCTCCTGAGAACACCTTGACCCGACCGTCGCGAGGGTGAGCCCGGATCTCGGCCCCTTTCCTGCAGCCCCCTGCACCCTCCTCCTGAGGGATAAGAGGCTGTAGAGTTGGGGCAGCCATCCGCTGCGGCGACCTGTACCTCCTGCGACCCATGGTTAGCATAAGCTTGCTCCTGAGGGATGAGTGGTACCCGATAGTTGCTGCTGTCGGCGCGATTGTCGATGCTCTCTTGGGGTTCCTTAAAGAGCTCGGCTTCGGGCGCCTCCTCGTCCCATCCGGGCCCGAGGAACGAGCCGTGACCTTCTTCCAGCTCGCGCCCTAGATCCACCATGCGGGGTACATAGGCTCCGGGGCGACCACCTCGTGGACCTCGCTGTAGCGCCCCGTATGCCACGCAGTCTGGCTTGGGGCGTCGCCTTGTATGTGATGACGCGGTGGTCTGCCGAGGCCAAAGGCCGCGGCGCGCATACCTTCGCCGGCCTGGGGAAGGGCCAGCGCGATTAGCCGCCCAGTGCTGGCGGAGGTGTTGGCGCTGGACCAGCCCTGGGGCCCGCCTGAAATCACGTGGGCGCGCATAATGCCGCCGTGCGACCTGTCCTGGATCTGGGGCGACAGCTGGATGCAGAAAGGGGGCGCTCCTAAGGCGGCAGCGTCCAGGAGCTCGGCCACTCGGTCCAACAACACGTCGCGGACGCCTTCCAGCAAGCGGCACCGTAGTAGCTCTCGGGCCACCGTGAGCGTGGCCCTGGAGTTCGCCTGCTCCCGTCGGGTGTATGGCGCCGTGGCAGCGGCGTGGTTCGAGGCCCTTGCTGCAGCCCGCACCTGCCGTGGCATGAGGGCGGGCGACGTCTGGCCGCGTCGCCTGCGTCCCGTAGCGCCCTGCGGAGCGCGAGCTGCCTGAGGCGGAAGGTTGAGGTCGCCCTGAGACGGCGACTCGGTGTGGGCGGGCCACGCCGCCCAGCGGTCGGCGTTGGCAGCCGGGTTGCTTGGCATCTGGGTGGCGAAGCGGCGGAACGCGACGCGGAGGAAGAAGGACTCCGGCGCACCCTACCTGGCGCGCCAAATGTCGGATTTCGGGTTCCGGCAGACTCTTGAGGTTTGAACACTCGGGTGCGCGCGGAGATCTCTCCCCTACCGATCTATGTCCAATCCTCTCATACGAACTAAGATGAAAATGATGAACAACACAAGAGACACGAGGTTTATACTGGTTCGGGCCACCGTTGTGGTGTAATACCCTACTCCAGTGTGTGGTGTGGTGGATCGCCTCTGGGATGATGATGGACAGTATAAGGGAACAGAAGCCTCGCGAGAGGTGTTCTTGAGCTGGTGCGATGAACTGCTAGGGTGAGTTTCATCGCCTCTCTCTCTCTCTGCTAGGGTCCTACCAGATCTCTCCCCTACTCTGTGGTGGCTAGCTCTATTTATAGAGGCCCTGGGCCTCTCCCCAAATAATGAGCGGGAAGGGCGCCAACACTTGGCCATTTTGAAGGGGAACATACAGTACAAGTTATCCTGACCAAAGGTGGTCTTCGGCTGCCAAAAGCACTTGTGATGACGCCGTCTTGGGCTCCACGGTGACCTCCGTCCTGCTGCTCTGCTGGCCTTGGTCTTGTTGCACCGGAATTGCAACCTTTACCCGATGCCTTGGCCTGTGCTTGTCCCCTTTGCACCAAAGGGGAAACAAGGACACTGCGCAGGCCGGCGCCCGCCTGGTGTCGATCATCATGGCTTGCGTCACGAGTTCCTCGCGAGGTACCCTTGCATTGATCTCTCCGCGTCCTCGCGACCCTGCCTGATGAGGCCGCCCTTGTGGAAGCTTCCTGTCGTCCGCCCCGCGAGGCTTGGCCCCTCGCGAGGGTCTTGAGCTTGGGCTGATGAAGATGGGCTGCACTGGGCCCCCACCTGAGCCACGCCGCGGGCCGCAGTCCGGCAAGTCTAGGGACCCCCATTCCCAGAACGCCGACAGAATAGGTTGTCACCATAGTGGCCGTTAAGGGTGGCGGGCAAGGCAGTGCCTGGGCGCGTCGGCTGGAGGCTTACATCAAAGTCGTCTGCAAGCTTCTTGACGACGGTGAACTTGTCGAGCAAACTGACAAGGACCTCATCGAACAAGGAGACAAAGTTGTCGTCCAAGCGGCCCCTTGCCCTGGCGGCCCCAAGCAATACTACCTGGAGACGTTCCTCGGTGCCGGGCCGCAGGCCGGCGTCGTGGACCATCTACCACAGTCGGCTGATGCTCGCGCTCATCGCCTCCATGGGTCTAGCTTAGCTTCTAGTCAACTGATCTTGCGATTCGAGTGATCACTCTTGCCCTTGGTTAGCATGCGTAGGTGCGTAGGATTTCGTACTACTCCTCGGCCCTCTACTGCACCTACCTTTGGTTGTATGATAGGTGGGCTAGCCACCCCCTGGTCCCATGTGTCATTCACCCAAAGGCAATTGCCGTAAGTCAGTGAAGCTGCGTCCCCCTCCGTGCTGGTGAAGTATAGTCATCTCACCGGACCTCTAGTTGGGGCCAAACGAGAGATGTTTGATTTTTACTGTTTTATTGGTCCCCTTTGCATTTTGCGCCCAGTTTTGACCTTTGATTTAACTAATAAAATGTTAATGCATGTAAACAAAAATGTTGTGTAAGTCACCTTACGAAAACCAAATAATCCCAAAATACTTAGGCACGGTGCATTAACTCCCTCCTTGTTTCATATTCGTGACATATCAACCAATGAGAGATGTGGGCTGAGGGAGTCCTGGATTAGGGGTTGTTCGGATAGCCGAACTATACCTTCAGCTGGACTCCTGGACTATGAAGATACAAGATTGAAGACTCCGTCCCGTGTTCGGAAGGGACTTTCCTTGGCGTGGAAGGCAAGCTTGGCGATACGGATGTTCAGGTCTGCTACCATTGTAACCGACTCTATGTAATCCTAACCCTATCCGGTGTCTATATAAACCGGAGGGTTCTAGTCCGTAGGACAATATACACATCAACAATCATACCATAGGCTAGCTTCTAGGGTTTAGCCTCTCTGATCTCGTGGTAGATCAACTCTTGTATTACCCATACCATCAATATAATCAAGCAGGACGTAGGGTTTCACCTCCATCGAGAGGGCCCGAACCTGGGTAAAATTCCATGTCCCCTGCCTCCTGTTACCATCCGGCCTAGACGCACAGTTCGGGACCCCCTACCCGAGATCCGCCGGTTTTGACACCGACATTGGTGCTTTCATTAAGAGTTCCTCTGTGTCATCGCCATTAGGAAGGATGCCTCGCCCCATCTTTAAAGACGGCACCGTTGCTAAGGGAGCTTTGGCTGTCGGCCAAACCCTCCAGCTAGGTGGTTTTCTTATGACCACCCGTTCGGCTTCTACGCCGACGATGACCTCTCGAGCCATCAAAAACAATCTTCATGTCAACTCGGAACTTGCCGAGCAGTTAAATCCAATAGAGCTTTCCTCCATAAACGAGCTCATGGATCGCTTCGCCGCCCTGCGAGTCGCTACGGATTACGACCAGATTGGGCCTAAAACCGATCTGAGAGAGATTAACTCTCCCCAAGCCACCCATAACGTTGCTGTGGTATAAGGACAGTGCGGCGACCCTTCATCTATCCTAAGGACTCGCTGTGTCCGGATTCCCGATCCCTCCAAGCCAGATGTCCGTGGAGGGGAGGATATCACTCAAGACCTGAACCGAGAATCAGGCGACGGACTGGATTCATTGGACGACACCCAGGAATCCAAACTTTCGAGTACAGAAATTCCTCGGCCTCTGAGCCTCAGAAGGGGTAAGGCTTCGGATTCAATTCCACCAACCCTCCCGAACATTAGCGATCTATCCCAAATCAGGCAAGAGCCCAAAGAAACAATACATCATTATTGGGCCAGATTCCTCCTGGTTATGCACAGGATAAAGGGCTGCCACGAGGAAGACACAATTTCGTCCTTCTGCAATAATTGCACGGATAAGGGAATACTCAACGCCTTAAGTCCCCGTGATATTACACACTTCGTTGACTTAGCGTCCATAGTACAAAAATACTGTGCGATGGAACGCACCCGGAAAATTGAAACAAAATTTTGGGACAATCCGGCCCTTAATGCAAGCCCAGTCCGAAATAAAAGGGTGCATCATCGCCAGGCACCCGGGTCAAAAACCAAAAGGAAAAAACCCTCTTCAGGGCATGGAACCGTACTGGAAGGATGGCTTAATGGACCCTGTAAAATTCATAGTACAGAGGACGCCACACCAACTCACAGCCTTAGAGCATGTTGGATACTCCGGCAGGTGGCCAAAATTGGAGAAAACCTCCTAATCCCGGAGGCCACAGAAAGCCACCCCAGAGACACCAATTCGCTATTAACAGTCTTCGAGACCTTCGCATCAAATAACATTCGAAAAAGGACACTCCGCAGCCTTGCCAAAGTCTACCAAGTAGCAACAATAAACCCATGGAGTGACACGGCCATTACATTCAACACCAGTGATGAACCTAAATTCCGAACAGCCCGAGCACCAGCCGCATTGGTCCTCAGTCCAATAGTGGACGGCTTTCATCTCACCAAGGTACTCATGGACGGCGGTAGCGGATTGAACCTCATCTATGAGGAAACTCTCCAAAAATGGATATAGACTAGAACCACATCACGCGAAGCAGCACAACCTTTAGAGGAATAATCCCCAGTTGGGAAGCGCGCTGTACAGGAAAAATCACACTAGATGTGGTGTTCAGCACGCCGGACAATTACAGGTCCGAAGAAGTCACGTTCCACGTGGCGCCGTTCAGCAGTGGTTATCATGCTTTGCTAGGGCGGGAAGCATTCACAATCTTCCAAGCAATACCCCATTACGGCTACATGAAGCTCAAGATGCCCGGGCCTAACTGGATCATCACTCTCACTAGTGATCCGGACATAGCACTCCGCGCCGAAAACAAGACAGCCGCACTGGCCCTCGAGGCACTATCCGAAGCCCTAGCGGCTAAGGAGCTGACTGCGCTGCGCTCTACGGTGAATAGGGATGATGTGGTACTCGACAAAAGATCCAAATCCACCTCCTTTAAACCAGTGGACGAAATAGTCAAATTCCAAGTCCATCCAATGGACCCCAATAAAACAGCCTCCATTGGGGCACAGTTAAACCCTGATGTAGACGCCGCATTGCGAGACTTCCTACGAGAGAACTAGGAGATTTTTGCCTGTAACCCTTCAGACATGCCAGGAATCCCACGCAGGCTGGCCAAGCACAGCTTAAATATCCAAACAGGATTCAAACCTGTGAAACAGGCTCTGCGGCGTTTTTCCGAACCTAAGAGACAGGCTATGGGAGAGGAGCTAGCAAAGCTATTAGAGGCCGGATTCATCAGAGATATAAAACATCTGGACTGGCTAGCAAACCTGGTGATGGTACTAAAGAAGGACAAATCCTGGCGCCTGTGTGTTGATTTTAAAGACCTTAACAAGGCTTGCCCAAAGGATCCCTTCCCCCTCCCCCGCATCGATCAAATTATCGATGCGACCGCAGGACACGATTCGTTGTGTTTCCTCGACGCATATTCTGGCTACCATCAAATCAAGATGGCAGAACCAGACCAAGCCGCAACGGCATTTATCACACCATACGGGTCATTCTGCTTCAACACGATGCCCTCCGGGCTCAAAAACGCTGGCGCAACATATCAGCGCATGATTCAGACATGTTTGGCAAGCCAGATCGGTAAAACAGTGGAGGCATACGTTGATGATGTGGTCATCAAAACAAGACATGTTGAATCTCTAGTAGACGACTTGAGACTCACATTTGACAATCTCCGAACATACGACATCAAGCTCAACCCGGAAAAATGCGTTTTCGGCGTTCCAGCCAGAAAGCTCTTGGGCTTCATTGTATCCAGCAGAGGAATTGAAGCAAATCCAGCCTAGATCCGAGCTCTGTTGCAACTGGATATCCCAAAGGACCTCAAACAAATATAAAAGTTAACCGGATGTGTGGTGGCTCTAAGCCGCTTTATCTCCCGCTTAGGAGAAAAGTCCCTTCCCCTTTACCGCCTCCTTCGACGGACCGAACACTTCAAATGGACGGACGCAGCCATGGCCGGACTCGACGAAATAAAAGCCATACTGGCAACAAACCCAGTCCTGGCCGCGCCAAACACCGGTGAACCAATGCTATTGTACATCGCAGCAACACATCAGGTGGTAAGCGCAGTGCTCATCGTCGAACAAGAAGCAGACGGACACAAATTCCCCCTTCAAAGGCCGGTCTATTATGTGTCCACTGTCCTCACTCCTTGCAAATCACGGTACCCGCATTATCAAAAGATTGCATACGCGGTATTCATGGCATCCCGGAAGCTACGACACTACTTTCAAGAGTGTTCAATAACAGTAGCCTCGGAAGTACCACTTAACGACATTATAAACAACCGTGACGGAACGGGCCGGATTGCAAAATGGGCCATCTAGCTCCCCCCGTTCGACATAACTTATAAGCCACGACGAGCCATCAAGTCACAAGTTTTGGCTGACTTCGTCGCAGAATGGACGGAGGCCGAACTCCCTAGAGAGTACGGCACATATTCAAATTGGATCATGCATTTCGACGGCTCCAAAATGTTGGCTGGACTGGGGGCTGGCGTCATTTTGACGTCCCCCACAGGAGATACAGTTCTATACGTACTACAGATTCTGTACACGGACTCCAACAATGCAGCCGAATATGAGGCCCTTCTACATGGTCTCCGGATGGCAGCATCCATGGGAATCCAATGCCTAGAGGTGCGCGGGGACTCGAACCTCGCAATCTCCCAAATAAATGGGGACTTCGATGCCAAGGATTCGAAAATGGCAGCTTACCGCAACGTCGTCCTAAAAATGTCAGCTCGGTTCGAGGGACTTGAATTTCACCATATAGCCCGGGAAAATAATCAGGCGGTGGATGTCCTGGCACGCATCGGCGCAAAACGCGATGTAGTCCCCCCGAACATCTTCTTGGAAAGGCTTGTCAAGCCATCCGTGGCATGGGAAGGGGAGCCAAACAATAACAGCCCGGACCCAACCGCACTGACCGACACCGAACATTCTGACACAATCGGAGGCTTTGCCATTGAAATAACACCTTCAGCCCACGTATTAATGGCCGTCATCGCCCCGTGGACAGAACCATTCCTCGCCTACCTTACTAGGCAGGAACTCCCCGAGGACCAAAATGAGGCACGCTGCATAGTGCGGCGATCCAAAGCCTACAGAGTCCACGAGGGAGAGCTTTATAAGAAAAGCACTACTGGAGTCCTTCAAAGGTGCATCTCCGAAGAGGAGGGGCGGAATCTCCTGGCGGAAATCCATGTCGGACTCGGCGGTCATCACGCTGCAGCCCGGTCCCTGGTAAGCAAGGCCTTCCGTACAGGCTTTTATTGGTCGACGGCCCGGGCAGACGCTCAGGACTTAGTCCAACGATGCACCGGCTGCCAGCTCTTTGCAAACCAAAGCCATATGCCACCCACCACCCTCTAAACTATCCCCATCACTTGGCCCTTTGCGGTCTGGGGGCTTGATATGGTTGGACCCCTTAAAGGCGGAACCCACAAGCACAAATACTTACTGGTCATGGTGGATAAGTTCACCAAATGGATAGAAGCCAAGCCTACTAAGACGGCCGAATCCGGACCTGTGATAGACTTCATATCCGGGGTCGTACACTGTTACGACGTCCCCCACAGCATCATCACTGATAATGGCACGAACTTTAAGGCCGATGAGGTAAAACTCTGGTGCAAAAACATGGGCATAAAGCTCGATTATGCTTCCGTCTATCACCCACAAACTAGCGGCCAGGTCGAACGTGCAAATGGTCTTATCATAAGCGGCATCAAACCCAGACTAGTGCAGTCCCTCAAGGAATCTAACACGCATAGGGTAGAGGAGCTCGGCTCCGTACTCTGGGGCTGCGGACCATGCCAAAAAGCACCACCGGATACACACCATTCTTCATGGTGTATGGCGCAGAGGCAGTTCTGCCTTGCAACATAATTCATGACTCACCTCGAGTGCGCATGTACGAGGAAAGAGAAGACGAGCTCGATTGGCAGGACAGTTTGAATGCATTAGAGGAGGAGAGTGATGTGGCGAAAGCCCATTCCGCATTCTATCAACAACAAGCTCGAAGATACAAAAGCAGAGAAGTACGGGCCAAAAATTACAACGTTGGCGAATTAGTTCTACGCCTGCCAGACAAGAAAAAGGACAAACTCAAGCCCAAGTGGGAAGGTCCCTTCATAATTGACCAAGTCCTGACTGGTGGAGCGTACTGCCTGTGAAACGCATCGGATAACCGACTCGAGCCGAACCCATGGAACGCAGCCCGTATCCGAAGATTCTATGCCTAGCGCTGGATCCTGTGTTCGTTCCTTACTCTGTCCATTTTTTATATATTGTCCGTCGTACATTTCTCTCCTTCTCCCTTTTTCTCTCTCTTATAAAGGCTCACAAATTGACGCGCTATCCGTGCTCAGTAAACCTAGGGGCTTCTTTAAAAAGAAGCTTATTTATACGGGCTTCATGCCTAACACATGTGTCAAACTTCCGCATGTACCTTTTATTCACCATCATATGCATCGATATGACTTAAGTTTTGGCCAAGCTGGGTTTCCTGGCTCCTGTGCTTACCCCTACGTTCCCGATTATTCGGCTAGGTGGTAAAGGGAGCACCTCTACGATTGTTACTGCCGGATCAGCCGGACGTGTACCTCAGACTGGGTGAAGCCGAAAGCTAGCGTTCTTAAGAGAATATTCCATCGGTGAACTAAAGATGATCTTTTTCTTTATCTATGTGCCCCCAGGCGTTTTTCCTGCGTTTCTTTTCGCAGCATGGACATGCACTTTAGGGCATGCCCCCCAGGGAAAGGAACCCCTAGCAGAACTATTCTCCCTGGAAGATGTTTCTTACTAACCATGTAATATAACATAACTAGTCGGGCACTTTTCTGTTCCCGCACTAATGACCCCTACGCCTAGTCTCCACGCATTCCCCGGCTCCTATATAGCCGCTTGGGAATTCGGACACACTCCGGACCGTCAGGCCCCGAGGTTGAAGCGAAAAGGTCGGCCATGACAAATGATCTACAATCCGGCTAGAAGGCATTATAAATGTCAATTCGGTTACATAGTCATTTTGACTGATTGTATTCCTCTTCAATACCATCTAACAGGCTGTCTAATTTACAGTCCTGCTGGGAGTACTTTGCGGCCAACTCTACTTGGCTGTACACTAACCTTATAGGGATCTCCTTCCCATCGGGCCCTACAGGACCAACCTCGGCCATATGGTTAGGGTTGGCCTGTGAATACCGCGTCTTCACCATGGCCCAGGCCTCCCTAGCGCCTTGATGGCAGGCTGATATCTTCCACAACTGAAAGTGCCGCCGTGCTCCCCTCAGCTTCTCCGCAAGCTCTCCAAGTCCTTCGGGTGTGGAGACGGATGGCCACAGGACCTGGGCGATGCCTCGCATCGCCTGCCGAACTCGATCGAGTAATTGCAAGAGCTCGGGAAGAAGGTCACCCGTAGAACCGGGCATCTCCTCTGCAGGACGACCTATTAACATACCTACGGATATTGCTCTGTTAATCAACGACACCGCTGAACTTTCTTTTAAAAGGTTCGTTCAAGCACTTACTAAATATGCCGCGCCGAAGCCGCTGATTCTCCTTCACGGAGTCTAATAGCTGGGCACGAACATCTTTTAGCTCGACGCCCAGCTGGGTGTTGGCATCTTGGAGAACGTTCTTCTCCCCCATCACCTTTAACAGCACCCTCTCACCAGCCCTTTGTTGGCATTCGAGGTGTTGCCTTTCCGGATTTAATCCGGCGCCATCTGCAATTTTATTTGTCAGATTCGCACAAAAGCCGTGCTTCGCCACATACTTATCTTTCGACATGTATATTACCAGAGGGGGTCTCCTTAGGCTCCCCCGCCGCGGCCAGTGCGGCCTCCAGATGGGCTTTGCACTCATCCAGCTCCTGGGTCAGTAGGGAATTCTTTTCTATAAGAACCTGCATTTCAAATGATCCTTAAACCAGTTATTCTAACTATTTTCAGTCTCGGGGGCTGCTGCTACATATATATTTACCAAAATTTTCTTACCCGTATGTCTTTTACATATTGCTCCGTGGCTCTGGCTAGACCATTTTGAGCGGCACGGAGGTGCGCATCTCTCGAATTGAATGTATCTAATGCCTCTTGGGAGAAGCAAGCGTCGCGAAGAATTGTCCGGCGACGCCTGTGGTTCATGGCACTTTCCACCTCTGAGTTGGTGGCAGAAAACCCGTCCGCATCCTCCGTCGGAGGAACGTCTGGCACACGCCTCGCGCTCGCTTCTGCCCCCGGACCAGGCTTTGGAGCCTGGCTAGTGGAGGCGCGATTAGCAGCCTCTCCGGATATAGTCCGGCAAGGTCTCTTTGACCTAAAAAGGGCACGAGTGTCAAATGTGCCTCGAAGGTATAACCACTAAGATAAAGGGGCGCGCCATACCTTCGCGTTGATGCCTCGGTCCGGACTACACCTCTTTTCTGCCCCTGGGGCCCTGCGGCCCCTAGTTGGATTGTCGCCGCAGGTTCGGCCTTCTGCCTCAAAAACCTCCCCTGCAAAGTTTGGTTGCAATCAGGAAATTAAACACGCGTGGACAGACCCCTGTCCGGGATACAGGGACTTCGGTCTCAGGTACCTGGGGAGTTCGGATTAGCCCTGGGTAATCAGCCGTAATGGCCACCAGGGCGTTGTCCTCGCTCAATTGATGGAACACTCCATCAATCAGCTCCACAGATATGTCCGGATCCTCTTGAGAGGCCGGGTCGAGAGACCGTCCTGAGTCCTCGGGTTGTGGAGGCGGGCTGCTTATGTCCTTAATGGCCCGGCGCAGTTCCTGCATTGAAGTCATCAGACTAAGTATTTAACAATGGGAAAACTAAACGGATGAGCAAGTAAATGCGACCACTTACCCAGTTCGGGGGATTGTGCATAGAGAATCCACCCTGTCGGTTGACGCGGAGAAATTCCTCCTCTTCTCCCTTGTACAAAGTGGACAAGATCTTTAATAGAACGGCAACTGAATCTGGCCCTTTACGGCCGTAGCGGGAGGCGTCGTCCTCCCCGTTGAAATCCCACATGGGGTGGCTTCTGTACTGAAGCGGCTGCACCCCGCGCATGATGCATTCAGCCATAACTCCGATCATGGCTAGTCCGGAATGGGCTAACAATCTTATTCAGCCCATGAGATAAACGGTGTCCCTGTCACTTTCCCTTTGAGGGCTCCGTGGATGCTAGCTTAGGCGTTTCTTTAAAGGAGCATTATCAAACTCTGGGAGGCCGATCCGGACAGGATCCGGGAGCGGGACGTCTTCTATATAGAACCATTCTGAGGGCCAGTCTTCGGACGCCTTCTTTGGGGTTCCAGACAGATATTTGGTCCCGGCAATGCGCCATACTTCGGCTCCGCCCACTTGATACATTGACCCTTTCTTGGAATGGGGCACGAGGCAAAATAGCTCCTTCCACAGTCCGAAATGAGCTTCAATACCAAAGAACAGCTCGCAGAAGGCTACAAAGCCCGCGATATGCAATACTGAGGCAGGTGTGAGATGATGTAGCTGGAGGCCGTAGAACTCCAGCAGCCCCCGGAGAAACGGGTGGATGGGAAATCCGAGCCCCCTTATTAAGTAGGAACAAGGCACACCCGCTCTCCTTTGGATGGATTAGGGGCATTCTCTGCTTGCTCTCTGCCGTTGTAGACGGCGAGACCGGCTCGGACCGGGACCATATAGGCCGGGGGGAGAAATCCATGGGTCTGAAGCGTCACTAGCTCGCTATGCAGAGTAGAACATCTCTCCCAATATCCAGGCTTAGGGCTAGGAGGGCGAGAGGAGGATTTGCGGCGGCTGGCCATGGTGGAACGGACCTTTGTCGGATGCGCTCTGATGAACACTCGTGGAGAGGAGAAGGTGTGGATTGGATCTAAATCCTCATCCCCTTAAAAAGGGCAACTCATTTACACGGCTAGGGGTGTGAACGTAAAAACACTCAAACTTTTCATATTCATTTGACACGTGGAAAACGGCCACTATTGGGTGTAGAAGCCAAGGAGCGCAACATCTACAAGAAACCGGACTTTATTCAAACATGTACACGGAACTTGGAGGAGAACCCACCTTGCAATGGCGAAGACAATCTGCGCACCGGACTCATCGTCATTGAAGCCTGGTTCGGGGGCTACTGAGCGAGTCCTGGATTAGGGGGCATTAGGCACCCCAGGCTTTACACTTTATGCTTCCGGCTCGTATGTTGTGTGGAATTGTGAGCGGATAACAATTTCACACAGGAAACAGCTATGACCATGATTACGCCAAGCTATTTAGGTGAGACTATAGAATACTCAAGCTTGGCGATACGGATGTTCAGGTCTCCTACCATTGTAACCGACTCTATGTAACCCTAACCCTATCTGGTGTCTATATAAACCGGAGGGTTCTAGTCCGTAGGACAACATACACATCAACAATCATACCATAGGCTAGCTTCTAGGGTTTAGCCTCTCTGATCTCGTGGTAGATCAACTCTTATATTACCCATACCATCAATATTAATCAAGCAGGACGTAGGGTTTTACCTCCATCGAGAGGTCCCGAACCTGGGTAAAATTCCGTGTACCCTGCCTCCGGTTACCAGCCGGCCTAGACGCACAGTTCGGGACCCCCTACCCGAGATCCGCCGGTTTTGACACCGACATGGGCCGTGCATGCTTTCAATGACTTGAGACTACCAAACATGACATGCAGTGCTTAGTTCATTGCACGTAATCCTATTAGTATTCTAGTTAGCAAAAAAACATTAACTTCTCTCGCTGATAGGAATAAAACACCATGTATTTATTTACAGAGGGAGTAGTACATTTTTTGTGACATGCATAACTAGATATTGCTAGTCAAATACTAAAATCCAGATGGACGTGGTAGTACTCCTAAATCCATACGGTGGTGCTACTAGTACTAGTAGTAGTACTACCAATGTAGTAGTAGGATTACTAGCACTGTACTACCCGTTGGTCAAATTATTACGTGCTGCTCCTTACAGTGAAGTGACAAGACCCTGTGCTGGAGATGACACCTGAGTATAGGCGCCGTATTCGGCATACCATAGTCAGCCTCACCATCTACAGTCACTATCATCATGGCTGTATAGCTAGCCTGCTTACAACTAGCCCCGTTCGACATAATTTCCCGTGTGTAGATGCCCGTGCATTGCACGGAACACCAAGATTGGGGGTGGACGGCTCCGGCAGCGGCCATCCCGCCAGATTTTCCACGGCCTTCTAGATGTGGTGGGGAGGAGATAAGGCTGATTGTGAGAGACAAGGAGTTGTTTGTAAATAGGGAACACGTGCGAGCATCTTTTTGCAAAAATGGAGAATCTTGGTTTGTATGCGTCAGATCTAGATCCGACAGCTATTAGTGAAAGATGGGAGGCACAACATCATCACCAACTCAGGATCTTTTTGATTCACAGGATTTTGAAAACGCGGGAATAGGACACGGCAATATTACAAGTTTCAAACTGATATTAAATGTTGGGAGTAATGCTGCACCTACGAAGGGGGAATTACTAGGAAGTTTATGTAAGAACTTTCATTACTTTAGGTGGATCCAGCATTATCGTACAAACTAAAATCCACCGCCCTGACAAGTCACTAATGGGCAAATAAGTTTTCGAGTCTCTGGCCACTTGATGTTTCAAAAACAAATTAAGCTTCTGCAGAGACTTTGTCATTTAGGCTTAGATGCTTGTGGTGATCAGCACGCCACTCATTGTTGCGCCAGAGAATGCCAAACCTCATTACCTTGAGCACACTTGCCTCCAAAACAAAGAACCTGGCCAATTTAATCTCAGATGTGCTGCCTCGGTAGTCGATCAAATCCATTTCTATAAGATGGAGATCAAGGCATTCAATGAGATTGTTATAGTGCAGCACATTTTTCACTTTCGGGTCTTTTTTTATCTGCAAAAGAGGAGAACATATTAGAGCAGCAGGCTGCATAAGATTGCCGTGTCATCAAGAGGTACCAATATCATTCGCTCATACGATATGGTTGGCTGGCTAGTGATATTTTTTTCACTCACTCTCTCTCTCTCTCTTTCTGTTTCCTCTCATTTAACTAGGAGCACGTGAAGAGCTTGGGCATTTGTTGCCTTCCACTATGTGGCCGATGCCATATTTCACAAAAGTATGCCACATAATACGCATCGATGTCAAATCAAAATATTTTGGCACCGCTCTCGTGATGTGAGAGAGTTGGCACCGCTGTGCACACAGACCCACATGTATAAACAAATCAATCAAACCAACTACACCAGCCTCTCACTCTCCCAAACAAGTGTTTTTTATTGCCTCAGTCCTCTCTCTCTCTCCCATGCAGTGTTTTTTCATTGTGTGGGTTAATTTGGCACCAGAGCAAAGTAGGTGATCCAGATTGGGGCACCAGGTGAGCAATGGAGGGGCATCGATGCCAAATGCATCACAAGTGAATTTGGCACATGTTTTGGCCTACATAGCCCACTTTTGTACTCCCTCCGTCCCAAAATTCTTGTCTTAAATTTGATTAAATACGGATGTATCTAGTTACATTTTAATGTTAGATACATTCGTATCTAAACAAATGTAAGACAAGAATTTTGGGACGGAGGGAATACTACCACGTATTTAGTATAAAATTTTGACCATAGATTTACCTAAGAAAATGCCAATGCATGTCACTAAAAATTACACCATTTGAAATTATGTTCAAATACTAAAAACATTTCTTTCGGTGCAGTGCGTAGATGCAGTTTTGAACACTACACTTGTCATTGTAATTTGGGAAAATTACGAAAAAATTGAGCTATGTTGTGATTACCGTTTACTTATAGGAAAGAAGTTTCACCTCAATGAGTAGCTTCTCCGTGCACAGAAAGCATGTAAGGAATCCAACAACTTGATCCAGATTGGGGCCGATAGATTTTAGTGCTGAGATCTTCACTGTGCGCATGAACTGGGTGAAGCTTGTGGGAATCATTTTTTGGAAGATGGTCGTAAATACATCAAGAAGAAACTTAAAAATGTGAATTTCAAGAAGACGGAGAAGAAGATGAGTGTTGTACCTGAACGATTACAGATCCAATAAAGAGTTCGGAGAATTTGGCAGATGAGTACACCAACGCTGTCAATTTCGGCGTGTCAATGACCCTGATTTTTATTGGACCTTCTAGATCCGATACAAGCAATCTCTCAAGGAAAGGCTCATTCTCAATGACCATAACATGGAACAGCTGGAGTGATCTCTTCCCAATAGATGTCTTGTTGCAGGGCTAGCAAGACACATAAATCCATCGAAGATTCGTTGAGGAGATGTGGAGGCTAATGAACCCGTGGATCTGCTCAAGACGAAGGTACTCGAGCGCAGTATAGCTGCGGAGCAGGTGCTCCATAGCCTGCTTCGAGATGACAACATTGAAGAGGTTGAGCTTCTTGAGTTGACGGAGAAGAAGGGCAGGCGCGGCATTAATCTGGGGAGGATAGCAGGAGCTGAAGCTGGCGCGGCACAGCGTTGGCGTGAGGCGGAGCGCGGACGGTGGCAGAGAGCGACATCGTCCAGCTTCAAAGCTAAGCTCCTCGAGCTGATCTAGGGCGGGGGATAAGAACCACTCGTCAAACTTGGGTTGGACCTTGCAGTTGGTACTGAACATGCGGATGTCAAGGCATCTGGCTGGCCCAGGGTGCGATGAAAGGATCTTGGAGACTACAGCCATGCATTTGCAATCCCCTCGCAGAGGCATCTGTCGACGGTGAGGTTGAGGGGGACGCAGCGCCAGAGGGGCGCCACCGCCGGGAGAGCAAGGCGGTCCGCACGGCAGATTTGGTGGGGAGGAGGCCAATGATGACGAGCAGCATGTCGCCGGGGAGGCTGCTGATGAAGTCCAGGCTCGTCGGATGCGGTTTTGGCTCGAGCCGCCTTCGCTTGTTGGCTGCCTCGCCGTCCATCTCAACCGGCGGCGATGCCGATGTACACGTGGGCTGGTGTGTGTCGTGTGCTGGGTGTGCGTGAGTCCTTCCTTCTGTGCATGCCGCCGCGCAGTGGTGAATTGTGCGCGAGTGCATCCTTCGCGCGCAAGAAGTTTATCCTCAATGCACCCTAAACTTACTAGTGTGCGGGGTGCTACCCCAAGTGGTTTCAACTTTGTTTATTTCAGCGCATGTCAGATGGGCCTGTAGTTTACTTATTTTCACCCACTGCGACATGGGCCAGCACACGAAGATACAGAACACGAGCTGACAAGGCAGCATGTGGATTGGTTGACCGGTCAACTAAACAATATACGGAGCTATATGATGACATAGTGAGCGTATAATCCGCCGGTATAGAGAGATCGAGTGAGAGGGGAGGCCCGTGAGAGATAGCAGAGAGAGAGAAAGAGCTACTCCCTCCGTTTGATAATGTAGTTCCAACATTGTTTTTAAGTCAAACTTTTGAAACTTTGACCAAGTTTGTAAAGAAATTACTTATATCTACAATACCAGAGATAAACGATATTATGAAGTAAGTACATGTTGTGATGAATCTAATGATCGTTCCAGATGTAAATGTTTTTCTCCACATATACCTGGTCAAACTTTTCTGAGGTTTGACTTTTCAAAACATCCATATGCTTAGGGAGGTGACAGAGTCCCTAACTAGAGAGAGAGAGTGAAAAAAGTGTGTGTGCGTGTGTGAAAGAGACATGGACAACACACGATAAAAGTAGAGAAAAAGCGTGCGTGTCTTATGCAAACATATCACACATGCATCTTCGACAACGGAGGCAAGGTGAGGAGATAGTGTGTGGTTTTTTGGAACCGAGAGAGCAAGACCCCTAGCACGTGGCCAAGAGGGTTCTGACAAACAAGGGAGAGAGGTCGAGAGAGACGTACGGAGAAAATGCAGACATGGGGAGGAGAGAGTGCATGTTTGTCATAGAGAGATCCCCTGGAGATCGTGATGGGACTACATGGGTGGGAGATCGAGTGACTAGGTGTGTGCGCGATAGAAGATGCCCCAAGAGATATCGAGATAGACGTATGGATGGAAGGAGACAATATGTGTGTTCGTGATGGCTAGTAAGAGATAATCATACTTAGGAGGGGGGAGTGCTTGCGCCTATGATGGTGTGAGGGATTATGGTACTTAGGGGGGTGCGTGTCACATGGAGAGAGAACAAGGGCAGAGATTGTTGGATGGGTCTATATGTATAGCGCGAGCGAGACATGTGTATGTGTGAACCAGGGAGATATAAGGCCAGTTTGGCTTGCTTCCTGAGCATCTTATGCCTGGCCTGGGGATGTGGCTGGATTTCATGCACGCTTGTTTGGTTGCTACCCTGTGAAAAAGAAAGCCCGCCTGGCCTGGGTTCCCTTGCACTTTAATTAGCCTGGTCGTGTAGCCACGAGGCTAACAACAACATGGATGGATATTAGCATTAAATAATTGATGCATGGATTGATTGATGGGACGTTGATGCTTTGCCTGGCCCAGGCATAAACCAAACGCTTCAACACCACACAAGCCTGGCCAGGCAGAAATATTTTACATCACACGTCCACACCAGGCAGTACCGGCCATCAAGGCATGAGGGTCAGGTCACGAACCAAACTGACCAATAAAGTTTGAGAGAGATTGAGGAGCCTCGATAAGGCTGAGTGGTGTGTCAGATAGCTGAGAGAGGGAAAGAGATATTCCATCTGCTCGATTATGCAGTGCATGTAAATTTTTTAGAAGTCAAACTTTGGAAACTTTGATCAGGTTTACGCAAATGTTATTTATATCTACAATACCAAAGATACATCATACAAAACTACATCTCATGGTGAATCTAATGGTATATGTTTGCCGTACTAGATGTAATTCTTTTTCTCCACGTACATGGTCAAACTTTGTGATGTTTGACTTTTCAATAAATCTATATGCTATGGACCGAGGAGAGTGCCTCAGTCGAGACAGATCAAGTGCGTGTGAAGGAGAATGAGTAAGTGTGCAAAAAGAGTATGTGTCTGAAAGAGAAAGTGACAACAAACGATAAATTAGAGAGAGTGTGTGTTTTTTCGTTTGTTATGCGAACATATCACGCATGCATCTCCGAGATGGAAAAGCGAGGCGAGGAGATACACGAAGATAGCTAGTGTATGATTGTTTGCAACAGAGAGAGACTCCCCTTTAGCACATGTCCAATAGAGGTCTGGCCAACAAGGAACAAAGGTCGAGAGGGACACATGGATGGCATGGACGCATGGGGAGGGAGAGAGGGTGTGTTTGTGATAGAGAGATCCCATCGAGATCGTGAGGGGACTATATGGGTGGGAGATCGAGGGAGTGCGTGCGCGATAGAAGATGCCCCGAGAGAAATCGAGATAGACCATGCACATGTTTGTGATGGAGACTAAGATTAGCTAGTCATATACATATAGGGGGGACTGCGTGTGCCTACAATTGAGTGAGAGACCATCATACTTGGCTAGTTAGGCATGAGATTGTGTGTGTGCGCGTGCGAGATGGAGAGAGAACAAGGGGGAGAGATAGAGTTTTAGATGGGCCTATCGAGTGCGAGTGAGATATGCATGTGTATGTGTGACCCAGGTGGATGGAGAGTTTGAGAGAGGGGGGAAGAGCTCCGAGATGACAAAGTGGTGCGTGAGAGA
Organism: Triticum urartu; assembly: GCF_003073215.2. Lineage (NCBI taxonomy): Eukaryota > Viridiplantae > Streptophyta > Magnoliopsida > Poales > Poaceae > Triticum > Triticum urartu. Next base: position 427,782,826 of record NC_053026.1, read on the forward strand.
GTTACGGGCAAAGAGCCAAGGAATTTGTGTGCGTACGATGAGTGCACCTAAGGTATCTAGCTTGGAATAGCTAGAGTATCATACATAGTGTGCGAGAGAGACTTATAGATGGTGTATATATGCATGCGAACTAGAAAGGCCCCCCCCCACACACACACAAGATAGAGAGAGAGATGGAGAGAAAGGGAGAGGGACCAACAAGGTTTTTGTGTCGGATGCGTGCGAGAGAATTGAAGATTGTCGGAGAGAGAGAGGGAGAGAGAGAGAGAGAGAACAGGAGTCCGGGAGAAGGGGAGGTCGCGTTTTATGTATCAAAGACCGATATAAACCATGTTTCGATATGAACTTGCATTCAAATGTTTAAATTGGAGAACATGTTGTCTGCGGTCAACACATGAACGGATATATGCATATATCAAACAAGTTCATTAATTTGACATTCAACATGTTCATGGAGTACTATAATACTGTACAACATGCTACTCGATTGAGGTGTTCAATTTTGGATTTAGTTCACTATTTTGACCTACTGAATGGGCTATTTCATTGAATCGAGATATTTCATTTTGGGTTTGGTTCGCGTTTTTGAGTGGGTCAACTATTTGTCATATTGTAAATCGCTATCAACGAGCATGTAAAAACACATTGCTCCCGAGCATCATCTCTCCATCTATAAAAGAATTGCTCGTAAAACAAGTGTCTCCTTCGGTTTTGCTTTTTTTGGGCTTCCTTAATTTGAGGAAATCAAGTTGTTCGACCACAGATAGGATCGGTCGCTCGGGAAAAGCCACTGTTTCCTACCCTTTTCTGTGGCAAGCTAATATTTCAAAATTTGATCCGAATCGACTTGGTAAGGTAGACGTGGATGCTCATTCTCCCAAAATTTGAATGAACCGTTAAACATCCTCTCTGCTTGGTGGAATTCACCCGAGCAAATAAATGGGAGACGCGAAATTACCGTCCTATGTGGGACACGCATCAATTGGCCCGTTGTACATCGAGGGTAGGTTCGTAACTTCATCCAAGCGCTCCTTCTCCTCGGCCGAAATGACATGCGCCGAATAATTCATAAACCATGGTCGGCAAAACACGCTCTCCTCGCCCGAAATAGCTCGCGCCCACTATTTCAAAACACACTCTCCTCGCCCGAAATCGCTCGCGCCCACTATAGTTCAAAACACGCCCTCCTCGTCCGAAATCGCTCTCGCCCACTATTTGGGGAGAAGCAAAGTTACTCTACTATCCCCGACCCTCAGTACACAGACCCAAGCCGAGAAGCCTATACGCAAGGGGAGAACTGTAACTCCCCCTCACATTTCAGACAAATGCGTCCGTAAGACATGGTTCCACTCCCCACCCAATTCCGCCCCCCCCATTCATACCTCGTGGGTGCCAAATCACCTTCTCCCCGGGAAGCTCCCTTCTCCCGAGCCGCAAAACCTCAGCCCCACCTCCACGGCGCCCCACCGCACCAATTTCACAGCCGCCCTCCTCCCTAATGCCGGAGACGCTGTCCATTTGCCCTCGTGCACTGGGCCGTGTGCCTCTTACTCCGTGCTGCTGGTGCTGCCACGACGACGGCCGCATGAATCGTACCGGAGCCAATTCACCCCTGCTGTTGTTCACGGCGCCGAAGCGACTCCAACTTTGGATTCGTCCAGAGTACTGGCGCTGCTTCCGCGTAGCCATCGAGCGCCGCGACATCGCTCTTTCCCTGCCACCGGTCGCCACCGCAACCGCACCGGCCTCACCGACTCGGAAGTTGGACCTGCCTACTTCACCATGCCACCAGATAGGTCGCACCCTCATCTCAAATCACTTTATTTAGGAGTCAGTTGTCTGAATTTTTATTCTGGGCCAATCGATTCCCAATGGGAAGCAGCACCCCTCGAGGCGGCAGAGCTCGTAGGCTGCCGGTTGGCTGGTGTCTAACGTAAGAGTGCGGGGCCGCAAGTTCGCCGCGGAAGCAGCGCTTAGATGGCTATCTTTTAGAGTTGCATGGGTTGAAGGTACTACCGCCGGCGGATCTGGATGACGGGGAGTCTTTGTGGATTGGCCCGGGGGCGGCGCAACCACAGCAGTGCGGTGGGGCGGGGATCGGGGTTTTGTCCCGGGCCACGGACGGCGGAGGCAGGCTACTCTGCCGTTGGTCACTGTCTCTTCGGGGAAGATTCCGAACAGTGTCAGCAGGGAGGCACAAGACGGCCAGCAATCCGGCGTAGATCGGACAGTACCAAAATAAAATAAAATCGTGTGACCCCAATTTAGTCTTCAGTCAACAGACGTGTGACCACTCTCGTACCTTGCTGTTGATCTCTTAGTGTATTTCTTCAGATCAAAGAGATATGTCGTTCTTAACATTATGAGTTATCTGCATCTTCAGACACACCGTCTTCCGACTCACCGCAGCTGCTCCAACAAGGGAAGCATACACCAGAAGGGATCTATAGTCCCCACTCAACAGTTCCTTGCATCGAATGCACGTCCCGACATGGACAGCCACAACAACTGCAGGGCCATCAACAAGTCAGCACATGATGCTCACTCCTATGGATGGCAGCCAGATAGGTTTTACCCTCATCTTACTTGTGTGCAACATTTATGTCTTTGTTATTCATCTAAGCATGGAAAATAGATCATCACATTTCACTGTATATTCATGCTGATCTCTTACGGGTCTTGTTCAGGAGTTGATGCCGTTCCATAGTTCAGCTAAGATACTTGTTCTTTAGGTAACATTGTTCCATAGTTATCATCGATTAGCCAATGCTATCCCACAGGCTGGTGATTATAGTATTATACCACTTCTAGTATTATTGATGTTGTTCTTTAATACTTTTGTGTCCCATCTAGTTAATCTCGAGTACAAACGATACATATTCTATTGCTTTCATCTGTGTTCTCCCTTTAGTTTATGAGACCTGTTGCTGCTAGTTAACCCGAGTCCTACTATTTATGTCGTCTCCTACAGGCACTCATTACATAAATCTAACTACTAGTTGTCTTCCATGCATGTCAGATATAATTGCACACACTGATATATCCACAAGAACCTCATGGAGCAATGTAAAGGCCAATAAACTTGATGTCAATGATACCCAATATGATGGAACATGTAAAGGCAGTTCTTCAGAAGACTTGCAGAAAGATTATGAATCCTCTTCACTCCACTAGGTCCTTGCTCTAACTTGGCCTGTGATATGGGTACAACATGCATATAATGTCCTGGAGTGTATCTACCCTGTTGCAATGCCATGTGCTTAGCATGCTAATCATGCATGTAAATATGTCATGCCTTCCTGTTTTTCAGTACCTATTCCATTCAGGATAACATGTTTTCAAATTCAAGTACTGTCATTCTACTCTATCGCAATGCCATCTACTTAATTTGGACATCATGCTTCTGAATAAATTATGCATTGTTATTCATCAGTATGTACTTCATCTGTCTACCATACCATGTTTTTTTACATTGAAGTGTTGTTCTAGTGCTCTGTTGCAATGCCATCTTATTTTCCCAATCATGCACGTGTATGTTGCCTTAGTTATTTCTGTACGTATTCTGCTAGCATACAGTTTTACATTCAACTAGTGTTTTTTTGCTGTGTTGTCCTGTCGTATCCCTAGCTCTTACACCATACTCCCTCTGTCCGGATTACATGTTGCCGAAATGGATAAAAAAGGATGTATCTAGAACAGAAATATGCCTAGACCCATCCATTTTTTCCAGATGGAGGGAATACATGTCAATATGTCATGCCTTTCTATTCTTCAGTACCTATTCCATCTCTCTGCTGTCGCATGTTTTATAGTTAAAGCACCATTCTTCTATACAAGGAATGCAAGGGGAAGACGACTATGTTAGAATCTGAAGGGTTACAAACAAGGCCTTTGCAAAAGATCCAAACGCCAGGAGATAATAAACCAACTACAGTTTTTATAGATACTGCTCCAGCACAGAGAAACCCAACTGCTACTGATAATAAGAAGATTCCAGTGGCCAAAGAACTAGTTCGCTCTTGTCCAGCAAAAGAATGTCAACTCCATTCTTAGAAGCATGTGCGTATCCTCGCATCATGAAATTTTATAGCATGCTGATCATATTTTCTACATGTTTCTTACCCATCTCTCTTTTAGAATATAAGCTTAACAGATAGAAGAATTTCTGCAATGGTATCGTTTATGAGGAAAGATTCTTGCAGGAATTCTCTGTGCTCCAATGTAGATGTAAGTACCTATTGTATATCACTATATTTTTACATCAGCATGTATTTTGTTAATCGGCGTGAATCCAACCTTTATCTGATCTAAATTTAGTTGTAGCAAAATGTATGATTAAAGGCCACAATGTTGATTTTTGCAAGGAAAACTGCCTGGTAGTTTTGCATCCTGAGCTGCATGAGTGTACTATCTCATATCAGTGGGTTTGAATGCTTTGGTTCTGCAGTGGGTTTTTCAGTGGTTGTTTACTACGTTGTCTTGTCGTATCCCTAGCTCTTACATCATACTCCCTCTGTCTAGATTAAATGTCGCAGAAATTGATAAAACTGGATGTATCTAGAACTGAAATACGCCTAGACCCATCCATTTATTTCCGGATGGAGGGAATACATGTCAATATGTCATGCCTTTCTATTCTTCAGTACCTATTCCATCTCTGCTGTAGCATGTTTTATAACTGAATCACCATTCTTCTATATAAGGCATGCAAGGGGAAGACGGCTATGTTAGAATCTGAAGGGTTACAAACCAGGTCTTTGCAAAAGATCCAAATGCCAGGAGATAATAAACCAACTCCATTTTTCATAGATACTGCTCCAGCACAGAGAAACCCAACTCCCACTGATAATAAGCAGATTCCAGTGGCCAAAGAACTAGTCCGCTCCAGTCCAGCAAAAGAATGTCAACTCCATTCTAAAAAGCGTGTGCGTATCCTCGCATCATGAAATTTTATAGCATTCTGATCATATTTTCTACATGTTTCTTACCCATCTCTCTTTTAGAAAATAAGGTTTAACGATACAAGACTTCCTCCATTGGGATCGTATTCGAGGAAAATATCTTGCGGGAATTCTCTGTGCTCCAACGCTGATGTAAGTACCTGTTGTATATCGATATATTTTTACATCAGCATGTATTTTGTTAATCAGCGTGAATCTAACCTCTGATCTAAAATTAGTTGTAGCAAAATGTTAAAGGCACCAATGTTGATTTTTGTAAGGAAAACTGCCTGGTAGTTTTGCATACTGAGCTGCATGAATGTACTATCTCATATCACACACATTACTGAATTGTAGTTCTTCTCTGGTTGCCCATTCATTCATTGTGTCAATGTTGCTTTCGTATTACCTTACCTGGCTGATGATAGCTGTGCCATATTGTGTTAGTTTGGTGTAGGCTAGTTGCCCAAACGTTCGTTGTGTCAATGTTGCTTTCCAATTATCTGACTTGGCCAATGATAGGAATGCTAGTGTGTTAATTTTGTGCAGGCCGCTGAAGATAAGAAGACAAACTCTGAAAACAGCAAGTCAACCCCATTGTTTCTTTCCAGTAAATCTAGGCCAGGTAATATGGCAATAACTCATGATTAATCTATTTGGTTCCCGTCCTAATTTATGTTATGATGCAGTGGTCGAGACACTCTCCACTATCAATAATACAAGCCTGCCAAAATCGCCATCTGAATCTGTTCAGTATCCTCTATCTCGAATGCAACGGAATAAATGTATGTTTGTAACCAATTAATGGCTGAAGCAATCATGGAAATGTTGGATGAATCATAGGTGCAGAGTCGTGCGACACAAGAACAGATCAATGTTTTCAGAGACAGTGTAGCAAAGCAGCAACAACTTGCCCACATGTTTATGTGCATCATCTGTGCTGAGGTTGCAGATTGTGACATTGTAGATGGTTAGGTTCTGCTCATTTATTTGCACTGGCATCAATCTTTGATTGCCCAGTGGATGTAATATATGCTGGATGTGTAACGTTATTCCCTCTATGTCATACCGTTGCTTGATCGGTTTTGGTCCTGTGCATAATTGCTCATCGTAATGGGCTCAAATTATCTAATTTGGCCTAAAGACATGAACGAACTTTAGTGGGCCCATTAAGTTAATGGGCCGTTACTAGGCCGAAAGTTAATGGCCGGCCCTCTTACCTCCCGAGTCGTTAATAGGCCGACATCGAAGCGGGCAACAGGTGGCCTCAATTCATTTCACAGGCCGTTAGTAAGTTTGGGCTACATATGGCCCAACTATACTGTAGGCCTTTAGCAGGCCGAAAGAGACAGCGGGCTTGTACTGGACCATGAAGAGCATGGGCCGCTAAGAGGCCGAAAGTCAGATCGTATTGTAAACGGCCCAACTGTGTTGTGGGCCTTTAGCAGGCCGAAAGAGAAACTGGGCTGGTATTGGACCATGAAGGGCATGGGCTGTTAAAAGGCTAAAACTAAGGTCCGACTACAAATGGCCCAACTCATTTATGGTCCGTTAACAGGCCGAAAGACACACAGGGTCGGGAATTGGCCCAACACTTAAATGGGTCGCTAAAAGGCCAAAACTCAGGTCCGACTACAAATGGCCCAACTGATTTATGGGCCGTCAACAGGCTGAAAGTGACACCGGGCCAGAAATTGGCCCAACACTTAAATGGGCCACTAAAAGGCCGAAACTCAGGTCCGACTACAAATGGCCCATCAGATTTATGGGCCGTCAACAGGCTGAAAGACACACCGGGCCGGAAATTAGCCCAACATTTAAATGGGTCTCTAAAAGGCCAAAAGACATACATCCTGAAAATTGGCCCATCCATTAACTGGACCTTTAATAGGCCGAAATATCATCGGGTCGATATTGAGCCCAAATATATAGCGGGCTGTTAACGGGCTCGAACTGACGATGGGCTGCAATGGTGTCAAATCTTTAACGAGCCGTTGACGGGCCGAATTGGCACATCCCGTATGGGCCGTGGGCTTAAATGGACCTGACACTAGTAGGCCTTATATGGGCCGGCCTGCTAATTTTTACTGGGCCGGCCTTTTTCACCGGAATGGGCCACTGTTGGGCCGTGCCACATGTCGACCTATCATAGGCGCCTCCTGTCCAATGAGTGGATGACATCTGTCCCAACGGTGAGGCAACACGTGTTTCCTGCGGCCAATGATGATTTTACACGTGGAAATTCCCCATTGGTCCGGGTTGTTAACGGGTTATTGGATCCAAAACCGGACCTGATAGCTTAACGACGTTCCGTTACGGTGGATGCCACATGTCGATCACCCTTGACGAAAGCACTTCTGTGACGCGCGATTTATTGTCATGGAAGTGGACACTTCCGTGATGATAATTTTGGTAATTTCATGGAACACTTCTATGACAGGACAAGTGAGGGAGTCCTAGATTAGGGGGTGTCCGGATGGCCAGACTATACCTTCAGCCGGACTCCTAAACTATGAAGATACAAGATTGAAGACTTCGTCCCGTGTCCGGAAGGGACTTTCCTTGGCGTGGAAGGCAAGCTTGGCGATACGGATATGCAGATCTCCTACCATTGTAACCGACTTTGTGTAACCCTAACCCTCTCCATTGTCTATATAAACCGGAGGGTTTTAGTCCGTAGGACAACATACACAACAACAATCATACCATAGGCTAGCTTCTAGGGTTTAGCCTCTCCGATCTTGTGGTAGATCTACTCTTGTACTACCCATATCATCAATATTAATCAAGCAGGACGTAGGGTTTTACCTCCATCGAGAGGGCCCGAACCTGGGTAAAACTTCGTGTCCCTTGCCTCCTGTTACCATCCGTCCTAGACGCACAGTTCGGGACCCCCTACCCAAGATCCGCCGGTTTTGACACCGACATTGGTGCTTTCATTGAGAGTTCCTCTGTGTCGTTGCAATCAGGCTCGATGGCTCCTACGATCATCAATAGCGATGCAGTCCAGGGTGAGACCTTCCTCCCTGGATAGATCTTCGCCTTCGGCGGCTTCACACTGCGCGCCAATTCACTTGGCCATCTAGAGCAGATCGAAAGCTATGCCCCTGGCCGTCAGGTCAGATTTGGAAGCTTAAACTACAAAGCTGACATCCGCGAGGACTTGATCTTCGACGGATTCGAGCCACTGCCGAGCGCGCCGCACTGGCACGACGAGCATGATCTAGCTCTGTCGCCGAACAGTGCCCTGGAGGCCGCACCCGCATCGGTTTCGACCCTTAATTCGGAGCCAACTGCGCCGATCGAGGATGGGTGGTTGGACACTGCCTCGGGGGCTGCGATCCCAACGGCGATCGAGCCGAACACCAGCCCCGCACTCTGCGAGACTCGTGACTCCAAGGTGCCGGACTCCTCTCCGGACTCCGAACCCTCCGTGCCCCTGCCGATCGAATCTGATTGGGCGCCGATCATGGAGTTTACTGCCGCGGACATCTTTCAGCACTCGCCTTTCGGCGATATTCTGAAGACACTGAAGTCTCTCTCTTTATCAGGAGAGCCCAGGCCGGACTACGGTCAGCAAGGTTGGGATACGGACAATGAAGAAATTCAAAGCCCACCCACCACCCAATTTGTAGCCACTATCGATGATTTAACCGACATGCTCGACTTCGACTCCGAAGACATCGATGGTATGGACGCCGATGATGGAGACGATGAAGAACCAGCGCCTATTGGGCCTTGGAATGCCACCTCGCCATATGACGTATACATGGTGGACGCACCAAAAGATGACGACGAGGAGCGGAAGGATGCACCGAAGGCTTGTTCCCTCGAAAGGCAGTCAAAGCGGCAACGCAAGCGCCGCCCCAAATCCCGCCTCGACAGAAATAGCGATCACACAGACCCAGCACTGGAGCAGGGCGAACCGCTGCCGGACAACGGCAATCCGGATAATCAAACCAAACAAACAAATTCTATCAAGGATGATGGTCCGGATGACATAACACCGGACAGGCACCCGGAGCAGCAGATTGCCCGTATAAGGCTTGTTGCCACCACGAGGATTCTTAAAAAGCAGAAGCAAAGGCTCAAGGCCGCAAGGTACGGTGACAATCGCCCCTCCAAGAGCTACCCAAAGCGGAAGCTGCTACCCGAATTCGATGAGGAGGCCTCAGACCCCCCACAACCAAATATCAAAGCAGCCACCTGGTCGGATAGACGACCCCTCTACCCACACAGAGCGGCATACAACGCCACTCACAATACAATACGCGACCCATGCGACGGCTCACATCCAAAGGACGGCGCAAAAAGATCCATCTATGGACCACGCAAGCGCGCCCCAACATACAATGCAAGACAACAAACATCCGAACAACACGGTACAACCAGCTACAGGGGTGCCGCACACCCCCTATGTTTTACCGATGAGGTGCTGGACCAGGAATTTCCAGAGGGATTCAAGCCCGTAAATATAGAGGCATACGACGGAACAACAGACCCTGGGGTCTGGATTGAGGACTACATCCTTCATATCCATATGGCTCGAGGAGATGATCTCCACGCCATCAAGTACTTACCCCTCAAGCTCAAAGGGTCAGCTCGTCACTCGCTCAAAGATCTCCCCGAAAACTCCATTGGAAGTTGGGAAGAGCTCGAAGACGCCTTTCGGGCAAATTTTCAAGGGACTTATGTCCGACCTCCGAATGCGGACGATTTGAGTCGTATAACTCAACAGCCCGGAGAGTCAGCCCGAAAGCTTTGGAACATGTTTCTTACTAAAAAGAACCAGATTGTCGACTGTTCGGACACCGAAGCCTTGGCAGCTTTCAAGCATAGAGTCCGTGACGAATGGCTCGCCAGACACCTCGGCCAAAATAAGCCGAGAACGATGGCCACATTAACAAACCTCATGACCCACTTTTGCGCGGGTGAGGACAGCTGGCTAGCCAGATGCAGCACCAGCGACCCCAGTACATCTGAAGTTAGAGATGGAAACGGGAAATCACGGTGCAACAGCAATAACAAATGCTGGAATAAAGAAGACAGCACGAAGGACACGGCAGTAAATGCCGGATTCAAAAGCCCTCGGCCAGGTCAAAAGCCGCCCCCTAAAGGCACCAGGGATGAACTATCCAGCCTCAACAAAATTCTGGACCAAGTATGTCAGATCCATAGTACCCCTGGTAAACCTGCTAATCATACCGACAGAGAATGTTGGGTCTTCAAGCAGTCCGGCAAGCTCAACGCCGTACACAAGGGGGAGGATACACCAAGTGAAGACGAGGACGAGCCCCCTAAGCAAGACACGGGGGAACAAAAAAAATTTCCACCAGAAGTCAAAACAGTAAACATGTTACACGTGATCAAGGGAAAAAAACAACGCGACACTCCCAGGAAAATATACCCAAGTGCCTGCCACCGCGAAGTCCTGCCACTACTCGTCTCAACCGATCACTTTCGACCATTGTGATTACTCAGCAAGTATCCGACATGCAGGATGGGCTGCCCTGGTATTAGACCCAGTAATTGGCGGATATCACTTCACACGAGTCTTGATGGACGGCGGCAGTAGCCTAAACCTAATATATCAGGATACAATCCGCGGAATGGGGTTAGACCCAACACAAATTCTCCATAGCAATACTACCTTTAAAGGAGTAACGCCAGGCCCAGGGGCTCGTTGTACGGGCTCCCTCCTACTACAAGTTATATTCGGCTCCCCAAATAACTTCCGTCGCGAGCATTTAACTTTCCACATCGCTCCGTTTCAAAGTGGCTATCAAGCACTGCTCGGACGTGAAGCTTTCGCTCAGTTTAATGCAATACCACACTACGCCTCCCTCACACTCAAGATGCCCGGTCCACGTGGCATCATTACAGTGCACGAAAATATCAAGCGATCTCTGCGTGCCAAAGAGAGTGAGGCTACCTTGGCAGCCGCACACTAAAGGCGCCTGGACCAGCGAAAGCATCCAATAGGTCGTCGAGACCTCAGACACAACTAATCGAGTCCGGCGCCGCTACTTATACCGAATAAATGGTCACACCCCCATTTGTCAATACAAGGGGCTCAACACGCACAGACAAGTGGCAATTTCTTCTCGTCTTGAATTACACATGGTTTCTTTAACAAACTATATTTTTGCACGACAACTTTTTCACCTAAATTCCTCTCTTTTACAGACAATCATCGTGCTACACCCGTCCAGGATACGGCACAACGGAGACACAGGCGCAGACGTGTAGCAGGGACCCGCTCCAAGGATTCTTTTTAGACTAAGACCCTGCGTAAACCTTTTTTACTGTCTCTTGTTGATACATATCCACCGTTGAGAAGGATGCTGACGTCTAGGCATGTGGCCATTCCAGAAAAATGCACGTACCTGGACACAAGGGGCTTCTTACAAAGGCCATTATTTGGGTCCGGTTTATACCACAAAGACCGAATACCTTAGGGAGTGTTCAGCATCGCGAGTTTGGCCCTATATGCATCAGCTCCGAATCATTGTCTTTGGTCAAATGTTGGATTTGCCCGGCTTCTGTGTTTTGGTGCCTTACGTTCCGCTTTACCGGCTAAGGTAGCACCAGGAGAACTACTGCGATTGTGCCCTGGTTCACCCGGACGAGCACCTCAGTAGAGAAAGCCGAAAACTGACTGTCATGATATAGCGTGAGACTGGTCAACCACTCGATGACCTGTGGGAATGTTAGAATTCCTCCGTTTAACGAAGGGCCGTTTTCCGGCCAGGCATGTACGCACCCCGAGAACGGGAGAGTGCGGAGCCACCAGGGGCTATCTAGTAGCCCCACTGTCAAACTCCTATGGCTAAGTGAAAGTGCTAAAGCATTATAGTCCGGTTGCCTTGCTCGCTCCGATATCACCTCCTTAATAGTACCAAGACGTTGGGTTAAGTGTGAACGCATGTTTTTGCGAGCACCTCCGCATTATATGCGTGGGGGTTGAAGCCGACGACTGCAATTTTTCAGGTTATACACATGTATACATGAACGGCCGCCCAGGAGGCATCATATTACTTTCAGGCAAAAGTATAAAAATAGCCTTATGAAAATTTATAAAAGCATTTCGCTTACAATGAAATTACATATCACTCAAACATAATATTTTTTGAGCACTGGGTCTCTATCAAACGAGCACCCTCAAGAACTTCTTCAAAGTAGTGCTCAGCAGCCCTTCGACCTATGGCCGAATCCCGCGCTGCAACAGTGGTAGCAGCCATCTCCGCCCAGTATGCTTTAACACAGGGCAAAGGCCATCCGTGCGCCCTCTATGCACGCCGACCTCTTCATCGCATTAATGCGCGGCACCACGTCAAGGAACTGCTGCACCAAGCTGAAATAGCTGTTCGGTTTTGACCTTTTCGGCCACAGCTGATCCACAACAGACCTCATGGAGAGTCCGAACAACCTATTTAGTTCGGCCCATTCGGCTAATTGGTCAGTCAATGAAAGTGGACGCTCGGGAGAATGGAATTGTCTCCAAAACAGCTGGTCTACTTCACGGTCCATCTGACCCTGGAAGTACTTGGCCGCATCGGCAGCGCTCGCCGCCAAATCCATATACACATCCTCCGAACTCCACAGACGATCCAGAGGAGCATACCGTGGATCTCCGAACTTCCTCCGCAACATAAAGGATTTCCCATCTACAATATCGCCAGCTTCCCGTAGCTCCTCCTTCTTTGCCCTCATAGCAGAGCGGAGGTCCGATGCCTTCGCTTGGTTTTCCTTTTCAAGAACCCGGCAACGGTCGGCGGCGGCTTTTAATTCTATGGCAATCTTGGCCATCTTGTCTCGGCTCTCGCCATGTGCGGCCTTCTCGGCTTGCAACTCTTCGGCCGCCTTCAAAGTAGCCGCATTACCCAACCTCGCTTGTTCCTTGGCACGGGCAAGTTCTGCCCGCAAGGCTTCAACAGTGGCAGCTCCATCTGCAGTCACAACATATTAAAGATGCTGGCATCATGCTGCTCTTCCTATTGTGGCGTTTACCAGATAATGACACTTACCCTGTGCCTCGTCAAGCCTTTTGTTAACAAGCTCGATGTCGGCATCTGCCGCATCCAACTGTCCTTCTAAATGGGCGAACTCGCTAGTCTAGCTAGCCACCGGAGCTTCCATCACCTGCACATAGTGGCAGTATGGTTATTACCTGGAAATATGATCCTCTGTTCGTCGTTGTTTCCGACGACAACCAGAGTCTCAAGGGCTACTATCTACACAGGGCACACCTAGCATGTGCAGGACTATCATACATTTTTTACGTACCTCAAAGCCTGTCAGTAGACTCATAAAAGCTTCATGCAATCCGCTTTCGACGGACGAAATTCTCTCCATCACCGTATTCATTAGCACACGGTGTTCATCTGAGATGGCCACTCGCCCCACCAACTCCCTCAGAACATTCGATCGTACACTAGACGGTGCCGGACACTTTTGTCTGCTCTGTTCGGGAGCCGGACACTTGGAGCTTCGGGGGTCAATGGGATTATCTTCCGGCCTCACCGGACTCGGAGAGGCCCTCCACGATGACACTTCAGTGTCGCCCGCTTCTGGAGCGGAGGTGTCTGGAGGAGGCGTTTCGCTCTCCATCATTTCTGGAAGAAGATCCCCCGAAGACGAGCTCATTTGAGAGGGGCTAAGGCCCGAACTATAAAAATATATGCGGTGGTTATTCTATCAAAAAAAAGATGGCATATCAGTACTATTAAAGTATTTCGGGTCACTTACGACTCGCGGGAGAATTGATCCCCCCGCGGACTTTGTGCGGCAGCAGCGCCCCCCAAGGTAGGACCCTCTGTGGGAGACTTCTTCTCCCGTTTGGAAGCTTCGTCTTCCGAATCCCCGGGCGCAGTCCTTTTCCTCTTCTGGTCGTCTTCCTTCATGGAGATGCTTGCTCCCTCGATTAGAATGGGCAGCGTTGGGGGCCCACGTCCTCCCGTATTATCCTCCACAGTATCTACCTTCAAGGGCTCCGGGCAAAGTGCGGTCTGGAGCATCTTTTCCAATACCGGATTTTCCAAACCTTCAGGGAGGGGGCCGAACACCGAATCAACTTCGCCTTTGTTAGCCAGTCCTGGTCAAAAAGCAAACTCTCAGAAATGACTTTGTAACAACGGAGAGATAGTATGTTCGGCCGGAAGATGCCTTACCTGCTCGGCGGCGCGGTTACTACTCAGGCCCATGTCCTCGGTGATTTCCGGACACTCCACCTGAGGTCCGAAGAATGACTTGTACATCTCCTCGTGCGTCAGGCCAAGAAAATTTTGAATGACACGTGGTCCCTCGGGATTGAACTCCCACAGGCGAAGAGGCTGGCGTTTGCAAGGCTGGACTTGACGAACCAGCATAACTTGTATTACCGCAACCAAACTGAAATCTCCATTGAAGAGATCTTGAATGCGGCTTTGCAGTATAGGCATATCTTTGGCTGGACCCCAGCTCAGACCTCTGCTGATCCATGACATCAGTTGTGGTGGAGGGCCCGAGCGGAAAACAGGGGCGGCCGCCCACTTGGAAATTCTAGGAGCCGTGATGTAGAACCACCTCCTGTTGCCACCATTCAGATACCTCTAGGATGGAACCTTTGGGCCACGGAGCTCCCGTCATCTTGCGTATTGAGGCACCTCCACACGCTGCATGTTGCCCCTCGATCATCTTCGGCTTTACTTCAAAGGTCTTGAGCCATAGGCCAAAGTGAGGGGTAACCTGGAGGAAGGCCTCGCACACGACAATAAATGTCGTTGTCGGTGTCAAAACCGGCGGATCTCGGGTAGTGGGTCCCGAACTGTGCGTCTAGGACGGATGGTAACAGGAGGCAGGGAACACGATGTTTTACCCAGGTTCGGGCCCTCTTGATGGAGGTAAAACCCTACGTCCTGCTTGATTATTGATGATATGGGTAGTACAAGAGTAGATCTACCACGAGATTAAGGAGGCTAAACCCTAGAAGCTAGCCTATGGTATGATTGTGGTATATGGAGTTGATTGCCTACGGACTACAACCCTCCGGTTTATATAGACACCGGATAGGGTTAGGGTTACATAGAGTCGGTTACAATGGTAGGAGATCTTGAATATACGCATCGCCAAGCTTGCCTTTCACGCCAAGGAAAGTCCCATCCGGACACGGGACGAAGTCTTCAATATTTTATCTTCATAGTCCTGGAGTCCGGCTGAAGGTATAGTCCGGCTACCCAAACACCCCCTAATCCAGGACTCCCTCCGTAGCCCCTGAACCAGGCTTCAATGACGACGAGTCCGGCGTGCAAATTGTCTTCGGCATTGCAAGGCGGGTTCCTCCTCCAAGTCCTTCATAGAAGATTGTAAACCCCAAGAGTAATGTCCGGCTCTGCAAAATAAGCTTCCACATATTGCCATAGAGAGAATAATATTAACACAAATCAGAACTGCTGACGTATTCCGCAGTGTGTCATCACACTACGGCCAAGTCCTTTACTCGAATCATTTTTACTTTTCCACCTCAGCATGTTTTGCGAGGCAGTTTCCTTGGCACATCTTGTCAAAGCAGAGATCGTGTACCCCCTTTACGGGATTCTCATCAATACGGACGTGGGTAACCCGACCGCGCCATTTATCATGGCGCTTGGGAGGCAAGCGAGTTTTACTAGGCTGGTGGGGACGCACAACCGCATCCGCCCATATTAGGGGATAAGGATCCACCTTTTTACCTACGCCTTCTTCCTCCTTTGCGTATCCATCTCCTGCGCACTCGAGCCCCAGCGCCCAAGCCCGCACTTCCCACCTCAACCTTCTCCAGCAATGTCCGGAGCGGGAGGCAAGTGGATGGTCTCCTCCGCTACGGAGGGCCAAGTCAAGAAGCTAAGGAAGGTCGGATACCTATCCAAGGACATCGCGCACCGGCTTCCCAAAAAGGGGCAGATTCTCCCCACCCCAAGGCCCCATGAGAGGGTAGTATTTCTCCCCCACTTCCTCCGCGGACTGGGTTTTCCACTCCACCCATTTGTCCGGGGGCTCATGTTCTATTACGGCCTGGATTTCCACGATCTGGCCCCGAACTTCATCCTCAACATCTCGGCGTTTATCGCCGTGTGTGAGGCTTTCCTCCGCGTCCGCCCTCATTTCGGCCTCTGGCTCAAGACCTTCAACGTCAAGCCCAAGGTGGTGCACGGCAGCCAGGCGGAGTGCGGAGGCGCCATGGCGGGCAAGATGGCCAACGTCCTATGGTTTGAGGGCTCTTTTGTGGAGACCCTAAAGAGGTGGCAATCCGGGTGGTTTTACATCACCGAGCCACGCGATCCGAAATGGACCGCAGCCCCCGAGTTCCGATCCGGACCCCCCATGCGGCTTATGTCCTGGAAAGAGACGGGTCTGTCGTGGGGTGACGAAAAAGAGGTGACCGGATTGCAAACATGCATCCAGTCCCTGGTGAACAAGCCAATCTGGCTTGTAAATGTAATCCAGGTTATGCTCGTCCACCGGATCCTCCCGTTCCAACAATGGGATTTCAATCTATGGGAGTTCGACCCGGCGCAGCACGAAACCCTTAGCAGGCTCTTCGACACGACGTACGAAGATGCCTGGAAGGTGCTATTCAAGGGGGCCGAGGCTCCCGCATCCGCTTTTGAGGACCGCAGATACAGCTCGCAGCGTCACGCTAGCGAGGTAAGCTATCTTCACCTTTTACAGGATGTTAAGCTTTCTTCATAGTTTGACTCTATGCGGGATCTAAACTCCCTTACCTTTGACAGGCTTGGCGGGCGATATCCGGACCGATTAACTGTCCGGCTCCGCTGCCCGAACACCTAGCCCCAACTCTACTAGTGAAGCTGCTAGTTCCGGCGCCTTATGTGGTGCCGGAGAAGAAGGCCAAGAAGAAGAAGACCACGGGGACTCGAAAGAGTGCCCGTAACGTGGTGGTGTCGGACTCGTCATCCGACGAGTCCGAGACGCCCTCTTCCCGTGAAAACGAGGAGGAGGAAGAAGAAAACTCTCCCCCCTAGCGGAGGGAGGATAGAAGAGGAAGGCCGCCCCAACAGGGGAGGCCGAGAGGTCTAGGAAAAGGAAGACCCCTCCGTCGGACTACTCCCCCGATGCCGAAGAGGGCGGAGAGGAGTGGCCAAACAGGGCCAAGCGTCCGGCGAAATCGTAAGTTCGAATATCAAAATAACTCATGATGTTCCTTTGTTGCATAGCTTTCCCTGATGTCGAATGTAATTATGCAATCCACCCCAGGCCGAATTCGACGAATCGTCGGGCGGCTCCCTGGACTCATCGGACGTGAACTCAGTTCCGCCCGCTGTCTCCCCCCACACTGCAGACGACGCTGAAGTGGCGTCGCGACAAGCTCCGGGGCAGGAGGAGGTGGTCCCGGACGAGCCGCAAGGCAACCTCCCGGAATCCAGGAGTGAAGGGGATAAGGCCCCCCAGGGCTCCAAGTCCGGCTTTGTGCCGGACACCACGCCGGAATCTTCCACAGTTCCGGACCACGGTAGGCGAACTCCTTCCAAGAGGATCAAGCCTTCTGAGTCAGTGGCCTCCGTCCAACCGGAGGTGCCGGACAATCTACTGGAGGTGCTCGACGGCGCCTCCATCGACGAGGGGCACCGTACTATTATGAGTATGGTGATCCAGAAGGTTCAGTCCGTCAAGAGCGGACTGACTGAAGCTTGCGCTAGCCTTCTAACAGGCTTCAAGGTAAAAAATATGTAAAAATATTACCGCATAGACAGTAGCCCCTGATGCTCTGTTTGGCGTTCGGAAAGAAAAGCCGAATAGAGGATCTATTAAATATCGCAGGATTCTAACAAAAAAAGTCAATATGCGTATGCAGGCTTCGCTGCTATCCACCGCCGCACTGACTGTGGAGGTGGGTGTCTTGAAGCAGGACCTCGAGCGGACCGAGCAAGAGCTCGGCCTTGCCAAGCGGCGGCTCGAGGAGGAAGAAGGTAAGAAATACCTTACAGAAAAAGTGCCTAGAAAAAGGCTTGATTGCAAAAATAGTAACAGGATTGTACTGCTTATTGTAGGGGCCACGACTGAGGTGGCGACCCTTAAGTAGGCGCTGTCTGAGGCCGAAAAGAAAACGGCCGCGGAGCACCGAGCGAGACAGACTTGGGGCTCAGGTCGGCGAGGTGCAGCAAGAGCTTCAGGCTCTCATAAAAAAACATGAGAGTTTGGAGCTTGAGTCAAAGACGCAAGCATCCGAGCTCGCGACGGCCCTTGAGACTGCCAAGTCTGCCAAGGCCAAAGCCCAAAAGGCCCTCCAAGAGTTGGAGGAGATGAGGAAGATAGCAGCAGGTAAGGCATTCTTCATGCAAATCAGAAATATAAAAGTAAACTACTTGTTACTTACCCGAATCCGGAGCTCTCCAGGGGCATTCGCAGATCTTCCCCGCAGCGTATCTGATGCCGCCGCATTCTACCAAGCTGAAGAGGGCAGCTCGACAGAGAAGGTGTTCTGGTCTCAGTATTCTGAGGCCGGACACCCTGTGCCTTTGAGCGACTAGCTGAAACAGCTGGTCGAGCTCCACAAGGCGGCCGAACAGGCCATGAAGGGCTTCATAGTTCGGCTGTGGCCCGGAGAGGCCCTGCCTGGGAGCTATTTTGGGCTGGTGCAGTGGCTGGTGGAGGCCTGTCCGAGGCTCGAGGTCATCAAGCGCTCCTTCTGCATCGAAGGTGCCCGTCGGGCCCTTGCCCGTGCAAAGGTGCACTGGGGTAAGCTGGACGGTGAGAAGCTTGTGAAGGACGGGCCGCCGCCGGGGAAGGAGCATCGCAAGCCCGAGAACTACTACAAGGATGTTCTTGCAGGTGCCCGCCTTGTGGCGGATGAATGTACCAAGGATGTGATTTTTGAATGAACTCGCTCGTGTTTATCCTGTGCGCTGAAAACTTGTTCATATGCGCTAAGCAATGCTTATTGAATTTAAAATATTACTTTTTGTGTGGCCGTTTATCAAAAAATTGAGAGATGGCCAGTCGTCGGCTTCTGCCCCATGCCACTAGTGCTGGGGTGTTCGGGATAAACCTGAGCGCTCTTTTTCCCATAGTTGGGTCCTTCGAGGGAGGCGCTCAGCACAATGAACCAGGCAATCGGACTATAATGCTTGAACACTCTCACTTAGCCATAGAACTCTACCATTTCAAATTTCGGCGAAGCCCCTAGTTCGGAAGACCGAGTTCGGGGCGCTATCCACGCCTTGGCTGGACAAAGCCAGCTGCTCGCTCGAAGCGCCATAAGTCTTTAGGTTCTCGAAAAACCTCTCGAAAAGCGACCGGTCTCTCACCTCATCATGACAGTCAGTATTAGCTTTCTCCACTGAGGTGCTTAACCCAGCTGAACCGGGGCACAATCGCAGTGGTTCTCCTAGTGCTACCTTAGCCGATAGAGCGGAACGTAAGGCACCAAAACATAGGAGCTGGGCAAACCCAACTATTGACCCAAATCATGATTCGGAGCCGATGCATATAGTGTTATAAGTTCGGGGTGCCGCACTTGTGAAAGTGTACGGACTTCTCACACCATTATGAGGGGTACTGAAGCCCCTGGCGTTTTTGCCGTACCATGGTGTACAGGTGCAATCATGTCATTTTATAAACATATATGTGAAAAGAAGATAATGCAAAAAATAGACAAAAAGCTAAGCATTGTTTATAGAGAGGCTATTTATCAAAGCCGAACGATACAAATAGTGCGGTAAGCAAAAGATATTGGACTATTCAGTATGTCCTGACCAGGGGCAGGCCGCGGAATTGTATTTAAAACAGGTATACCGCTCGTAATAGAGACCACCTGGGAGTTCCATAATGCGGCATGGCTTGTCTGCCTCCCTGGATCTTGCATCGTTTGTGCGGCAGTCGAATTGCCGAACAGGTCGTCCGAAGTATGGAGTCCTGAAAGTAAGAAAAAATTAAAAAAAGAATCCGGCAGCCCCTAGTACGTTTTAAACCGTATTTTGGGCGTGCCGTTATTGTGCCCCTTCCCTTGTGCCCATGCTATTTCAAGGGCGTAGTTATGTACGCGAGGTACTGGTTTCGCTATGTCGCGAAAGCTGGGGTTGGGGCCGCATTGCTACGCTTGCTCATAGTGTGCCAGGCGGTCCTGCTGTGGGTTACTCCGGGCGCGCTTGGAAGTGTCTGGCTTTTTAAAGGCCGGACTGGAGAATTGCTTGAGAAGGCTACTTTGTACTTCCGCTGCGAGAGCCGCCATATGTTCCTCCGTACAGAGGGAGCGTTCGGTGTTTCCGTTGACCGTAATTACTCCTCGAGGGCCTGGCATCTTGAGCTTGAGATATGCGTAGTGCGGCACCGCATTGAACTTTGCGAATGCGGTTCGTCCGAGCAAGGTGTGATAGCCACTACGAAACGGGACTATATCGAAGATTAACTCTTCGCTTCGGAAATTGTCCGGGGATCCGAAGACCACGTCAAGTGTTACTGAGCCTGTACAGTTGGCTTCTACACCTGGTATAACGCCTTTAAAGGTCGTTCTTGTGGTCTTAATCCTTGAGGGATCTATGCCCATTTTCCGCACTATATCCTGATAAAGCGAGTTCAGGCTACTGCCGCCGTCCATGAGGACTCTTGTGAGATGAAATCCGTTGATGATTGGGTCGAGAACCAATGCGGCGAAGCCGCCATGACGGATGCTAGTGGGATGGTCCCTTCGATCAAAAGTGATCGGGCAGGAGGACCATGGGTTGAACTTTGGGGCGACTGGCTCCATCGCGTATATGTCCCGTAGCGCACGCTTCCGCTCCCGCTTGGGTTGCGTATATCATGTTCACCGTCCGCACTTGTGGGGGAAATCCCTTCTGTCCATTGTTGTTTGGCGGCTTGGGCTCCTCGTCGTCGCTGTGCAGCCCCTTGTCTCTGTTTTCAGCCCTTAACTTGCCTGCCTGCTTGAACACCCAACAATCCCTGTTAGTGTGATTGGCTGGCCTTTCGGGGGTGCCATGTATCTGGCACAAGCGATCGAGTATTCGGTCCAAACTGGACGGGCCCTGAGTATTCTTTTTGAATGGCTTTTTCCGCTAACCGGATTTATAGCCTTTGAATCCGGCATTGCCTGCCGTGTCTTCATTGCTGTCGCTGTTAACGCGGCGTTTTTGCTTATTCCAACTTGTCCTGCCACTTTTGTCCTTGGTATCTGAATTACCAGGGTTCTTTGATAAGATGTTACTGCAAGCTAGCCAGCTGTCTTCTCCCGCGAAAAAGCGGGTCATAAGTGTCGTGAGGGTTGCCATGGATTTCGGCTTTTCCTGTCCTAGGTGCCGGGCAAGCCACTCGTCGCGGATGTTATGCTTGAAGGCTGCTAGGGCCTCTGTGTCCGGACAGTTGACTATCTAGTTTTTCTTTGTTAGGAACCGTGTCCAGAATTGTTTGGCCGATTCCTCTGGCTGCTGAATTATGTGGCTTAAGTCGTCGGCATCCGGCGGTCGCACATAAGTGCCCTGGAAGTTGTCGAGGAATGCGGCTTCCAGGTCCTCCCAAGAACCGATTGAGTCTGCTGGCAAGCTGTTAAGCCAATGCCGGGCCGGTCCTTTAAGTTTGAGCGGGAGGTATTTGATGGCATGTAGATCATCGAGGCATGCCATGTGGATGTGAAGGAGATAATCCTCGATCCATACCGCCGGATCTGTTGTGCCATCGTATGATTCGATGTTTACGGGTTTGAAACCCTCTAGCATTTTATGATCCATTACTTCATTCGTGAAGCATAGCGGGTGTTCGGCGCCTCTGTACTGGGCTATATCACGACGCAGCTCAGAAGAGCTATGTCTGTTGTGTTCAGCCCGGCCGGATTTGTTGTATCCGGAGTGAAGATCATTGTCACATGCCGTAGGGCGCCTGCGCGATCCGTAGATCGATCTTGTTTGTCTTGCCTTATCCTCCAGTATGTCTCGCAGGTCGGGCGCATTTTCCCGTGCCTTAGTTGAGCGGCGTCGGGGCATGGCTTGGGTGGAGGGCCGAGAGGCCTCTCTGTCGCGGCCACAAGGTGGCCGTTCTGCCACGTCATGCGCTGGTGATGTAGGTGCTTCCTCCTCTGATCGGGGTAGCAGCCTGCGCTTCGGGTAACTCCTAGAGGGCGTTCGAGTTCATACTCTTCAGCCCCAAGGACTTCAGTCCATCTGTCAGCTAGCAAATCTTGGGCAGCTCTAATCTGTTGCTGCTTTTTCTTGAGGCTGCTTGCCGTGGCTAAAAGGCTGTGTTTAAAACGCTCTTGTTCGGCGGGGTCTGATGGTATGACAAATTCGTCGTCATCGAGGCTTGCCTCGTCTTCGGAGGGAGACGTATAGTTATCATCCTCGACCTCTCGGTATGCCGCTCTCTCATGAGGGCTGGCTTCTCCATCTTTCTGTGCCGAATCTTTCTGAGGTGGGTGTTCTTCGGCGCTATCTGGGGTAGTATTATCTCTCATGCCGGAATCACCATTTTTGTTTTGGCGGGATTTAGAGCGGCGCCGCTGACGCCGGCGCTTTGGCTGTTTCTTGGGGGCGTCATCCCCAATTGTTCCATCGCCATCTCCATCTTTTGGAGTATCCACCATGTATATGTCATATGACGAGGTGGCCTTCCAGCGCCCTATAGGTGCTGGTCCCTGTTCGTCTCCTACATCGTCGTCCATGCCGTCGATGTCTTTGGAGCTGAAGTTAAGCATGTCGGTTAAATCGTCGACAGTGGCTACAAAGTGTGTGGTGGGTGGGCTTTCAATTTAATCATCGCCCGTATCCCACCCTCGCTGACCGTAGTCCGGCCAGGGCTCTCCTGATAAAGAGAGAGACTTAAGAGAATTCAGGATGTCGCCAAAAGGCGAACGCTAAAAGATGTCTGTGGCGGTGAACTCCATTATCGGCGCCCAATCGGATTCGATTGGCAGGGGCGCGGGGGGTTCGGAGTCCGGGGAGGAGTCCGGATCCTCGGAGTCATGGGTCGTGCAGAGTGCGGGGCTAGCATTCGGCTCGATCGCTTTTGGGATTGCAGCCCCCGAGGTGACGTCCAACCTCTCATCCTCGATTGGCGCAATAGGCTCCGACTTAGGGGTCGGAACCGATGCGTGTGCGGCCTCTAGGACACTGTCCGGGGGCAGAGCTAGATCATGCCTCTCGAGATAGTGCGGCGCGCTTGGCCGTGGCTCGAGTCCGTCGAAGATCAAGTCTCCGCGGATGTCAGCCGTGTAGTTTAAGCTTCCAAACCTGACTTGATGGCCAGGGGCGTAGCTTTCAATCTGCTCCAGGTGGCCGAGCGAATTGGCCTGCAGAGCGAAGCCGCCAAAGACGAAGATCTGTCCAGGAAGCAAAGTCTCACCCTGGACCACATCATTGTTGATGATCAAAGGAGCCATCAGGCCTAAGGCGACGACACAGAGGAACTCTCTATGAAAGCACCAATGTCGGTGTCAAAACCGGCCGATCTCAGGTAGTGGGTCCCGAACTGTGCGTCTAGGCTGGATTGTAACAGGAGGCAGGGAACACGATGTTTTACCCAGGTTCGGGCCCTCTTGATGGAGGTAAAACCCTACGTCCTGCTTGATTAATATTGATGATATGGGTAGTACAAGAGTAGATCTACCACGAGATCAAGGAGGCTAAACCCTAGAAGCTAGGCTATGGTATGATTGTGGTATATGGAGTTGATTGCCTACGGACTACAACCCTCTGGTTTATATAGACACCGGATAGGGTTAGGGTTACATAGAGTCGGTTACAATGGTAGGAGATCTTGAATATCCGCATCGCCAAGCTTGCCTTCCACGCCAAGGAAAGTCCCATCCGAACACGGGACGAAGTCTTCAATCTTGTATCTTCAAAGTCCTGGAGTCCGGCTGAAGGTATAGTCTGGCTACCCGAACACCCCCTAATCCAGGACCCCCTCAGTCGTGATATGAAGAAAGGAGTCCGGAGCTAGATCATGGAAGTCTAGCCCATAATAAAACATCAAACCCCTGACGAAAGGATCCAGAGCAAGGCCTAGACCTCGGAGGAAGTGGGAGACAAACACGACATTCTCGTTGGGTTCAGGGGTGGGGACGGCCTGCCCTCGGGGAGGCAGCTAATGCAAAATCTCGGCGGTCAGATATCTGGCCTCCCTCAACTTTTTGATGTCTTCTTCTGTGACGGAGGAAGGCACCCATCGGCCTTGAAGGCTGGATCCGGACATGACTGAAGGTTTGGAGCACCTGACTGAACTTCGGGCCTTTGAGCTTGAGGTGGGGGAAGGATTCGATTGAGCGCGGGAGGGAAAAATAAAAGCCTTGTCCCCTTTATAAAGAGGGAGAATATCAAGCGTCCTCTCCGTGTCCGTTTGGACTTGCCTATAATCTAGGAGTCCTAGAAGCGGTTGGGTTACCCACGCCCTTATTGACGAGAATCCCGAAATAAGGGGACACGATCTCTACTTTAACAAGACGTGCCAAGGAAACCGCCTCGCATGACACGCTGAGGTGGGGTAATAAAACGACTCGGATAAAGGCTTGGCCGTGGTGTGTTACACTACGGAATACGTCAGCAGATTAGATTTGTGTAAATATTATTCTCTCTATGGCAATATGTGGAGACTTATTTTGCAGAGCCGGACACTATCTTCGTGTTTAAAATCTTCTATGAAGTACTTGGAGGAGGAACCCGCCTTGCAATGTCGAAGACAATCTGCGCGCCGAACTCGTCGTCGTTGAAGCCTGGTTCAGGGGCTACTAAGGGAGTCCTGGATTAGGGGGTCTCCGGATGGCCGGACTATACCTTCAGCCGGACTCCTGGACTATGAAGATACAAGATTGAAGACTTCGTCCCGTGTCCGGAAGGGACTTTCCTTGGCGTGGAAGGCAAGCTTGGCGATACGGATATGCAGATCTGCTACCATTGTAACCGACTTTGTGTAACCCTAACCCTCTCCAGTGTCTATATAAACCGGAGGGTTTTAGTCCGTAGGACTACACAACAACAATCATACCATAGGCTAGCTTCTAGGGTTTAGCCTCTCCGATCTTGTGGTAGATCTACTCTTGTACTACCCATATCATCAATATTAATCAAGCAGGACGTAGGGTTTTACCTCCATCGAGAGGGCCCGAACCTGGGTAAAACTTCCGGTCCCTTGCCTCCTGTTACCATCCAGCCTAGACGCACAGTTCGGGACCCCCTACCCTAGATCCGCCGGTTTTGACACCGACAACAGGTATGACTATCTTGATTCTGTCATAAAATCGTCATGGATGTACATGCATGACAAAAAACGCGAACTACTGTGACAAACACGTATCATCACGGAAGTGTATTTTTTTGTAGTGTAATCTTCTTAACGGTGAACCGTTTGTGATGGGCTGCGCATCATACACATTCTATAATAGTGAACCATTTGTGATGGGCCGCGCAACGTAAACGTAGCACCACAGAATACCGACTGCAATGGAAATGCGAGTAGAAACGAGTAGGAGAAATGAAGGGTCCCTATCCCCGACGGTTTCTGGGTTGTGTGGGAAGGACCCCCCCTATCGCCCACACTCACGTGGCGACTGTTCCAAATGCCGTCACGGGAAGGAGATAAAAACCGTTTGTTTAGGACGAACGCGCACCAGTGATGATGTAACTCTTTTTGCGGTGTGTTTGTTGGGATTAGATGAACGTTGTGTTTATGATCAGATCTATCCTTTTATCCATGAAAGTTATTTGAGTTTCTTTGATCTCTTATATGCATGATTGCTTATAGCCTCGTATTTCTTCTTCGATATTTGGGTTTTGTTTGGCCAACTTGATCTATTTATCTTGCAATGGGAAGAGGTGCTTTGTAGTGGGTTCGATCTTACGGTGCTTGAACCCAGTGACAGAAGGGGAACCGACCAGTATGTATCGTTGATACTAAGGATAAAACGATGGGGTCTATTTCTACATAAATAGATCTTGTCTACTGATGTCTACTACACAACCTTCTTCTTGTAGACGTTGTTGGCCCTCCAAGTGAACATGTTTGTAGGACAGTAGCAAATTTCCCTCAAGTGGATGACCTAAGGTTTATCAATCTGTGGGAGGCGTAGGATGAAGATAGTCTCTCTCAAGAAACCCTGCAACCAAATAACAAAGAGTCTCTTGTGTCCCCAACACACCCAATGCAATGGTAAATTATATAGGTGCACTAGTACGACGAAGAGATGGTGATACAAGTGCAATATGGATAGTAGATAATGGTTTTTGTAATCTGAAATTATAAAAACAGCAAGGTAACAAGTAATAAAAGTGAGCACAAACGGTATTGCAATGCGTTGAAACAAGGCCTAGGGTTCATACTTTCACTAGTGCAAGTTCTCTCAACAATAATAACACACTTGGATCATATAACTATCCCTCAACATGCAACAAAGAGTCACTCCAAAGTCACTAATAGCGGAGAACAAATGAAGAGATTATGGTAGGGTACGAAACCACCTCAAAGTTATCCTTTCTGATCGATTTATTCAAGAGTCCGTAGTAAAATAACATGAAGCTATTCTTTCCGTTCAATCTATCATAAAGTTCGTACTAGAATTACACCTTAAGACACAAATCAACCAAAGCCCTAATGTCACCTAGATACTCCAATGTCACCTCAAGTATCCGTGGGTATGATTATACGATCACTAGTAGAAAAAGGGTCAAACGTGAAGCACATTAGTGCCGGTTTGTAAAAAACCCGGCACTAATGTGATCAACAGTGCTGGTTCGAATGAATTTGCATTAGTGCCGGTTCGTAATGAACCTTTAGTACCGGTTCGTGCCACGAACCGGTACTAAAGGGGTCGTGGCAGGCTGGCATCAGGCCAGGGCCCAACGAGCCCCTTTAGTGACGGTTTGTGACACAAACCGGTACTAAAGGTCTAACCTATAGTACCGGTTTGTGTCACCAACCGGCACTACAGAGTCTTAACCTATAGTCCCGGTTGAAGACACAAACCGGCACTATAGGGCAATTTTCAAACTCTACCCCCCCCCCCTGTGTACCGCCATTTCAGTTTTGAAAAAATCAAAAGAAAATGATAAAATCTTCAAAAAAATAAAATCCTTCGAGAGGTAGTTATATTACTACATCTACACGTTAGAAAAATTTGGAAAAAAACGTATAATATATCAAATTCCAAAAGGAAAAAAAGATATGGTCAAATTTAAGTTTTTTTTTAATTTTTTTGTTAAATCTGGTCAAACTACTTATTCAAGAAGTATTAATGTTACTACATAATCATTCAAGAATATTAGTGTTACTAAATAATTATTTCAATTTTTTGAATTTTGGTCAAATATGGTCAAACTGTGGTCAAACTATGGTCAAACTTATTCAAGAAATATTAGTGTTACTAAATAATTACTGTTTTTTAGAATAATAGTTTCAAACTCAAACAGTGAAATGTGTGACTTCATGCTCAAGCTAAACTCCTGAGGGTTAATAGGATTGACATCTTACTATTGTCAGGAAAACAACAAGTGCAGACTTGGAAACGAAGGAGAATAGAACCCGAAAGTTAAGCGTGCTCGGGCTGGAGTAGTGAGAGGGATGGGTGACCGGTCGGGAAGTTAGATGATTTGGAATGAGTGATCCACACTTGAGCAGTTAAGAGAGGTGATTAGAGACTAAATCACCAAATAATTCAGAAAAAAAACCGAAAAAAAATAATCAAAAAAATTTCCAAAATTTTCAAAAATATTCAAAAAAAACCTTTAGTACCGGTTGGTAACACCAACCGGCACTAAAGGTCCCCCATACCAGGGCGCGAGCTCACGCCACGTGGTGGCACTTTAGCGCCGGTTCGTGCGGGCCTTTAGTGCCCACCAATTAGTGCCGGTTATGGAACCAGCACTAAAGGCCCTTACGAACCGGTTTTAAAGCTCTGTTTTCTACTAGTGGATATGCATCACACAATCTCAGATTCATCTATTCAACCAACACAAAGAACTTCAAAGAGTGCTCCAAAGTTTCTACCGGAGAGTCAAGACGAAAACCTGTGCTAACCCCTATGCATAAGTTCACATTGTCACGAAACTTGCAAGTTGGTCACCAAAACATACATCAAGTGGATCACATGATATCCCATTGTCACCACAGATAAGCACGTGCAAGACATACATCAAGTGTTCTGAAATCCTTAAAGACTCAATCCGATAAGAAAACTTGAAAGGGAAAATTCAATTCATCACCAGAGAGTAGAGGGGTAGAAACATCATAACATCCAACTATAATAGCAAATCTCTCGATACATCAAGATCGTATCACCTCAAGAACATGAGAGAGAGAGAGAGAGATCAAACACATAGCTACTGGTACATACCCTCAGCCCTGAGGGAGAACTACTCCCTCCTCATCATGGAGAGCACCGAGATGATGAAGACGGCCACCGGAGAGGGATTCCCCCCTCCGACAGGGTGCCGGAATGGGTCTAGATTGGTTTCCGGTGGCCACAGAGGCTTCTGGCGGCGGAACTCTCGATCTATTGTGCTCCTCGATGTTTCTAGGGTATATTGATATATATAGGCGAAAGAAGTCGGCCAGGGGAGACATGAGGGGCCCACGAGGGTGGGGGAGCGCCCAGGGGGGTAGGGCACGCCTCCCTCGTAGCTTCCCTAACGTCTACTCCAAGTTTCCTGGATTGCTTCCATTCCAAAAATAAGTTCCTTGAAGTTTCAGGTCAATTGGACTCCGTTTGATTTTCCTTCTCTGCGATACTCTAAAACAAGGAAAAAACAGAAACTGGCACAAGGCTCTAGGTCAATAGGTTAGTCCCAAAAATCATATAAAGTAGCATATAAATGCATATAAAACATCCAAGGTTGATAATATAATAGCATGGAACAATCAAAAAATATAGATACATTGGAGATGTATCATCTACATCATGTCATTGTTCTTATTGCATTACTCCGTTTCTCCATGAACTTAATACACTGGATGCATTCTGGATAGCGGTTGTCGGTGTCAAAACCGGCGGATCTCGGGTTGGGGGTCCCGAACTGTGCGTCTAGGATCGATGGTAACAAGAGACGGGGGACACGATGTTTACCCAGGTTCGGGCCATCTCTATGGAGGTAATACCCTACTTCCTTCTTGATTGATCTTGATGAATATGAGTATTACAAGAGTTGATCTACCACGAGATCGTGATGGCTAAACCCTAGAAGGCTAGCCTATATGACTATGGTAATGAGTATATCCTTTCCGGACTAACCCCTCCGGTTTATATAGACGCCGGTGAGGGAATCTAGGGTTACATAGAGTCAGTTACATAAGAAGGAATCTTCATAGTCGGTCGCCAAACTTGCCTTCCACGCCCAGGAGAGTCCAATCCGGACACAGGTACTGTCTTCGGCCTTCATATCTTCACAACCCATCAGTCCAGCCCATGGATAACAGGCCGGACGCCTGAGGACCCCTTAGTCCAGGACTCCCTCAGTAGCCCCCGATCCAGTCTTCAATAGTGAGGTGTTTGGCACACAAATTGTCTTCAGCATTGCAAGGCGGGTTCCTCCATAAATGATCTCCAAGTGATGTATTCGGCCATCGGTTCAATGTCGCTCCCCTCGGCTTCTGCGCGTTAAATAACTTCGCCTTCCACGTGTCAAGCGAAGGTGGAAGGTCAGGGTATTTTTGCAGATAACACCCCGTCCATGCAAGGAAGAGCACCTATTAAAGAGATTGGATCCTAGATCCATTCGGCACCACGCAGAGGAAATCCCCGGAAACTGCTTAGGAGAAACCATTCCAGGATGGCTAGTGCCCCCAGCTCCTCCGCCCGTTCTGGCCGAGAGAAAGGCCAGTGGGAGAGGTGTTCAGTGTCCCACAGTCAATTGATGAAGCTGCAGACCCAGGGATTTCTTCCCCCCGCAGATCTAGTTTTTGTTTGAGCGGGGGTAGATTCCTTCAACGGTGAGATTAAGGCAGAGGACTTCCCCAATCCATCCGGGGGAGAGCGAGTATGTTCGTCCCCTACCTGCTAACAGGCGTTGGATTTCCATTCATCCGTTCCTCCAAGGGCTTTTGGAATACTATGGCTTCCAGCTGCACAACTTCACCCCTGCCTCCATTCTGCACATTGCAGGTTACGTCGCCTTATGCGAACTATTCCTGGGTATCGAGGCTCATTTCGAGCTGTGGAGGAAGTTGTTCTGTCTTGTCCCGCATAATCACGAGGGTCAATATTTGAAGTGGGCGGAGCCGAAGTATGGTGTATCGCCGATACTGGATATCTGTCCGGCACACCAAGGAAGGCACCCAAAGAATGGCCTTCTAAATGGTTCTATATTGAGGACGTCACGTTTCCTGACATAGTTCGAAAGGGTCTTCCTGAATTTGCGAGCGTTCCGCTGAAGAAACGCCACAGTTGGCGTCCCCGGAGTCTTAGAAAGGATGACAGCGCAGAAGTTTGCTAGCTTATGAGCAAGATAAAGACGCTCGCTCAGTCCCGACTCACAATAATCGGGGTAATGGCGACCTCCATAGTGCGAGGGGTTCAGCCGCTACAATACAGAGGGCTGCCCATGTGGCACTACAATGCAGAGGATGACGCCTCCCCTTATGGCCAGAAGGGTCCGGATACCCCCGCCGCTCTGGCTAAAATATTGGCCGAGCTGTTTAAAGGGGAGGAAGAGGAGTTTCTTCGCATTAAGCGCAGAGATGGGTATTCTATGTATGATCCTCCCAGTTGGGTAAGCTTCGACCCCTCCATTCCACTCATTCCCCTTCCGGATTACTTTTGATAAATTTCAAGTCTGTTTGTTATGAGAGCATTGGCGGAAGGTCACCGAAGGACTTCATAGTCCTGCCCAACAGCCGGAGATCCACAACCGGGAGCTAGATCCTGGGTTTGAAGAGGACCCGGATATATTCGTGGTGCTTGCGGAGGGAGTGTTTTACCAGACAAGCTATGACGGCACAGAAGTGGCCATCACGTCCGACTACCCTGGCCTTCTTCTTGCTTCACATGTAAATAATTAAGAAACACCTTCTCTAAAAGAGTGCTCTTATTCTGCCTCACCCACCGCACTGTATCGGGCTTCATAGGGGAGACGACGTTCCGCGATTCCGAAGATATCGGCTCTCGCGCCGAGGAAGCCTTCGAAGATGAAGGCGGATGAAGACACAGCCAGACCTTCATCGAGAAGGTACGGATAAACATGCTTTTCAGCAGTCGCATCCGACTGTGACTCGTGTGTTTGTTTGGTTATAGGAAGAAGGTTTGGCGAACTATGTCTAGGGACCCGGTCGGTGATGTTTCCAACAACCAGGATTTAGATCCAATTGAGGAGACTGGGGCTGGTGCAGGAACAGCGCCGGACTGCCCTTCGGCCAAGGGTTCGGAAAATATATCCGTCACCAACTTGGAGGTAGAGAGTGCCATGAACCACCGGTGCTGCAGAGCTATCTTGTGAGACCCCAAGTTCTCGGAGGAGGCTTTTAATGCCTTTAGCTCGGGCGACGCGTACATCGGAGCTGCTCGAGATGGGCTTAGAAGAGCCACGAAGCAATATCTGACAGATGTGTAGGTAAGTTTTCTTTTTCAAAAAAGGATAACCATATGCCCGTAGCCCCCGAGACTGAAAGCAGTTGGTACAACTGATTTAAGGATCGTTGTACGACCAGGTCCTTACATAGAAGAATTGCTTGCTAGCCCAGAAGCTAGAGCAGTGCCGGGCGCAGCTAAATGCTGCTACTGCTGAACTGGAAAACGTCAATAAGTCATCTTCTGGTAGTGCCCCCCACCACCGAGGAACAATAATTATATACCAACTGTGCTAATTCTGCTGCTGATCGCATAATAGGGTCGTCTGATCAACTTGAAGAGAAGTTGAGGATCACCCAAGAGGGAGAAAAAGAGGCGAAAAGGCAACACGCCGCAGGCGAGCATGTGCTAACCCGTGTCAGAGACGAGAAAAACAAGCTACAGGATTCCAACACTACATTGGGTGAAGAATTGAAAGATGTTCGAGCCCAGCTAGCCGATTCCGTGAAGGAGAGCAAGAAGCTATGGGGCAACATATTCAGTATGTGTCCAAACTTTTTTAAAGTAGTTCCGAGATAAATGGGACTCGTATAGTCATGTTTGCATGTATATTGATAGGCCTTCCTAAAGAGGAGGTGTCCGGATCATCGAGTGATCTGCTGCAAAGACTGTCGCAAGTGCACGAACATGCTCGGCTGGCCATGCGGAGCGTTGCCAAGGCCTTATGGCCCTCCGCCTCCCCTCCAAGAAGTATGGAGGAGCTTGTAGAGCTGTTCAAGGGAGCGCGGTGGCGTATCCGACTATGGAAGATATCGGCCTGCCGAGAGGGCGCGCGAGATACATGGGCCATGGTGAAACCGTGGTATACCAAGCTGGATCCAAATCACATGGCTCGGGTTGGACCGCTAGGGTCAAAGGGGGAAGAAATTCCCGTTAGTTTAGTATATGACCAAGTAGAGGTGGCCGCCAAATATTTCCAACATGATTGTAAGTTAGATTGCCTGTTGGAAGGTGTAGAGGAGGAAGTGTTCGAGTCCAAGTGACTGTGTACTTTCCTCATTATGTGGAACTCTAGCTGAATTGTATATCATTGTTCATGGCAGACCTTTTCGCTTCAACCTCCGGACTGGAAGGTGCGGAGTGTTTCTGAATACCGTTGCGGCTAAATAGGTCGGGGTCTGCCTGGAAAACTAGGCGTAGGGGTCATAGTTTCTTGAACAGACAAGTTGTATCTGGCTAGCTATGTTATATTACATTGGTATCGTAAGAAACATCTTCCAGACAGAATAGTTTCGTTAAGGGTTCCTTTCCCTGGATGTGCATGCATTTAATGTACATGTATGAATTGTGATGCGAGCACCATAGTTTGTATAACTTCTGGGGGTGCACAATGGAGTGAGTTTAGAAAACATCTTTAATTTGCCGACCGAATGTTCCCTTAAGAACGCTAGCTTTCAGCTTCACCCAGTATGAGGTACACATCCGGATGACCCGGTAGTAACAAATGCAGAGGTGCTCCCTTTATGCCCTAGCTGAACTAAAGTGAATGTAGGGCATAAGCACAGGAGCCAGGCAACCCATCTTGGCCAAAACTTAAGTCATATCGATGCATATAGTGGCAAAGAAAAGGTACATATGGAAAAACTCATATGTGAGGAGCTTAATGCTCAAGGAATGACAAGAACCTCTGTCAAAGAAGCCCCTGGGTACAAGTGACATACATATTTAGATGTATGTGTCAATGGTGTGCAGTCTAGCCGTACCAAAGCATTAAAGCAGGAACGAAGAAAGTAATCAGAAAAGAGAGAAAAAATAATGGAAACTACGGGGGAGGAGGAGACGAACAAGGGGTTTGGCGCTAGGCATAGAATCTTCGGAGTCTGGCCGCGTTCCAGGGGTTCGGCTTGGGGCGATTGTCTGATGCATCGCGAAGCCGGTATGCTCCTCCGATGAGAACTTCGTCAATTATGAAGGGACCCTCCCATTTGGACTTCAGTTTGTCATTTTTCTTCTCCGGCAGGCGCAGAACGAGTTCGCCAACGTTGTAAGTCTTGGCTCGTACTTCTCTGCTTTGATATATTTGAGCCTGCTGTTGGTAAAATGCTGAACGGGCTTTTGCGACATCGCGTTCCTCCTCCAGGGCATCTAGGCTATCCTGTCGATCAAGCTCGGCTTCTCTCTCTTCATACATATGCACTTGAGGTGAGTCATGAATAATATCGCAGGGCAATATGGCCTCTGCACCATACACCATGAAGAAAGGTGTGTATCCGGTAGTATGGTTGGGCATGGTCCGCAGCCCCCAGAGTACAGAGTCGAGCTCGTCAACCCAGTGCTTGTCTGATTCTTTCAAAGACCGCACTAGTCTGGGCTTAATGCCGCTCATAATAAGACTGTTGGCTCATTCGACTTGACCGTTGGTTTGTGGGTGGTAGACGGAGGCATAATTGAGTTTAATACCCAGATTAGTACACCAGGTTTTTACCTCGTCGCCTATGAAATTAGAGCCGTTGTCGGTGATGATGCTGTGTGGGACACCCTAACGGTGCACAACACCGGATATGAAGTCTATCACCGGGCCGGACTCAGCCGTTTTGACCGGTTTACCCTCTATCCACTTAGTGAATTTGTCCACCATAACCAGCAGATATTTTTTCTTATGGCTGCCCCCTTTAAGGGGTCCAACTATATCAAGTCCCCAGACCGCGAAAGGCCAAGTGATGGGGATAGTCTGTGAGGCAGTTGGGGGCATGTGGCTTTGGGTGGCGAAGAGTTGGCATCCGACGCAGTGTTGGACGAGGTCCTGTGCGTCTGCTCGGGTTGTCGGCAAATAAAACCCAGTACGGAAGGCCTTGCTAACAAGAGCCCGAGTTGCGGTGTGGTGTCCACCGACACCGGCGTGAATTTCCGTCAGAAGATGCCGCCCCTCTTCTTCGAAGATACATCTTTGAAGTACTCCGGTGGTACTTTTCTTGTAGATCTCTCCCTCATGAACCTTGTAGGCCTTCGAGCGCCGGACAATGCAGCGAGCCTCATTCTAGTCTTTGAGGAGCTCCTTCCTATTAATGTAGGCCAAGAAAGGTTCGGTCCATGGAGCAATTACTACCATAATGAGATGGGCCGATGGTGTTACTTCGGTGGCTGAGCCCCCGATACAATCAGTGAGTTCGGGATTTTGAGTTGTATTCGGATCTGGACTATTGTTGCTGCCCTCCCCTTGCCACACCACAGATGGCTTGAAAAGCCTTTCCAGGAAGCTAGATGTTGGGTGGGACGGGGTCGCTGAGGGAGTCCTAGATTAGGGGGTCTCCGGACAGCCGGACTATCTCCATTGGCCGGACTGTTAGACTATGAAGATACAAGATTGAAGACTTCGTCTCATGTCCGGATGGGACTCTACTTGGCGTGGAAAGCAAGCTAGGCAATACGTATATGGATATTTCCTCCTTTGTAACCGACCTTGTGTAACCCTAACCCTCTCCGGTGTCTATATAAACCGAAGGATTTTAGTCTGTAGGACAACAATCACAACATACAATCATACCATAGGCTAGCTTCTAGGGTTTAACTTCTCTGATCTCGTGGTAGATCTACTCTTGTACTACCCATATCATCAATATTAATCAAGCAGGACGTAGGGTTTTACCTCCATCTAGAGGGCCCGAACCTGGGTAAAACTTCGTGTCCCCTGCCTCCTGTTACCATCCGGCCTAGACGGACAGTTCGGGACCCCCTCCCTGAGATCCGCCGGTTTTGACACCGACATTGGTGCTTTCATTGAGAGTTCCTCTGTGTCGTCGGCGTTAGGCTTGATGGCTCCTACTATCATCGATGGCGATGCGGTCCAGGGTGAGACTTTTCTCCCTGGACAGATCTTCGTATTCGGCGGCTTTGCACTACGGGCTAATTCACTTGGCCATCTGGAGCAGATTGAAAGCTACGCCCCTGGCCATCAGGTCAGATTTGGAAGTTTGAATTACACGAACGATATCCGCGGAGACTTGATCTTCGACGGATTCGAGCCACAGCCGGGCGCGCCGCACTACCGCGATGGGTATGACCTAGCTCTGCCGCCGAACAGTACCCCAGAGGCCGCGCCCGCATCAGCTCCAACCATTAGTTCGGAGCCAACTGCGCCAACCAAGGATGGGTGGTTAGACACCGCCTCTGGGGCTGCAGTCTCAACGGCGATCGAGCCGAACACCTGCCTAACCCTCTGCACAACCCGTGACTCCAAGGTGCCGGACTCTTTCTCGAACTCTGAACCATCCGCGCCTCTGCCAATTGAATCTGATTGGGCGCCGATCATGGAATTCACCGCCGCGGATATCTTTCAGCACTCGCCCTTCGGCGACATTCTGAATTCACTAAGGTCTCTCTCTTTGTCAGGAGAGCCCTGACCGGATTATGGCCAACGGGATTGGGATGTGGACGACGAAGAAATTCGACGCCCACCCACCACCCACTTCGTAGCCACTGTCGATGATTTAACCGACATGCTCGACTTCGACTCTGAAGACATCGAAGGTATGGACGACGATGTAGGAGACGAACATGAATCAGCACCTATAGGGCACTGGAAAGCCACCTCGGCATATGACATATACATGGTGGATACACCCAACGAAGGCAATGGCGACGAGATAGCAGAGGATGACCCCTCCAAGAAGCAACCCAAGTGCCGATGTCAGCAGCGCCGCTCTAAGTCCCGCCAAAGCAAAAGTGGTGATACCGGCACAAGAGATAATAACACTCCGGATAGTGCCAAAGACAACAACAATCACCTCCAGCAAGATTTAGAGCAGGAGGATGAAGGAGCCAGCTCTCCTGAGAGAGTGGCAGACGGAGAGGAGGAGGATGATCACATGCCCCCCTCCGAAGACGAGGCAAGCCTCGGTGATGATGAATTCGCCATACTAGAGGATCTCGTCGAACAAGAGCGCTTCAAGCGCCGGCTTATGGCCACGGCAAATAGCCTAAAGAAAAAGCAGCAGCAACATCAAGCTGATCAAGTTCTGCTAGCTGACAAATTGACTGAAGTCCTCGCGGCCGAGGAATATAAACTCGAGCATCCCTCCAAGAGTTACCCAAGGCACAGGTTACTACCCCGACTGGAGGAAGAAGCGTATGATACGACTGATCGGCCACCTCATGGCCGCGATAGAGAGGCATTCCAGCCAAAAGCTCAGCCTGCACCCCAACGCCATTCAAATAAAAAGGCATGGGGGGATACGCCAGACCTACGAGACATATTGGAGGACATGGCAAAGCATTCAAGATCGATCTACAGATCACGAGGGTGCACCACTCTGCGAGACGACAAACATCACGCCAAATACAGTAAAAGCAAATCCGGTCGGGCCAAACACAGTGGGCAAGACCCGTTCGAGCTGCGTCGCGATATAGCCCAATACAGAGGCGCCGCACACCCCTTATGCTTCACAGATGAAGTAATGGAACATCAATTCCCAGAAGGTTTCAAACCTGTAAATATTGAATCATACGACCGCACAACAGATCTCGCAGTATGGATTGAGGATTTCCTCCTCCACATCCACATGGCCCGCGGCGATGACTTACACGCCATCAAATATCTCCCACTAAAGCTCAACGGACCAGCGCGACATTGGCTTAATAGCTTGCCAGCAGACTCCATTAGCTGTTGGGAAGATCTAGAGGCCGCATTCCTTGACAACTTTCAGGGCACTTATGTGCGACCACCAGACACCGATGACTTGAGCCACATAATTCAACAGCCAGAAGAGTCGGCTAGGCAATTCTGGACTCGGTTCCTTACAAAGAAAAATCAATTCGTCGACTGTCTGGATGCAGAAGCCTTAGCAGCTTTCAAACACAACATCCGAGACGAGTGGCTAGCCCGGCACCTTGGTCAGGAAAAGCCGAAATCTATGGCAGCTCTCACGATGCTCATGACCCGCTTTTGTGCAGGAGAAGACAACTGGCTGGCTCGCAGTAATAACATATCAAAGAACCATGGTACCTCAGATACCAAGGAAGGCAATAGCAGGTCACGTCGCAACAAGCATAAGCGCCGCATTAACAGCAAAAATACTGAGGATACGACAGTTAATGCTGGATTCAAAGGCTCTAAACCCGGTTAGCGGAAAAAGCCATTCAAACAAAGTACGCCGGGTCCGTCCAGCTTGGACCGTATACTTGATCGCTCGTGTCAAATACACGGCACCCCAGACAAGCCAGCCAATCACACCAACAGGGACTGTTGGGTGTTCAAGCAGGCCGGCAAGTTAATTGCCGAAAACAAGGACAAGGGGCCGCATAGCGATGACGAGGAGGAACCTCGGCAGCCGCACACTTGAGGACAGAAGAGGTTTCCCCCGCAAGTGCGGACGGTGAACATGATATACGCAACCCACATCCCCAAGAGGGAGCGGAAGCATGCGCTCAGGGATGTATATGCGTTGGAGCCAGTCGCCTCAAAGTTCAACCCTTGGTCCTCCTGCCCGATCACCTTCGATCGCAGGGACCACCCCACTAGTATCCGTCATGGCGGATTTGCCGCACTGGTCCTAGACCCAATCATCAACAGATTTCACCTCACTCGAGTCCTTATGGACGGCGACAGCAGCCTGAACCTGCTTTATCAGGACATAGTGCGCAAAATGGGTATAGACCCCTCAAGGATCAAACCCACAAAAACGACCTTTAAGGGCGTCATTCCAGGCGTAGAGGCCCATTGCATAGGCTCAATTACACTGGAAGTGGTCTTCGGATCCCTGGATAACTTCCGAAGCGAAGAGTTAATCTTCGATATAGTCCTGTTCCGCAGTGGTTATCACGCGCTGCTCAGGCGAACCGCACTTTCTAGATTCAATGCGGTACCGCATTATGCATACCTCAAGCTCAAGATGCCAGGACCTCGCGGAGTTATTATAGTCAATGGACACACAGAGCGCTCTCTCCGAATAAAGGAGCACACCGCGGCCCTCGCAGCAGAAGCGCAAAGCAGCCTCTCAAGGCAATCAACCAGTTCAGCGTTTCAAAGCCCGGACACCTTCAAGCGCGCTCGGGGCAATCGACAAATAGACTGCCTGGCGCGATCTGAACTCGCATAGCAATACAGCGGCCACCCCAATCCCAGCCCAGTGGGAAACTCGTGCCGCGCGTACATAACTACGCATTAAAAATACCATGGGCACAGGTGGGGAGGGGGGCACAACTGCAGCACGCCCCAAGACGTGGCGTAAACCGCACTAGGGGCTTCCCCTTTGGTTATTTTTCTTTTTCTTTCAAGACCTTAATCTCTGGAAACACTGTCCGGCAGCACAATTGCCGAACACATGATGCAGCAACCAAGGAGGCAGACGGCTAAGTTATACAACGGAATACCCAGGTTGATTACAGATTTCATATCATTCCTCAGCTCGCCCTTGGAAGGGACATAGTCCTACTCTTTGCTTATCGCACTATCTGTATCACTCTGCTTTAACGCAATTTTTCAATAAACAATGCATGACATTACGACTATTATTGCATTCTTGTTATATATCTATATATATCTATGTGTTCATTAATAACGCCTTGCAACCGTACACTCTGGTACGACCCATACACCAGGGTCTTACGTACCCCACAATACGGTGTGAAAAGTCTGAACACTTTCACAAGTGCGGCACCCTGAACTTATAGCATTATATGCACCAGCTCCGAATCAGGTCTTTGGTCAAATGTTGGGTTTGCCCGGCTCCTATGTTTTGGTACCTTACGTTCCGCTCTATCGGCTAAGGTAGCGCTAGGAGAACTACTACGATTGTGCCCCAATTCTGCCGGGCTGAGCACCTCAGTAGAGAAAGCTAAAACTGACTATCATGAGAAGGCGAGAGACTGGTCGCTGTTAGCTGAGGTTTTTCGAGTCCATAAAGACTTATGCCGCTTAGGGCGAGGGGCCGGCCCTGACCGGCTTACAGGCGTGTATCGCGCCCCGAATTCGTCCTTCCGAATACTAGGGGCTTCGCCGAAATTTAAAATTATAGAATTCTATGGCTAAGTGAGAGTGATAAAGCATTATTAGTCCGATTGCCTTGTTCGTTGTGCTGAGCACCTCCCTCAAAGAACCCAAACATGGGAACAACAGTGCTCAGGTTTATCCCGAACACCCCAGCAATCGTGGCATGGGGGCAGAAGCCGAGGACTATCCATCTCTCAGATTGGATAAACAGCCAAACAGAAGGTAATATTTTAAATTCCAACAAGCGTTGCATAGCGCATATGAAACAAGTTTTCATACATACAGGATAAAACGAGCAAGTCTCATTCAAATATTACATCTTTCGAGCACTCATCCATGATAAGGCGGGCACCCGGCAGAACACCCTCGTAGTACATCTCGGGATGGCGGTGCTCCTTGCCCTCCGGTGGCCCCTCGTTGATTAGTTTCACGGTGTCTAGCTTGACCCACTGCATTTTTACACGGGCGAAAGCCCCGCGTGCACCTTCAATGCAGACGGATCGCTTGACGACCTCCAGCCATGGGAAGGCATCCACAAGCCGCCTCACCAGGCCAAAGAAGGTGTTCGGAAGGGCGTCGCCAAGCCACAGCCGGACTGTAAAGCCCTTCATGGCCTGATCAGCCGCCTTATGTAGCTTGACCATCTGCTTCAGCTGGTCGCTCATCGGCACCGGATGTTTGGCCTCAGCATACTGAGACCAGAACAGCTTCTCCGTCGAGCTTCCGTCCTCGGCCTGGTAAAATTGTGCGGCATCGGACACACTGCGGGGCAAATCTGCGAATGCTCTTGAAGAGCTCTGGATCCAGGTAAGTAATCGGTAATTTACTTTTACATGCTTGCTTTGCATATAGAAAGCCTTACCCGCCGCTATCTTCTTCATCGTGTTGATCTCCTCAAGGGCCTTCTGGGCCTCGGCCTTGGCACTCTTTGCGCTCTCACAAGCCGCGACAAGCTCAGACTCTCGCGTCTTCAAGTCAAACTCCAACGCCTCGTGCTTCATCACGAGAGCCTGGAGCTCTTGCTGCACCTTGCCCACCCAAGCCTCGTGCTTCTCTCGCTCGGTGCGCTCCTTGGCCGCTGTATCTTCGGCCTTGGTCAGCGCTTGCTTCAGGGTTGCCACCTCAGTCGTGGATCCTAGCAAACATACAATGATCCTGTCATTTTGCAATCGCGTCCTTTTTTATATATATACATATCTATAGATGGGGTATTACTTAGCCTTGCTCTCCTCGAGCTGCCTCTTGGCAAGGCCGAGCTCCTTCTTTGACCCCTCAAGGTCCTGCTTCAGCACGGTGACCTCCGCAGTCAGTGCGGCGGAGGCCAGCAGCGAAGCCTGCATACGCATATCGACATACTTATGTTAGACTCCTGCGATATTATTTGATCCTCTGTTCGGCTTTTCTTTTTGAACACCGAACAAAGCATCAGGGGCTACTGCCTATGCGGTAATATTTCTACTACATTTTAAAACACTTACCTCGAAGCCTGTTAGAAGGCTGGCGCAGGCTTCAGTCAATCCGCTCTTGGCGGACTGAACCTTCTGGATGACCGCACTCATGATAGTGCGGTGCTCCTCGTCGATGGAAGCGCTGCGAAGCGCTTCCAGCAGATTGTCCGGCGCCTCTGGATGGACAGAGGTCACCGGCACAGGTTTCTTGCTCCTCATAGAAGGAGGCCGCCTGGCCGAGCCCGGAACCGCTGGAGGGTCCGGTGCGGTGTTCGGCTGGGGGCCGAACTCGGAGCTCTAGGGGGCCCCGTCCCCTCGGCTCCCGGAGTCCGGAAGGTCGCCTTGAGTCGCCTCGGGGACTGTCTCCCCTCGATCCGGTGCCTCTTGAGATAACACCTCGGCATCATCGGCAGGATGAGGGGAGGTGGCGGTCGGGACTGGATCGCTATCCATGTCTGATGAGCCCAGGGAGCCATCCGATGATACATCAATATTGGCTCGGGGCGGCCTGCATAATTATGTTCGGCGATTAAGGAAAGCAGTGTGACAATGGAATCCTATGAGTTACTCTGGTATCCGAATACTTACGATCTCCCTGGGGGCTTGACCCTGGGCAACCACTCGTCTCAGCCTTCGTCAGCGG
This sequence comes from Triticum urartu, assembly GCF_003073215.2. NCBI lineage: Eukaryota > Viridiplantae > Streptophyta > Magnoliopsida > Poales > Poaceae > Triticum > Triticum urartu. The sequence goes on from NC_053026.1 coordinate 427,824,296, forward strand.
CGGTGGAACTGTTCGGAAGGAGAGTCCTTCCCTTCTTGGACCTTCCGGCCTCCCTGGTTGGGGCGGCCTTCCTTTTCTTGTCTCCCCAATCGGTGGGGGAGCATCTTCTTCTTCTTCTTCCTCGTCTTCAGGGGAAGAGTGTGCCGCAGAGTCATCGGACGGTGAGTCCGACGACGCCTGGCGTCAGGAACTCTTTCAAGCTCCCTTGGCCTTCTTGGTCTTCTCCGGCACCTTATAAGGGGCCGGAGTCAACATCTTCGCCAGAAGAGCGTCTGCGGGGCCTTCGGGCAAAGGAGCCAGACAGTCGATCTGTTCAGCCATCTTCTGCCAGTCCTGTCAAAGGTACGGGAGTTTAGATCCCGCATAGAGTCAATCTATATAAAAAAATAAGTATCCTGTGAAAGGTAAAGCAGCTTACCGCACTGGCTTGGTGCTTCGCGCTGAATCTGCGATCCTCAGTAATAGGGGGAGGGACCTCGGCACTTTTGAACAGCACCCTCCAGGCGTCTTCATGAGTCGTGTCGAAGAGCCTGTTCAGAGTTCGGTGCTGCGCCGGATTGAATTCCCACAAGGTGAACTCCCGTTGTTGGAACGGGAGTATCCGGCGGATGAGCATAACCTGGACTATGTTGACAAGCTTGAGCTTCTTGTCCAACATGTTTTGAATACATGTTTGGAGTCCGGTCAGCTCCTTCGATCTACCACAGGACATACCCTTCTCTTTCCAGGAGGTGAGCCATGTGGGGATGCCAGATCGGAACTCGGGGGCCGCTGCCATGCAGGGTCGCGCGGCTCGGTGATATAGAACCACCCCGTTTGCCACCCCTTTATGGTTTCCACAAAGGAGCCCTCGAGCCATGTTATGTTGGGCATCTTGCCCACCATGGCGCCTCCGCACTCTGCCTGGCAGCCGCCCACCACCTTCGGCTTGACATTGAAGGTCTTCAGCCATAAGCCGAAGTGGGGCTTGATGCGGAGGAAGGCCTCGCACACGACGATAAACACCGAGATGTTGAGGATGAAGTTCGGGGCAAGATCGTGGAAATCCAGGCCGTAGTAGAACATGATCCCCCGGACGAAGGGATGAAGAGGGAATCCTAGTCCGCGGAGGAAATGGGTGAGGAATACTACCCTCTCATTGGGCCTGGGGGTGGGGATGAGCTGCCCCTCATCTAGGAGCCGGTGCGTGATGTCATCGGGCAGGTATCCGGCTCTCCTTACTTTCTTGATGTCTCCCTCCGTGATGGAGGAGACCATCCACTTGCCTCCTGCTCCGGACATGGTTGGAGAAGGTTGAGGCGGAAGTGTGGGCTTGGGCGCTAGAGCTCGAGTGTGCGGAAACGGATGAACAAAGGAGGAAGAAGGCGTGGATTGAAAGGTGAATCCTTATCCTTTATATGGACGGACGAAACTAAGCGTCCCCACTTACCTGGTAAAACTCGCTTATCCCCCAAGCGCCGCAATTGATGGCACGGTTGGGTTACCCACGCCCGTATTGATGAGAATCTCGTAATAAGGGGACACAATCTTTGCTTTGACTAGACGTGTCGAAAAACTGCCTCGCGTTATGTGCGGGGCTGGTTAAAAGAAATGGTTCGAATAATCACCGGGCCATGATGTAACGTCATGTTGCCAAAACAAGCCAGCAAATTAGATCTGCAAAAATATTATTCTCGCTATGATGGGATGTGGAACTTATTTTGCAGGGTCGGACACTATCCTCGTATTCAAATTCTTTTGATGTATTCGGAGAAGGAACCCGCCTTGCAATGCTGAAGACAATACTGCGCGCCCGACTCATCGTCATTGAAGCCTGGTTCAGGGGCTACTGAGGGAGTCCTAGATTAGGGGGTCTCTGGACATCCGGACTATCTCCATTGGCCGGACTGTTAGACTATGAAGATACAAGATTGAAGACTTCGTCTCATGTCCGGATGGGACTCTACTTGGCGTGGAAGGTAAGCTAGGCAATACATATATGGATATTTCCTCCTTTGTAACCGACCTTGTGTAACCCTAACCCTCTCCGGTGTCTATATAAATCGAAGGGTTTTAGTCCATAGGACAACAATCACAACATACAATCATACCATAGGCTAGCTTCTAGGGTTTAGCCTCTCTGATCTCGTGGTAGATCTACTCTTGTACTACCCATATCATCAATATTAATCAAGCAGGACATAGTGTTTTACCTCCATCAAGAGGGCCCGAACCTGGGTAAAACTTCATGTCCCCTGCCTCCTGTTACCATCCGGCCTAGACGCACAGTTCGGGACCCCCTACCCGAGATCCGCCGGTTTTGACACCGACAGTCGCGCTTAGCGCTGATGCGAGCAAGGACGTCCGCCGCTTGGTTACTTTCTCGGGCGACATGATGAAATTCAAGCCCCTCGAAGCGAGCTGACATTTTTAATACGAAATTACGATAAGCTGCCATCTTTGGATCTTTGGCGTCAAAGTTGCCGTTTATTTGAGATATGGCAAGGTTCGAGTCCCCGTGCACCTCCAGGCGTTGTATTCCTATGGATACGGCCATCCGAAGACCATGCAGTAGGGCCTCGTATTCGGCTGCGTTGTTAGAGTCTGTGTATAATATCTGGAGTACATACTGGACGACGTCTCCAGTGGGGGATGTTAACACGACTCCCGCTCCCAGCCCTACCAACATTTTGGAGCCGTCAAAATATATAACCCAATTGGAATATGTGCCGTACTCTTTGGGGAGTTCGGCCTCTGTCCATTTGGCGATGAAGTCTGCCAGTACTTGGGATTTGATGGCTCGTCATGGCTTGTATGTTATGTCGAATGGAAGTAGCTCTATGGCCCATTTGGCGATCCGTCCCATCGCATCACGGTTGTTTATTATGTCATTGAGTGGGACCTTAGAAGCAACCGTGATTGAACACTCCTGGAAGTAGTGTCATAGCTTGCAGGATGCCATGAAGACCGCGCATGCTATCTTTTGGTAGTGGGGGGTACCTGGATTTTCACGGTGTGAGGACAGTTGATACATAGTATACTGGTTTTTGGAGCGGAAATTTGTGTCCTTGTCGTTCTCACTCGACGACGAGCACGACACTCACCGCCTGATGTGTTGCCGATATGTATAACAACATGGGCTCGCCAGTGTTTGGGGCGGCCAGGATTGGGTTGCTTACTAGGAGGGCCTTTATTTCCTCCAGTCCAGTAGTCGCCGCGTCTGTCCATTCGAAGTTATCAGTGCGCTGTAAGAGGCGATAGAGTGGTAGTGCCTTTTCTCCTAATTTGGAGATAAAGTGGCTTAGCGCTGTTATGCATCCAGCTAGCTTTTGGACCTGTTTGAGGTCTCTTGGTGTAACCAACTGTGACAGAGCTCAGAATTTAGCTGGATTTGCTTTGATTCCTCTATTGGAAACGATGAAGCCCACCAGTTTTCCAGCGGGGATGCCGAAGACACACTTTTCTGGGTTGAGCTTAATGTCATATGCGCGGAGGTTGTCGAATGTAAGACGTAAGTCATCTGTTAGTGTTTCGACGTGCCTAGTTTTGATGACGACGTCATCGACATAAGCTTCTACCGTTTCGCCAATCAGTTTCTCCAGGCATGTTAGAATCATGCGTTGGTATGTGGCGCTGGCATTCTTGAGCCCAAAGGGCATGGTGTTGAAGCAGAATGGCCCATATGGGGTGATAAATGTTGTTGCGACTTGATCGGACTCCTTCATTTTGATTTGATGGTATCCGGAATATGCGTCAAGGAAACATAGTGAGTCGTGTCCTCCGGTGGCGTCGATGATTTGATCAATGCGGGGGAGGGGGAAGGGATCGTTAGGGCAAGCCTTGTTGAGGTCTTTGAAATTGACACACATGCGCCAGGATCTGTCCTTCTTTGGTACCATCACCAGGTTTGCCAGCCAGTTTGGATGTTTGATTTCTCTAATGAATCCGGCCTCGATGAGTTTGGCCAGCTCCTCCCCCATTGCTTGTCGCTTGGGTTCGGAAAAGCGCCGCAGTGTTTACTTAACTAGTTTAAATCCCTTTAATATATTGAGGTTATGTTCGGCCAGCTCGCATGGGATCCCTGGCATATCTGAAGGGTGCCAGGCGAATATATCCCAGTTTTCGGGCAGGAATTCTCGTAGTGCGGTATCAACTATTGGTTTCAGTTCAGCTCCGATAGATGCTGTCTTCTTGGGGTCAGTTGGGTGGACCTGGAATTTGACTATTGCTTCTGCTGGTTTGAAGAATGTGGATTTAGGGCGTTTGTCGAGGATCACGTTGTCCCTGTCCACCGTGGAGCGTAGTGCGGTTAATTCTTCGGCCGCGAGGGCTTCAGGTAGCACCTCCAGGGCCAGGGATGCGGTTTTGTTTCCAGCGCAGAGTGCTATCTCTGGATCACTAAAGAGAGTGATTATAATGTTTCGTCCAGGCATTTTGAGCTTCATATACCCGTAATGAGGTATGGATTGAAAGCGTGTAAAAGCAACCCGCCCCAAAAGGGAGTGATATCCGCTGCTGAAAGGGGCCACTTGGAAAGTTATTTCTTCGGACCGATAGTTCTCCGGCGTGCCGAATACTACGTCAAGTGTGATTTTGCCCGCGCACCGCCCCTCCCGACTGGGAATAATTCCTCGGAAGTTTGTGTTACTTTGCTTGATGCGGCTCATGTCTATTTCCATTTTATGAGTGTGTCCTCATAAATGAGGTTTAGTCAGCTGCTGCCGTCCATGAGGACCTTGGTAAGTCGAAACCCGTCCACGATGGGACTGAGGACTAACGCTGCTGGCGCTCGTACTATTCTGTACTTTGGTTCGTCACCGACGTTGAATTTTATAGCCGTGTCGTTCCAGGGGTTTATTTCAGCAATTTGGCAGACTTCGGTGAGCTCGCGAAGCGCCCTTTTGCTCTTGTTGTTTGAAGCAAATGTCTCAAAGACCGTCAATACTCTTGAGTTATCGTCCTCTAGGGGATGTGGTTCTAGGTCGTCCTTGATAAGGATGTCCTCACCGATCTTGGCTACCTGTCGTAGTATCCAACATGCTTTAAGCCTGTGGGTTGCCGTGGTATCTGGTGTTGTATGTATTTTGCATGGACCATCGAGCCACCCCATCAGAACGGTGCCGTGCCGCATATCGGTTTTGTGTTTCTTGACTGTTGGACTGGGCGTACCACGAGGGTGCGCCCTTTTCGCCTGTAGGGAGAGTTGAGTTGGGACTGACGGTTCCCAGCGAGCTGCCTGAGTTTTCCAGGCACTCTCCATCACGCTGTACTTGTATACGATGGTTGCTAAGTCAGCAAATTTCAGTATGTGGTGACGATTGATGGCGTTGAGGATTCCTTTGTCTACGCAATTGTTGCAGAACGCTGATATTGCGTCCTTGTCACGGCAATCTTTTACCTTGTCTTTGACAAGGAGGAATCTGGCCCAGAAGTCGTGGACCATTTCCTGAGGCTGATGTTTTATGCTCATGAGAGCGTCTATGTCCGGGTGGGTGGGTGGAAATAAATCCGAACCCCGACCTGACCGATTATCCGGAGTCTGACAACCTTCCGGGCTTAACAGTCCGGGTTCCGGAATATCTTCTGATTGTTTAGGACCGCCGTCCGATAATATGTTCAGAGGGCTGGTCGCATTCTTTCGCGGGTGAGTATTCGGCTCTTCTTGAACGGTGATCTGAACATAGTCCGTCTTCAGTATAGAAGAATACTTGTCGTCCTTCTCCACGACTACTGCAATCTGGTGGGTGACCGGTAGGGTCTCGATTTCTCCTTGATCGGTTTTAGGCCCGATCCGATCATAGTTTCTGGCTGTTCCCAAAGCGGCCATGCGATCTAGTAGTTCATTCAAAGATGAAAACTCCATCGGATCCATCTGTTTGGAGTGCTCGGAGTTGATGTGAAGGGGGTTTTCGATGGCCCAAGAGGTCATCGTCGGCTCAACGGCCGAATGGGCGATCATAGTAAAGCCACCCAGCCGAAGGTTTTGGCCTGGGGCCAGAGCTCCCCTGGAGGTGATGTTGTCTTTAAGGACAAGGCGAGCCATTAAGCCTTTCATCGACGGCACAGTGGAACTCTCAATGAAAGCACCCATGTCGGTGTCAAAACCGGCGGATCTCGGGTAGGGTGTCCCGAACTGTGCGTCTAGGATCGATGGTAACAGGAGACGGCGGACACGATGTTTACCCAGGTTCGGGCCCTCTCTATGGAGGTAATACCCTACTTCCTGCTTGATTGATCTTGATGAATATGAGTATTACAAGAGTTGATCCACCATGAGATCGTGATGGCTAAACCCTTGAAGCCTAGCCTGTATGACTATGGTAATGAGTATATCCTTTCCGGACTAACCCCTCCGATTCATATAGACACCAGGGAGGGAATCTAGGGTTACATAGAATCGGTTACATAAGAAGGAATCTTCATAGTCAGTCACCAAACTTGCCTCCCATGCCCAGGAGAGTCCAATCCGGACACAGGTACAGTCTTCGGCCTTCATGTCTTCACAGCCCATCAGTCCGGCCCATGGATAACAGGCCGGACGCCTGAGGACCCCTTAGTCCAGGACTACCTCAGCGGTCAATGTGTGGAGTAATAGTAGTAGATGCAGGAAGGAGTCGGTCTACTAATCTTGGTGGTGATGTCTATATAATGATCATTGCCTGAATATCGTCATTATTATTTGAAGTTCTATCAATTACCCAATAGTAATTCGTTTACCCACCGTTTGCTATTTTTCTCGAGAGAAGCCACTAGTGAAATCTACGGCCACCCGGTCTCTTTCTCATATTATTTGCCTTTGCGATCTATTTTCGCTTGCTTTTATTTTCATATCTTTTAAACCAAAAAAACAAAAATACTTTGCTGCAATTTATTCACATTTATTTTATCTCGCGTTCCCGCGATCCAATCTATCATATTTTTATCACGTCCTTTTGCCAATTTCTGGCGCCTCTACCCGAAAGGGATTGACAACCCCTTATACACGTCAGGTTGTGAGTATTTGTTATTTGTGTGCAGGTGTTGTTTACGTAGTGTTGCTGGGTTCTCATACTAGTTCGATAACCTTGGTTTCATCACTAAGGGAAATACCTACCATAGCTGTGTTGCATCATACCTTCCTCTTTGGGGAAATACCGACGTAGTTTCCATCCGCATTAGTAGCTGGTGTGTCCTACCTGTCAGGGGGAGAAAACATTATTTTTAGGGTAAAAAGGATGCAGTTGCATGCATGCGTCCATGGGCGTGGTGCGTCCCCACTGTCAGCCTCTCCACGTACAACCATCTTCCGATGACTCTCGTTTGTTGACCACGTTGACCACACCATGCAGAGCGCACCAAGCCGGTGGACGATAGCGAGGCCCTAGACTAGAATTCCCCGGAGATGGGGAAGACGCGGCTGTGGAGTCGCTGATGAAGAGGAGTGGAAACTTGACGACTTCGTGTGCGGGGTGGGCCTAAACTCGGTAGAGAATAACAGGAGGTGCGGAGGAGTGGAGGGATGGACTGGCCGTCGGTGGGGTAGCATTTCACTGCAAGGCGCACAATAGTGCCACTGGACACTGGAGGCTGGAGCAGGCGGTCCCGGCAGCGCTGGGGGAAGAAGACGAGAGATTGAAGAAGAATGTCAGCCGTTGGACGTAAATCCAACGCCTTACTTAGGCTTCGACCTTTGTATTTTTATTTTTTGCGAAAATGCTTAGGCTTCGACCTACTGGCCCACATGTCAACCAGTCCATTTGTTTTTTAGTCCATTTGGTGGGCTGGACGCAGAAATATTATAAAAACATAAACACATAATTGCACGTCTTTCACTGCATTGGTCAGTAAAATCATTGCAAGCTTATGTACGGAATCACCAGGAGTTAACTTGTCAAGTTATATAAAATATCATTATAATTTCACGAGTTAATAGGACGTGGGGTATTTATATTTTAGGTTAGACGTGGGACAATTGAGTTGGTTCTAGGCAAAAGTACCGGGAGCAAACTCAGATTACATCAAAAAAGAAAGTGGGTGAAAATTCAGATATAGGATGAATGAAAATGAAAAATAAAGGAAGTGGGAAGGTCTATAAAATGGTTGGACGAACAACAGGTTTAACGGAACCTTATGTTATTTCTATTATATATATGTAATAAAATAAGATATAAATATATATATACTACTATAGAAGGGAAAATATAGGTTCAGGTTTGCATTATTATAGAAAAGTGGAACTCAGATGTGCGTCGTCTTGAAAAAACAAACATAACTTGGGCTGTTGATGTTATAGATAAGCTAGGCTGGTAGGTTAGAGGCCGCTTGATACCTGCTGGATCCAAAAAAAGTTGAAACATGTCATGGGTTGCGCATGTTAAACAACAAAACCTAGGCCATGTACATGATAGGCCCGGGACTACCAGCCGCTCAACGAAGAGCCGTCTCCTGATTCCTCTTTATTTTGCTGACCATGTTGGGAACGACAGACGGCGGCGCCACGGTAAAAGCACCAAGGAGGAGGACGACATAGAGACCTCAGACCAAATGAACCGGAGCAGGGAAAGATGCAGGCGGAGGGGAGTACGAGGGTTGACTTGTTCGGGTGCAGGGTGGGCCAGTGGAGCCGCCGCCAGACAATGTGTGGGAGTAGAGACATGGCCTGGCTAATTCCATAGGCTATGATGGGTCACCGAGGCGTGCGCGGCTGCGCCGCCTGCCGCTGTATAGGAAGAGGACAAAAGATTGAACAAATTAAAGAAATACAAATGGATAGGTGGTTGGTCTTAGATGTCTATGTACAAGACCTGTTGGGTCCACTTGAGATGGGGAATATGTTGGGAGGAAGGAGATTCAAAGCACGGAAGCCAAGTGAACTAGTTACATATATAAGCAAATAGCCACTAAAAAAGCAAACATGTTAATGGGTTATTAGACGAAATATTTCAGACAAAACAAATAAATTATGACACATAGGCTAATGCATGAAACACTCAGATGATAAAGGTGCTTAAACAGATATAGTACATCACCTAGACCTTCCTGGCACGCTTGATCATGACGTTGCGGCTGTCCGTGTTCTCGTCGGTTACGGGAAGCAGACACGCCCTCTTGTGCAAGATCCGCCTGTACATGTCGTAGCATGTGTATGCATCCTTGACCGCGTAGGTTATGTAGGCTAGATTCAGAGGTACCTCCGACGGGTTCAGGTCCTTGTTATCATTATCTTCTTTCATGTTAGCGTAGCAGGGGTCGATGATGGTCTAGGCGAGGTCAACCACAGAGTCCTTCTCCTGCCCGTTGCCGATGATCTTGTATTGCTTCTGGATGTTGACAAGCTTGTTGCAACAGATGGCCGAATCGTCGCATTCTTCCTTCTCTCCAGTGTAGCGAAGGTGCAGTTGGCGCTGCCGATGAAACGGGCGAATGCCCCAGAACCTTTGATGGCCCTACAGCAGTGGTAGATGAGAACCTCGTTCTGCATGCATACCTGGGCGATGGTTATCCGCTAGTCCTAGTCAGAAGACGAATGGATGGGCACAAGGTCTAGTCATGCGACCTTGTGCTTTCTCGTCATGTAGGTACTGCTTGAACTCGGTGGGGCAGAGCATCACCGAGTCCGAATAGTTGGTGTACATCACATTCAACTTGGTGCAGTCATGGGACTGAACGACGAACTCAAAGGTGAATTCCTTGCTGAAGTCCATATCCAGCAGGCTCACCCCTCGGATCGCCATTGGAGTCTCTTCAAGTGAACGAGTGGGTAGGCGACGGTAACAGTTCTTTTTCAGCTCTTGGGGAACTGGATTCAACAGTAAACTAAGTGTGTACATGCAACAATAGTTACTACCCCTCCCTCGCCCGCTGCATGCCCGGCAGAACATGCACCCTTGGCGCATTCAAACGACTCCATCAAGAAACCTATTCCGGCCACACGTCGGTTCACGAGCGGGTCTATATTACTACTTGAATAACAAGTGTTAGTGGTCACTTTACTTAAATTTAATTAGCTTTAATTAAAATTTATTCTTAAAACAAGTAATGCATTGGCTCATTCTATCAGTGCCACAGGATCAACATGCGCAACAATTAGAATTATAATTCTGAGGACGAACACGAACAACACGTTTGTCGCACTTTCACACAGATAATCAAGTTTGTTATGGTTGTTGTCCTTTGCGTCATCATGCCGTGTTTCCTAGCTTGCAAGATTCTTAACCAACAAATAATATTCAAATTATAAGTACAAAAAGATGCCTACACATCTCATTGATTCCCACCTTGCAAGATTCAGAACAAAAAAATAAGATTCAAATAATAAGTACAACAAAGATGCCTACACAGCTCATTGATTCCCAGCTTGCAAGATTCAGAACCAAGAAATAACATTCAAATAATAAGTACAACAAAGATGCCTACACATCTCATTGATTCCCAGCTTGCAAGATTCAGAACCAACCCATTGGAGCCTTTTGATAAAGTGAATATCGGGATTAAATCCATCTTGACTAGCCGTGTCATACAACCCAAGAACTTGGCGAATGGTCTTGACCATCACAACATCTGTAGTTGAGTATTCCTATTTGCACAGATAAGAAAGAGCATGATTAATAGTGGCACTAGTTGAAGTCAACCTGCAGCTCCACTCAGTGATTCAATTCATGCAACTTTTTCTCCAATTCGCATGAAATGAAGCACAGATTGCATCATTCAGCTAGCAAGAAGTACTTGCTCTCGTGAGCTGGCAGGTTCTTCTTTAGTGGTTGCACTAAAATTGAGCAACAATGAGGTAGGATGTCCTTCTCATGTAAGGTGCAACTATAATTTGCTTATCCTTCTATGCAGTTCCACTAAAATAAAGTGCCATTGTGGTGATGGTGACGGATCTTGCAAAGGCTAATAAAATGTTGCACGAGATTACCAGCAGAATTTGACCGGGATTTTGGAAATTCGAATCACCATTTTGTGCAGTTCCACCAAAATTGAGAGATTTTTCCCGCGCGACGTTTTAGTTGAACTGCACAAGACACTCATTCCAAAAAAAGTGTTTTATGCAGTTCACCAAAAGTCACAATAGCAACAAGCTGAAATGGATATCCCTATCTGCACGAAAAGATAGAAAGAAAACAGTTGCTGGTCAATAACAAGATACGAAACATACACGAAATGAAAAGAAGCATCTTGATTATGTTCAGGGCAATCACGCAAGGACAATACAAATTTGAAAACATCAGCATGCTTCATGTTACCGAAAGTATTATGATCAAGAATGAAATTCGTCAAATATGGGATTACTTTAATGGTGGCATTGTTTGTTTACCAGATACAGTAGATCTGCAGCAGTTAAAGAATTGTTTAAGGGCATGGGACCATGGGGACACCAGGACACTCAGAAGCATAAAGAATCAACTTACTTATCATATTGGGGAAAATAGCAGGAGTACCATTTGTAACACAGTTTAATTGCATCATATCACTGGAGGCATTATATTAACAATAACACTGGTTAGACATGTCCTTAAGGTAACAGTGTGATCGCTTCATTTTACATGCGCCCTTACATTAACAACATCAAAAAGTTGGTATAAGGACATGCGACAGTGGACGCATCAGCACAATGTACCTACAAGGAGGCATAAAGTGGTGATGCCGAGTTTGTTCATACTCTGTGAGGGCAGCATATCTAATCCTGGAGACCTTTTACTATGCGAGAGCAGCAAATCTAATCTTGGACATACTCTGTTGACTTGTCCACCAGCCCCCACTTTCTATCCTTTTTTCAACCAATAATAGATCTATTCCTTATCTAGTTTGTACTGCATTTTCCCTTTATTTCCTTTTGCAACCAAGAGACCGGTTGGGTATCCAGTCACTACTACTTTCCCCCTGTTATTTCCTCTTTGAATCAAGTCCTAGATTCATGCTACGACTTTGCCCCTTTCTTCGTTGTTTGAACCAAGTCCTTGATTAGACTGCATGAAGTAGCTTTACCTCCAATAATACAAAAAAATTAGGTGGCTTTGGAAGAGCTGATGGGAGTAGAAAAAGAAGAACATGCAGAAACATGGGGAGCTGGGGCAGTAGAGCAAGGCCACTTTTGAAGAACTTATACCTGAGGGTCGTTGGGATGTTGGCGGCGGTAGGTCAGATCTGCACAATACGACAGGGAGGAAGAAGATTTAGAGAACAGCATGGTGCTGTGTTGGAGAGAACGGCACGGGCAGAGGATCGGGACGCGCCGAAAGCTGTGGGTTTCCTCCCTTGACGTCAATGACCGCATGAATGATGCACCTAGTCCTCTACACACACCGGCCGAAGGGATCCGGCCGGATCTGTGACCAGCGGTGAGCAGAGATTAAATGTTGCTACCGTTGTCTAGTTTAGATCTAGAGAGGATGATAGAATGAAGAGAGCAACCCTAGTAAAGCAAGCACTCGGGCCCCTGCCTATATATATAGTTGAGTGATTATATTTTTCTCTCCACAACAAGCATTTCAATTTGTGTATGTGGCATTAAAGAGAAGGAACTCTCTATTTAACGTGACTAACTGTACGACTCCTACTTACTAGTAGTAGTATTGTTCAATTGTGCTCCCCGACCCTCCATTCATTGAACAACCCCACGGGTGAATAAACATACAGTACTAGTATTTATATAGAACTAACAAGCTCGAACAATTTTGGCTTTGAGATATCGATGGTATAGTTTGAACACACTGCATCAATGGACTCAGTACTTTGAAGTAACCTATACGTATAAACACATGCACGGTTTACATTCCGAATCGCTAGCTAGAGATTGAACTGTACTTGTTTACATGTACCACATTTTTCTTTTGGTTTTCTGCTCCATGGCACAATTCATCGATACAAAATTATACTATGAGTAGTTAAAAGTTGAGGGTGGGGCTTTTCCCGGGCAGTGCGCGCGGCAGTTTTCACGTAGGCGGTTTGACAAAGAGGCGAGTAGGGTGAGGGAGTAGTGGATTCAACTTACCGCTGGAAAGGTAGGGCTGTGCGATATGACGGTGCGTTACTGCTGGAAATTAACGGGGTCTTGTGATATAACTACTCACTATAGTCATGAATTACTGGCGCTATGACCGGGGTGATGCCCCCCTTCCGTTCCTCGCTCTAATCTGGTGCATGACACGTCGACTCGCATGCTGGCAGTCCCACATGTCGGCGATGTACGAGAGAAGGAGCAAAGAATAATGCGGTATATATAGTGTATATACTAGTACTACTACTCACGTCGAAGGAGTGCGAACCACAGCAGCCCAGTGAACCAGCAGGCGATAGGCCATAGAAAACAATGTGGTGATATGGCCATAAAAACAATGTGTTACAGTCCAGTCTTAGCTTGTACAGTACTACTCCCCTTCCTCCTCATCTCGGTTCATCGCCATCATACTTTCCCCATTCCTATGTTTTCAGTATCGTGCGAATCAAAGAGGCCCTTAGACTGGTTTAGGTCCGGTCGTTTTTTATAAATGTGTTATGTCCAAAATAATCCGGTTTGCATGTAGTAATTCATTTATTTATTTATTCTTCTACGGGGGGTTTGCATGTACTCCCTCTGTTTCTTTTTACTCCGCATATAAGATTTGGTCAAAGTCAAACTACACAAAGTTTGACCAAATTTATATAAAAACATATAAACATATACAATACTAAAACTATATAGTATGAAAATACGTTTCATGGTGCATCTGATAATATTGATTTCATATTGTGAATGTTTATATTTTTTAATATAAAGTTAGTCAAACTCTACAAATATTGACTTTGACCAAACCTTATATGCGAACTAAAAATAAACGGAGGGAGTAATTTGTAAGGTCTGAAATGTAAAGTACGGTGGCATGGTTGCATATGCTCTGAGTCATGCATGCACTATGGCCCAAACGCTCTATGTCCCACATGTCGGCGAAAGGGAGCACGTGGAAATAGCCTAGGAGTACATATAGGAGGATAAATGCGTGAAAAAATATGTACTATGAAGCGTGGCTGCGGTTCGAAAAGGAGACCTAAAGTGATCACAGGTATAGGTTGCACTCACCCAACTAGTGGTACTAGACGTACAACTACTTTTTCCCTAAAAAAGAGGTACGAGTACTCAGTACTCCTATTCTATCAACACGAGTCCCATCTGACAACAGCGTCCGCACAACAGCTAGCTCTTCTCCCTCGTTTCTCTCTTCTAATTCTAACTCAGCCAACGCGCGGTGGGCGGGGTGGGGATTTGCTGATGGTCGGTTTTCTCAACTACGGCTCCACCTCATAGCGAAAATGTTACGACTCGAATAAAAATGCCATACACTAATAAAACATTAAGGCCATGAGGCAATGCAGTGTTGGTTACAGGAGGCAAGAAGAAAGATGCATCCAACGAAGACGTCCACCTCCTTGACTCAAGGCGCTGGCCCATCGAACGGCGGCTAAGTAGCAGCGGCATTCGTGGCCAGGTCGACGTGCTTCTTCACAACGGCGTCCAAAGATTCCAACCGCTGGAAGAAGGTGAACGTCTTTCTGTCCTCGTTGGCCTTGTAGTGGCCTATGTAGACGATTTCCTCGTAGACGTGGAAGTGCAGGTCGACGGTTTTTTGCATGGCGAGGCGCTGCGCTGCGAGCACGGCCTCGAGGTGCACATTCTTCGATGCAACCTCCGGCAGCTGCAGGGCCACTAGTGCTTCAAAGAGTTCGTCATCTTGGAGGCCGACGAGGGTGGCAGGCAACGAGGATCCTGGGCGCGTGAGCTGGAGCAGTATGGCAAGGTTGTCCACGCGCTTCTTGACGTCGGTGAACTTCCAGATGGACTCGACCATTATCTGGCACATGCGAGAGGCGAAGCTGGTGTCGACAAGGGCTATGACGCTGGCGGTGGCCAGCACCATCTGGAAACATTGGATGGTGCAGGGCCACAGGCCGGCGTCTTGGACGATCAGGCACAACCGACTGCCACTCGCGTCCATCGACACCATGGGTGCTTGTGGCTTCTGGTCACTTGGTCTTGGTCTTGGACTGGAGTGGGCAGTGTTGCGCAGAGACTAGGAGTAGATGGATTGGAGTGGTGGGGCGCCTTTATATGAGAGTCCAAACTGCATTGCGTTCACATCGTATTGGCTCCATTCCGCTTCTCCAATTACTTACCCTAGCTCTTCATGCTAATTGAATGTGGAGGCATCATTGACCGTTCAATGTTTCGGGAACTGCTACACTCTGCCTTGTTGGCATTCAGGCCGTATCAACGTAAATGCATGTCAAAAAGAGACTAGTCAGTAGTAATATACTCAATATTGTGCAGCGCAACCAAAGCGAAGAGGAAAACGAGAGAACTACGTATTTATTTACGATGTAGATTCACTCATTTTGCTCCGTATATACTCATTTAGGGCGTAGTCACTTGTTGAAATCTCTAGAAAGGCAAATACCCCCTCCGCTTTTATTTACTCTACATATTAGAGTTCACTGAGGTCAAATTTTCATAAAGTTTGACCAAGTTTATAAAAAATAATATAAACATTTATCATAACAGAAATGTATGATGTGAAAGTACATTCAATAATAAATCTAGTTGTATTGATTTTTTTATTGCTTATGTTAATATATTTTTTATAAACTTGGTCAAAGTTTATAAAGCTTGACTTTTACTAAAGCTAATACGACGACTAAATAAATGGAGGGAGTATTTAGGAACGGAGGGAGTAATCCCTCGTTTCCGGTTTACAAGGCTATACTATTAAGAGCAAGTACAATAGTGGGCTTATAGCCTGCTTAAATGGCAATTTTATCTCATGCAAGAGTCTGGCTATATGCGTGCTCGAAGGCTCCGCACCACGCCCCACCCCTACAGAACTACTGCCACGCGAGCGTTCATAACTGCCACGTTCAGGTTGCGCTTGGCTCTTCGCCTCTTCAAGAAGACAAATAATGATGTTACTACTTCTACAGTATCGAATCGACTGTTGCATGCCCATCCACCACGTGCGGGAGGGATAGCTTGTTGTAGTAAGCAAAATCATGTCCTCGTCTGCGAGCCACCGCGCGCATGGGCGAGGGAGAGGGCGTGTAGTAGTAAAATCAAGCTTCTCCTCATTGTACGAGTTGATGTGACACATCATAGCACTGGCCCCACATGCTTGCCTCTAAACTTGGCTAAAAGACCCGCAGTGTACAATATATTTGCTGCAACCTCTAACATTTACCCCACCCCAAATTAAAACATATATTCCTGTGTTGACGAGATGAGAATGCAAACTACAATCACCAGGATGACAGGTAGGGCCACAAGATTATTTTAATCAAAAAATGCTTCGAGATGGCCTCATAGCATGGAGCCGACTCCAACGATTTTAAGCTTAGAGGCACGGTACATGCCATCCTAGACTATGTCACTATACCTCCCCTACATATGAAACTTCCACACGAGGGTCTGGGTTGTGCCAGGTTCATCGCCTCTTCGGGAAGTTGAACAATGATGGTACTACTGCAATGGAGTACTACTAGTATGCTTCTGGCCATCTGACACCGAATGAACTGTTGTATGTCCACAGCGTGCGTGAGGGAGAGCGTGTAATCAAAGGTGCTCCTAGTCCTGCGAGCCACCATGCTCATGGGCGAGGGAGAGGGCGTTATAATCAAACTTCTCCTTGTTGTACGAGTTGACGCAATACGTCAAAGTAGTGCACTCGATATATTTCAATAATTTGTGTTTATCGATGCATTAATTACAATGCATGCATGCCGTGACTTTCCTTTTGGTACTTGCAAGTGTTGATTTAATGCACCTTGAAGTAGTATGAATATGTGACGGTAAAACTTTGTAATGTCCCGGCCCTAAAGCGAGAGATGGTTGTGCACGAGGAGGGCGAGATTATGCCAACGGAACAGCACCCGATGATGGAGCTCTCTATGGTCTCTATGGACCAAACCTTTCTCCACTGCCCCTTGTGACTCCAGTATATGAGGTTCGAATACACCTTGTCCGTTCGGCTGATCGAGCAAGGTGCAGGTTTCTTGATTGACGTGTTGTTCGATTGATTCATGCAGTGCAAGGGCGGGCACTTAGCCTACGCGGACTGCCGCGGCGAGCGCCCCGGAAACTAGCAGCAGTGCCAGAAGTGCGAGCACGGCGACAGCTTCGACGTGTGGAACACGACTATGGATACCGTCCTCTCCTCGGTGAGGGTGGAATGCCCGCATGAAGGCCGTGGGCTCTACGTCACTTGCCACAAGCTCGCCGATCACCAGAGCGTGTGTCCGCTCGCGCCCTGCAAATGCCCCATGCCGTCTGTGGCTATGAAGGCTTGCCGCCGGCGCTCTCCCACTACATCAGCACCGTGCATCCCATGCCCATGCATAGGATCCAGTATGGCAAGGTGGTCTCGCTGCAAGTGCCCAATGTCGGAGCCACGGCTCTTGCTGTTTGCGGAGGAGGACGGCCGCACATTTTTCTTGGTCGGTAGCATGCTTGACATAGGCGCGCTTATCGCTATGTCGATCGTCTACATCAGAGCAGCGGCGTCCCCACTGCCGCACTACGCGGCTGAGTTGTGGGCGAACAGCCCACCGGGGGAACCCAAAGGTAGGACCGATGTCATCAAGATGGAAATTGAGGTGACAAGCAACAAGGATCTCGGCGACATCGCCATGCAGAAGCTAACCTTCATCACAGTTCCGCCCAAGATGTTGGCCGGTGCTGGGTTGTGGAGGACGGTGTCCCTCCACATTCAGATTGATAAGCTCACCTCCTAAATGATTCTACAGTGCCTTCTGTTTATCTTAGTAATATGCTAATATAGGGGTTAGCTCAGTCTACTTTAGCTTAAGAGATGGCGGGTTTTCGTGGCGATGCAGCAATTACTTCGACATCAGATCAATAGTTAAAGTAATTTCCAACAGTCGAACGAATATTTTGTGTCTGTTGGATATAAAGATCCTTTGGGTAAGAAGTATAAGCAGCTTATATGCGTGTTTTTTCAGGAAGTGATGCATACTTGTGCGAGCTGACGAGACAGATCAAAATAGTACTACTGCTAGTAGTACTCCCTCCTGTCCTAATTTCTTTGCGCATAAGTTGAGGCGTAGATACCAAGGAGGGCCTGGTTGTGTCTATACTTGGACAACTCACCCGACTGCGCACCGGGAAAACGAAGCTTGTGAAGTGTTGGTGCCGTGTGCGGCCCGCACATTAACCAAAACCTCGCGCCTCCAGCTTAGCCTCTGTGTTTTAAATTTCTCAATCTCAAGGCCAAGGAGCAATGAGAACCTATGATAGAGCCAATCGGATGGTTGAGAACACTACAATTCGTAGCTACAGATGTGTGTGTGTGAGAGATGATGAGTGCTTGTGTGCACCTCTTCTCTTCGTGTATAACATACTAAACTCAGAGTACAAGCGTATGTGGGTGGCATCAACTTAGGGAGCTAGAGATGGTGCGTGCGAGAAGTCTTGAGAGACTAGGTGTTTGCGTGGGAAAGAGGGAGAGAGATGATATGTATCGATGTAATGCGTGTGAAAAAAGACTAGTCTATAGCTCGCCACGATGCTATTCCTGTCGAACACCCCAATAACCGTAAGATATGTATCCGACGGTGCCAATTATTGCGCGTACACAGCAGTAGAAAAAGAAGTACCATGGCATATTACAAAACTGCTACACCACGGCCAAGAACACGTGCCCACGTTTGTCAGATGTGGGGTTTCGGCAAACCCTTAAGGTTCGAACACTGGGGTGCGCGCGAAGTCTTTCCTTCCTACCGATCTATGCCCTAGATCGCTAAGATCTCGCAGACGAACTCGACGAACTCACAACACAGAAATACACGAGGTTTATACTGGTTCGGGCCACCATTGTGGTGTAATAACCTATTCCAGTGTGGTGGTGGTGGATTGCCTCTAGGGCTGATGATGAACACTACAAGGGAAGAACAACCTCCTGGGGTTGAGGTGTTCTTGTGAGTAGGCACTCGATCAGGTCGGATCAAGCTAAGATGAGATGAGATGAGATGTGATTAGCTCAGCTGCCCTACAATGGTGGCTAGCTCTACTTATATAGGCCCTGCTCCTCTTCCCAAATATCGAGCGGGAAGGGAGCCAACAACGGCGGGCAAATTTGATGGGGGACAGCTAGTACAAGCTATCCTGACAAAAGTGGTCTTCACCTGCGAAAGGCTCTGGTGGTGACGCCATCTTGGGCTCCACGATGACCTCTGTCTTGTCGTCCTCCTAGTCTTGGTCTCGTTGCACCAATATAGCAACCCCTTCCTGATGCCTCGGTACTCTTTGCCTGCACTAGCCTCCTTAGCACCAACGAGGAAACAAGGACACTGCGCGCTGGCGCCCGCCTGGCGCCTCCCTGGTGTCATGGGTCATGGCTCATGTCACGAGGACCTCGTGAGGTTTGCCCTGCCTTGATATCTCCGCTCGTCGTGAGCCTGCCTGGCTAGGCCACTCTAGAGGAGGCCTATCGTCGTCCGCCTTAGGAGACTTGGACTCTCGCGAGGGTCTTGGATGCTTTGTTGGTGAAGATAGGCCGTACGGCCTGCTAGCTTAGCCACGCCATGGGCCGCAGGTAGGCAAGTCTGGGGACCCCCATTCCTAAGACGCCGACAGTAGCCCCGGGGCCCAAGGTGCGCTCGTTCTTGGCTTCATGGCGAAGCCAAGGGCCAAGTTCAGAGCACCGCCGGCCCCCAAAAGCCTGCGGCCTCGGTTGACGCGTGGCGGTTGATTGGACGTGGGCGTCTCCGCTTCCCCGTGCTGCCTCGGCAACTACACGACTTGACAAGTTCCTGCGACATGCAAGGAAAACCATCATTACCTACAATCGTGGGAGATGTCGGTTGGCCTTCTCTTGCTATAAATGGGGAGGGGGGCGGAGCCCCCGTCGCCCATCTCTTCCTCGCTTGCTTGCTTCTTCCTCCTTGCTCCACTACTGACAACAATGGCGCCCATCAGAAAATTTTCTACTGAAGAGAAAGGAAAGGCCCCCGTGATGATCCGGGGCCTCTTCTACCGAAGAAAAGGTCGATCCATCGCCGTGATGAAGCGACGATGCAGGTGGTCTTGAGGCCTTGGTGCGAGCGGCCTCCTCCGGGGTACCCGCTGCCCTTGTACGCCCAAGCCGAGGGCTCGGGAGGACGAAGTGCCGAGAAGCGCCGCCAATGCCGCACCCAGGGTCGCCGCGCCACGGCGACGTGCACCGTCGCCCCTGGGGTTCACGCCGCGGATTCCTCGTGCGAGTTGGTGCTGTGGGGGCCGATGCCTCCAAGCTCCTCGATCCGCTTCACGCGGTTCTTCTCCAACGTGATGCTGCCGAGGGGGCCTCTCGAGCTCTGGCTGCAGCACGCCGACTGCAGCGCTCCATCGACCGGAGCGGAGATCGAAGCGGTCCCCACCGGTAAGATCTTCATGATTTGCGGCTAGGGCGAGATCGCGCGGGTCTGCCGGGCGAGGGGCGCCCTAGCGATCCACTTCGAGTACGACGGCGTCTCCACGCTCTTCTTCAAGGTCTTCGATGCTGAGGGTCACCGCCTGGAGTGCTGCTCCGGAGAGGAGCGTGAGGCTGATGTGCGTCCCGCTCGCAGCCACTCCAGCAGCAGCCCTTGGGAGTCCAGCAGCTCTCCTGAGCTCTATGAGACTCCGGAGACGAGCGATGACAGCTACGTGCCCCCGAGCTCTCGCCGTGCTCGGAGCAGAGCTGCGGCGTCTGGCCGTCGCCGCCGCTAATCTCGATGGGGTTGGCGCCGGCCTCCTGTGGCCCATTGTTGATGATGGTGTCCACCACAGAAGGATGTAGATAGGATTCCCCTTAGTATCAACTTTTGTTTCCTGCGAAGGATCGTGAATTACCCCGTGGGGGCATGTAAGGGTCCGTATTGTATTTTGTGCTTATCTTCCCTGTTATGAGAATTTGGTGAATGCATGTCCCGTTAAGGCTCGGTCCCCCCTTTCTTTCCTCCCGATAGCTTGTTGCTCTACGCTCACAGGTCCCGGTCCCCAGGCAGGCTAGAGCCGTCGCTGGTATGCCAGGTCGCGTGTCGTGGTCAAGGCCAGGAGGTGTGCGGCCCGAGGTCCAGTAAGAGCCCCTGAGGCGCGATGCTCAGGAGGTCCCCCTTAGCGGTCAAGCAGCCATGGTAAGGCGAGAAAGGGAGTTGACGTGACCACAACGGGGTTGCGGCAAGGCGTGAGTGACCATTAGGCCCAAACATTTAGCCGATCCGAGTGCGGGACTTATCTTGTTCATCTCGTGGCGACTCCTGACGTTGTACTAGGGCTGCGCGCCTATTCGTGCGGCATAGCTAGGCCACCCCGTACGAGTTTCCCTCCCCTCATGCTCTCCTTAGTGCTCTACGTCGTCGGGTCCCGGCCCTCGAGCGAGCTCAGCCGCCGCTGGTATGCCAGGTCGCAATGCCGTGGTCAAGGCCAGGGGTGAGGGATGGAGAGCCAGTAAGAGCTCCTGAGTCGCGATGCTCAGGAGCCCCCTTTTAATGTGTAAGAGGATTGCATGAGAGAAAAGGATACTCGCGGCGCCGCCTACTCTTCTTCCCACGGGATCCCTATGAACAGGCACAGGAAGAAACACGGTTTGCCATTACATCTGTTAGCCTGTCGCTGGTTGCTCTGGATTTGGTGAAGGCACTGAGGGCCTGGGGAGGTGACGTGCGCGGGGCGTGCCGCAAGCCAAAGCTCGACCACTCAAATTTGTCGGCGTGGCAGGGACGGACCCATGCACCTGCGCCGTGCCTGTGTGGAGGCCCCAGAGGAGGCGATGATTGAGCAGGTGATAGTAGTTGGCAGGTTAAGCATGGAGAGCAGATCAATTTGGATAAATTCGGGAAGATACATGCCACCGGGTCCGGCCCGAGCGGCTTGGGGATTATGCAGCCCGAGGGGCGCCCCCAACAAGGTAAGCTAAAGTCATAAGCAAAAGGGATACATGCCACAGGGGCGAACCCACACGGCCTGGGAATAATGCAGCCCTAGGGGCGCTCCCAACTAAATGACCTTGGAAGATGTCACCTGGTTCTGTAGACGAAGTAGAGTTGGTGCAGCTGAAGGCGTGCGTTGAAGAAGTGACTCCTCATGAACCGCCAGAACCCTAAGCCTCGGGAGGCTCTGGGGGCTCGGGAGGTTCCCTGAAGACCGTCTCCATCTCCTCCAGAACGGCGTGGTACCTGGCTTCCTGAGCCGCCAGGACACGTCGCATGTTGCGTTGATAGGCCGACGCCACACTCGGCAAGCCAAAGGACATACGAATGTAGCTGTGCGGCGGGCCCTCGTAGCGGCCCACACACGAAGGCCAGAAACGCTCCTGAGATGCAGCCCTGTTGAGCCCTGGGACGTCGATGCAGACACGCAGCCCAGCATCCTCGCCAGGATGCAGAGCTACGCCTCGTGGGCGGCGGTCGCTGCGCATGGCTCTCGCTTCTTGCAATTCCTGGGTGGTCTTAGTGATGAACTCCTGATTGGTGGGCACTCCTTGCCCTGTGCTCTCCTGAGGGTCACGTGCCACGAAGCACGCCTCCAAGTGGTGCCCAAGCGCCTCCCTCGTGAAGTTGGCAAGGTCTGAGGCCCTCCGGAAGAGAGCCCCAAGCCCTACCTGAGGAGGGTGCCGGGCGCCTTCCTATGCGACGGAGGAGGCGCCCCTGGAGCGGGCGCTGGTCCTAACGAGGCTCCTGCCGCGACGCCATCCTCTTGAGGTCCTGCACGGCGCGGCTGCTTCTTCTTGGGGATGGCCTCCAGAGGGCCTTCATTTCTGCTATCGGGGTCGTCGATTGCTGCGGCTTGAAAGGCGCGCTCGAGGGAGCACACCGCATCCCTCTCTTCACATGGGGCCGTGATGACTCCTCCGCTTCCTGGCATCTTCAGAACGTTGTAGCCGTGATGAGTGATTGCCATTAACTTGGCCAGGGCTGGATACCCGAGGATGGCATTGTATGGCAGGAGGATGTGCGCGACGTCGAAGTCGATGAGCTCGGTGCAGTAGTTCTTGCGCTCCCCGAAGGTGACGGGGAGACGGACCTGCCCTATCGGTGTGGTGGAGCCGTCGGTCACTCCTGAGAAAGGCTTGGAGGGTTGGAGCTGTTCATAAGGCACTTGGAGGTTGTCGAACGTGTCGACGGACAGGACATTGAGCCCTGCGCCACCGTTGATGAGGGTCTTGGTTACCTGCACATTGCTGATGACTGGGGAACACATCATAGGGAGGGCGCCAGTGGTGGCTATGCACTTGAGCTGATCCGCCGAGTTGAAAGTGATGGCGGATTGGGACCACCTGAGCGGGCACGTGGCATCGAGTTTGGGGAGCACCGCATTCACCTCACGAGTGAACTTTTTGAAGGTGCGCTGAGAGGCTGGGGCCTGGGCGCCGCCCAAGATGCAGGCGATCGCACGCGGCTCCTGGAAGCCCCCAGCCCCCTCGTCCTGGTGGTGGTCGTCGTTCCTTCTTGGTGGCGGCAGCGGGGGAAGACTGGCATTGCCCTAGGGGCAATCTTCACACGGCGGGTCCCTCCAGGCGCCCTCGCGGGGCTGGTCCTGCCACCGTTCCTCACTAGGCCGGTCGCACCACTCCTGGCGCGGGCCATGGTCGTCCCAGCGTTCGCCTCCATGTCCTCCTCCGTTGCTATAGCCCCGGTCATTGCGCTCGGGGCGTTGACCGTAGCGTCCTTCTCGTATGCCTCTGAGCTCTTGGCAGTCGGTGGTGTTGTGGGTGTTCAGGTTGTGGAAAGCACAGAACTGTAGGCCGTTCTTGGATGACTCGGGCTGATCTCTGCCCCGCTTGATGTCAGGCTCCACTGCGAGCACAGCTGCCTCCTTGCACTTCATGTCCTTGGCCTTGGCCTTCTTCTCCTCCGCGCCCACGGCTGGCAGCTCAAGGAGAGAGAGGCGCCCCTCCTCAGCTCTTGCACACTTGGTCGCCAGGTTGAACAGCTCCTGAGATGTGCAGAGCTCCTCGTGGATGGTGAGCTCTTCCTTCATCTTGACGTCACGGACGCCGTCGGAGAACGTGGAGATGATGGCCTCGTCCGTGACCTTGGGGATCTTGAGGCGGGTGTTGTTGAAAAGCTTGATGTACTTCTGGAGGGTCTCTCCTGGTTTCTGCCTGATGTGGTGTAGATCACCCGCGGCCGGTGGGCGGTCGCGAGTGCCCTGGAAGTTGGCGACGAAGCGGTCGCGCATCTCTTCCCAGGAGGAGAACGGGCCGTGCTGCAGGTTCGGGAGCCAGGAGCGAGCTCCATCCTTGAGAGCCATGGGAAACCAGTTCGCCATGACCTTTTCATCGTCGTTGGCCGCTTCGATGCTCACCTCATAGAGCTGCAGGAACTCCACGGGGTCGGCGGTACCGTCGTAGCGAGGAGGCAGATCCGGCTTGAACTTGCCCGGCCAGGCGATGCTACGCAGCTCAGGGGTGAAGGCGCGGCAGCCAGCCGTGGTTGCCGGGGCCCGCTTCGCAGGTGGAGCTTGGTCTTGACGAGGTCCGCGCTGCATCACTGCGGGCGGTGCGTGGTCTTGGCGAGGTGGCGCGGGAAGCGCAGGTGCAGCTTCTCGCGGCCACGGAATTTCTTGGCAGCTTATCTCTTCGCGCGCGAGCGCCGAGCGTGGCGGATCATGCCGCGGAGCCTCGCGCCTTGGTGCCAAGGCGCCGGCTTGGGGCTGAGGTGGTGGAGGCACGCCATGAGCCCCGTCGCCCGCGGCTGGTTGAGAGGGAGGCAGAGAGTGGGCCGACGCCGGAGATCCCCCTGCGGCGCGGACGAGCTCGGCGACACGGTCGAGCCACTCCTCGTAGAGGTCGTCGATGGGGCGGTAGCGCAGGAGCTCGTTCGCCGCGAGGAGCACGGCCCGTGCCTCCATGGGAGCGTGGTGCGCGTGAGACGAAGAACCGGCTGGGGTCAGCGATAGAGTGGCGGTGCGGCCGTCCTGCCGCATTGAAGGATGCTGCGAGGACGCCTGCTGCTCATTCCCCACCGGGCCGGTGGCAGCATTGGCGGCGGGAGACGGAGAACGGCGATGTGGCTCGCCGACGGGAGCCATCTGTGCGACGCGGGCGGTGAGGGCAGCTCGACGCTCAGCTCGAGCATGGCAAGCGTCCGCCATGGAGACGACGGAGCGACGGAGCGACGAACTGATGGAAGGGAAGCTACGGCGCACCCCTACCTGGCGTGCCAAATGTCGGATGTGGGGTTCCGGCAAACCCTTAAGGTTCGAACATTGGGGTGCGCGCGAAGTCTTTCCTTCCTACCGATATACGCCCTAGCTCGGTAAGATCTCGCAGACGAACTCGCAACACATAATGACACGAGGTATATACTGTTTCGGGCCACCGTTGTGGTGTAATACCCTACTCCAGTGTGATGGTGGTGGATTGCCTCTAGGGCTGATGATGTACACTACAAGGGAAGAACAACCTCCTGAGGTTGAGGTGTTCTTGTGAGTAGGCACTCGATCAGGTCGAATCAAGCTAAGATGAGATGAGATGAGATGAGATGCGATCAGCTCAGCTGCGCCTACTATGGTGGCTAGCTCTACTTATATAGGCCCTGGTCCTCTTCCCAAATATCGAGCGGGAAGGGAGCCAACAACGGCGGGCAAATTTGAAGGGGGACAACTGGTACAAGCTATCCTGACAAAAGTGGTCTTCGCCTGCGAAAGGCTCTGGTGGTGATGCCGTCTTATGTTCCACAATGACCTCCGTCTTGCCGTCCTCCTGGTCTTGGTCTTGTTGCACCAATATAGCAACCTCTGCCTGATGTGTCGGTACTCTTCGCCTACACTGGCCTCATTAGCACCAAACAGGAAACAAGGACGCTTCGCACGCTAGCGCCTGCCTGGTGTCGTGCATCATGGCTCACGTCACGAGGACCTTGTGAGGTTTGCCCCGCCTTGATATCTCCGCTCCTCATGAGCCTGCCTTACTAGGACACTCCAGAGGAGGCCTTGCGTCGGCCGCATCGCGAGGCTTCGACCCTCGCGAGGGTCTTGGATGCTTTGTTGGTGAAGATGGGTTGTACGGCCTGCTGGCTTAGCCACATCGTGGGCTGCAGGTAGGCAAGTCCGGGGACCCCCGTTCCCAGGACACCGACAATGTTACGCCATCCGGGAATAGTGCCACACTTCCAAACTAGATCTGTCAATAAATTTTGAGCTTGTGTCTCGTCACATTCCAAATTACTACCACGCTATATTTAATTGCAAACCTGTTCACACCGATCACAACCTAAATGGTTTCCCACTTAGGAGTGTATTAGTACTCGGTTATAAATACTACTATGCCATGATCACTGCACATTCCTCCTCAACTCCTCATTCACAAAAACAAACAAGTCATTCAGCATCGTTCCCTTCAGTCTGCCATGGCCAGCGTGAGTTCTGGGTCAAGAGATTACCACCACAGAGAGGCGAGCATGGAAACGGAAGCACGAGAGATGTCCCACCTCGCCGCAAAAGCAGCCAACATGTCCCACCGCACGGTAGTAGCAGCACAGAGGTCCCACCACGCCGCCGAAGCAGCATGTAGGTCCCATTGCGCCTCCGAAGCAGCACGGAGGTCCCACTGTGCCGTCGATGCAGCAGATTGCTCTGACTATGCCGTGGAAGCAGCAGAGATGTCCCGCCGCACCGCGAATGCAGTAGAGATGTCCTCCCGTGCCGCGGCGGCCTGGGAAAATGTCTGGCGGGCAGGCGAGGACTCTTATAGGCGCATGCATGCGATTGTCCATAGCTAGATGGATCAGTTCTCCGGCTGGGCGAGGTTGTAGGACGCCATGAAAGCCTCGTTTGAACAGGCTTTCGGCGTCATCTGGCAACTAGGGGGGGGGGGCAATGCAAAGCTTCAGGCCAGAAGGGCGAAGCTGGCGGAGGAGACCGCTGCCTTCTTAAAGAGGACGGGTATCATCATCAAGAAAGTTATGGACGAGAATGCCATGCTCCGCATCGAGCGCGAAAGGCTGGTGAAGGAATCCTTGGATGCTGCCAAGTAGCATATTAAGGACATGAAACTAATGAAAGAGATCATCGCCACTCGCCGCGAGAACTAGTCTCCGCGACTTGCGGCGCATTAAGAAAGTAGAGATCAGCGAGCCAGATCGTTGTATGCGTCTTCCTTATTCTTTTTCCCTTGTGTATTTCGGGCGTAGCCACATGTGGATTTTTTAATTATGTAAGACAATATTATCCACTATTGTCGTCCTCATATATTCATCGATCTTGCTATAAGTCGTAGTAGATGCTATATAGGTCTGTCGGATCTTACATCAAGATCCATGCAAAATTTTCTTTTCAGATTTTTCTCTCTCTTAAATCTCAGTCGAGTGAGACATGGCCATGCCATTAAACAGGGGCTCGAGCACCGTTAATGGAGACCTTGAGTGAAAGGTGGGTGGTAGATGGAGGTCAAAGGGCTCTCCTCCTGATAATCATGCGCATGGGTTTGATCGCACGCCTCCCGTACTCAAATAGCTACCCTGCATGGCGCTTCCTAGCTAATAAAAAAAGGGACGCGTGGTGGCAGGTAAATAGTAAGTAGAACGCCCATGGTTTCAATAATACTTGTGTTGCTGATAGTAACGAGACAACACTTGTTCCAAAATGACTTTGTTGATTGTTAATGTGTGCGCCTTCACAAATCGGACAGCAAAATTACCACAACATGTTGGTGCCATGTCATGACACCAATCCAAGTTTCATGATTTTCATTCATATTTTGGATTTATAGGAATTTAAAAACCAAGTTTCTAAATGTTTTCGGCCGAGCCACGACGCCCAAATGTTAGAATTTCATTCCCATTTCTTGCATGGGACCTAGAAATTTACCGAGGACAGACATGTGATTTTTCAACCAACTTTGGTGCACTGGAGCATGTGCTTGTAGTTCAAATTTGAATTATGCACATTAAATGACCAGGAACTCAATTAATGTATAAAAATGGTCAAACGAACCCGGAATAATTCCAAAATTTAACATGACACTCATATAGTTCTATATTGCCTCTGCAAAGAAAATCAAAGGGGAGCAGCGTATATCGTTTCACACACAAAGTTGACATGTTCCCTCTCAGAACCACGAGCCTTGTTGAGAGAAGGTCCAGTTTGCAAGAAGATTATACCAAAATTTGTTCTAATTTGGACAAAGTTTTTACCACAACATGTTAGTACCATGACATGACACCATGCCAAGTTTCATGATTTTCAGGCGTGTTTTGGATTTACAAGAATTTTAAAACCAAGTTTCTCAATGTTATCGGCCGATCCACGACGCCCAGATGTTTGAATTTCATTCCCATTTCTTGCACGGGACCTAGAAATAGGACACACATGTTATTTTTCAACCAACTTTGGTGCACTGGAGCATGTGCTTCTAGTTCAAAATTGAATTATGCACATGAAATGACCATAAACTCAATTAATGTATAAAAAAGGCCAAACGAACCCTGACGAATCCCAAAATTTAACACGACACTCATATAGTTCAATGTTGCCTCTGTAAAGAAAATCAAGGGGGGGTAGAGTATATCGCTTCACACACAAAGGTGACACGTTCCCTCTCAGAACCACGAGCCTTCTTGAGAGAAGCTCCGGTTTGCAAGAAGCTTATACAAAAACTTGTTCCAATTAGGCCAAGTTTTTTACCATAACATGTTAGTACCATGAAATGACACCATGCCAAGTTTCATGATTTCTAGGGGAGTTTTGGATTTACAGGAATTTAAAAAACAAGTTTCTCAATGTTCTCGGCCGAGTCACGACGCCCAAATGTTTGAATTTCATTCCCATTTCTTGTAATGGACCTAGA
The DNA here is from genome assembly GCF_003073215.2 of Triticum urartu. Lineage (NCBI taxonomy): Eukaryota > Viridiplantae > Streptophyta > Magnoliopsida > Poales > Poaceae > Triticum > Triticum urartu. Next base: position 427,853,044 of record NC_053026.1, read on the forward strand.
AATTCACCCAAGGATACACATGTGATTTTTCAACCAACTTTAGTGCACCGAAGCATGTGCTTGTAGTTCAAATTTGAATTGTGCAAATTAAATGTCCAGAAAGTCAATTAATATATAAAAAGGCCAAACGAAGCTAGAATAATTCCAAAATTTAACAAAATGTGAACTTAATTAATATCTTCTCTATGTGGGGCATTTAATAAATTTCTATTATATATGTTTTCTACCCTATTCAAATTTAGTGGATATGACAGTTTGATGCTCTCACATAATCTATTATTGGCACTATAGGGGATGTTGATTCCTATCAACTACCATATCCTAAAGGTTAAAACAGCTACATAATCATCTTCTTTGTTTTGCACAGTGCACTACCAACCCCCATACGATGATGCACATTAAACTGTTGATACGAGTTTTATGTAAACTAGTGGCTTAAAGTTGATTTTCATATTGTTTGAAATTGTGTCAATGAAGATTTTTTTAAGAATATTGTTTGCTGATGTTGCCGGATGTGTGTATGAAAGATGCTTTCTTTCCTCCTGTTGCAATGCACGGGCATGTTTTTCTAGTGTATAAAAAAGGCCTAACGAACCCAGAATAATTCCAAAATTTAACAGGTCACTCATATAGTTCTATGTTGCCTCTATAAAGAAAATCAGGGGGGAGGCAACATATATCGTTTCGCACACAAAGGTGACACGTTCCCTCTCGGAACCACGAGGCTTGTTGAGAGAAAATCTGATTTGCATGAATCTTATACCAAAACTTGTCCCAATTCGGCCAAAAATTATTCATATGAAAACAGGGTTTAGATTATCCCGAACATCTCGCTACCTAGACCAATATACTATGATTTGAATTCAACATAAAATGGATACAAATATTTGAATTGGAGATCGTATGGTACATGTAGTTAATAGTGAAATATGATTACTGCTATATGCATGTTTTCTATTATCAAGATAATATTTAAATGATGGTATACCTTGACAACAATCATATTCAAATAAGGAAAACTGATTCAAATTTAGTCCATATCGTAGACGAGAATATATAGGTTCATAATGTGGTGTAAAATGTTCATATAAGATGGAAGATCAAAATGTAGGACTACATCCATTATAAACCGCAAGGTCACCTAATGATATATTCGAATTCAACATAACATGGTTTCAAAAATTGAAATTCGAGATCCTGGCATTTGTAATCATATAAAAAGGGACATGACTCTTTCTTGTGGTGGGAATTGATTTGTTTTTTGTTGTTGTTGAGGGAAGTGCGAATTGATTTGGCACTGTACAGGGTAATCTTGTTCTCCCGATTATTTTTACATTTTCTTGTAGTTTTTTCAATGTAATTTATAGCAATATAGTAAAAGGGGACACGAATCTCTTGTGTCTTGTATGAATTGTTTTTTTGTACATGTTAAGTTTGTTCTGTCAAACATGGAATCCGCTCCTTGTTATCCTGAAATTTTCAAGCTCAAGTATCTTTTGTCTCTTCTACTGTGAAACTCCCGCCTCTTCAACCCGCATCGCGCCTTGTTATCCCGAAATTTCGACGCGCGCTAAAACCCCCTCCTCTTCAGAAATTGATCCAGCAGCCTAGACACGCGAAATCCCCCTTCTACCCCTCAGCCGGAAATGCCACCTCGACGTCACATGGTCAGAACTGGTGGGGGTACGTTGGTAACTTACCCTACATTTTGGACAAGTGCATCCCTAAGCCATGGCTCCCCTAGCTTCCCCTTCGTCCCCCACATTCATACACCGAGGCTGCCAAAACCCTCGAAACCCCACGCTCCTCCGTCGGCCTCCCGACTGCCGCCCAGCCGGAGACTCTTCCCCGACGACGTCATCCACCGCAACAGCTCGCCGTCCCTAATCCACCGCACCGGATGAAGATACGTCGTCGATCTCGTCATCCCATCGGATCAGTCGCCCCGTCCTCCACCTCCAAGGAGCTGCCCCAATGTTTGACTCAACTATCGTGCCACCTCCATCCCCACGGTGCCATCTTGACCTGCCCCACCTGAACCACAACACCGTCACGAATTCCTCCGATGAAGCCGAGTCCTACTCAGCGCCACCAAGGAGGTTCTGCACTCACCGCTGCATTTTATCTTTCATTGGATCTCACGGGGCTGTCGGTGCTTGATACCCAGCAGCCACGGTAGGTTTCCATCGATGGCGCCATCGCCAGCTAATTCTTCCACATCGTCTCTCCCCCATGTCATTGCTTCCTCGGCGGCGACTTCCACACCGGCACTAGCTACGGCTGCTCTGGCTCTCGCTCGCGCTGCGGCTCTGTTCTTGCTGTCGGCCGCGCTGCTGCACTGCTCTTGCTTTCGTTCGTGATGCTGCTCTACTCTAATATTCCTGTTGGCCGCGCTGCTGCTCTGCTCTTGCTCTTGTTCATGCTGCTGCTTAGCTCTTGCCCTCGCTCGCGCTGCCGCTGCTGCACGACCTCCGGCAGCTATAGGAGTTGCTGCTTTAGCACTCGCTCGCGGTGCTGCTGCACAAGTTGCTCTGCTAGTGCATTCCCTACTTGAGCGGCTGCTGATTTAGATCACTGCTTCTCTGCTACTAGTGCTCGAACACCCAAAAGTCCTATTGCAATGCTCTGCTACTAGTTCAATCAGTTTCGACAGTAAAATTCAGTTTCGAATGTAAAGTTCAATTTCTTCAGTTAAGTTCTGAGTGAACAGTATTTACAGCATCTGTCGAAGTGGCCGTGGCGCGGCTAATGCATTTTACATCTAGCACTTTTTGGTGATGTATTTTACATCATCTAGTGTAGATGATATTAGAGTCCCACTTAAGATTAACATTGTCTGTCTTGTCCTGCTTCAGCCCCGCCGTCGTACACCTCATAGGAGCTGCTCCAACGAAGGAACCGTCCATCACAGTGGAGTTGTACCCGTTGTGCCATTTCTAGAGCCCTCGGATCTTCTTCCCCGCCTCCTAAAGTCACACCAGCATCACCATCCTCCACGTCTGACACAATGATGCTGAGGTTGAGAAGGCTATGCCAAAGAGGTTGTACACTCGTCGCATCACTTTGTTACTCTGCATTTATGTCGATCCCTCAGGGATCTTCTGGTTCAAAGAAGTTACAAATCTAGAATTAAATGAACCCTGGTCACAAAGTTAATAGGGAGAAAACTAAATGCTCTTTTGAACCACAATTTTTAATCAATTTAACAAGATAGTCATTGTATGATACTAATGTGGATCAAATCTAAGCTCACAAAATATTTCAAGGGCAGGCTTCAACCTGTTGAAGATTGCCGCCATTGGTTCAAAGAAAAAGTGAAGGAAAACATAGGAATTGGAAACTTTACTATGGTACTATTATTCGTGCATTTGGTTAGAAGGAATGGAGCAAAGAAAAACAGGAGGAATTTTTTCCTTTGGTGTCTCTTTCAAAGAAAAAATGTAGGAATTTTAATATCCTCTTGGACGTCCTTTTCAAATTAATATGCCTGAAGAACAGGACTAATTGCATTACTGGCATAATAAGATTCTTCTTTTTTTTCCATTTTCATGTGGTTTGGCATTAATTTGACCATGTTTCTCCATTCATGTATTCTTCCAATTCATGTGAACCAAACACCCAGGTTGACAGAAATCCTATGTTTGCAACTGCTCTGTTTTGCACGTGCATTCCTATCGTATTCCTGTGTTTTTCCTATCCCTGCATTTATAGAATCATCCAATTCTAAGGAGCCCTTACAGATTTACTTCATTTTCAGATAGGTGTCAAAGAAAACTATGTGTGTTATTTCTTGCTCCTACATGCCGTGTCATCATCCACCCCACCTGAGGTGCGCCATCGACGGAAGCGTTCACTACAACAGAGATCCCCCTGCAAACTTTCTTTTGCCACCTCATATCATCTTCCCCGCTGCCGGCAGCCACACCAACTACATTACCATCAACGACTGAGAAGATGAACCTTAGGACTACATAGTTCCGGAAGAGAGGTCGCACTCTTTCATGTCTGCTTACGTTATACATCAGTTTTTATTACCTGCTACTTTATCATCTTGTTCACCTCTTAGACTCTGAGTCAGGTCCAAACTAACGTTCCAACTTGAGTTTTAAAATGCGTGTGGGGCACATATCAAGTCAGCAACGAATAGTATATGTCTACTATCTGGTTCATTGATGTGGCTTGAAGCTACGTCGGTATTTCCACAAAGAAGAAGGATGATGCAACACAATGACGGTAGGTATTACCCTTAGTGATGAAACCAAGGTTATCGAACCAGTAGGAGAACCAAGCTACACTACGTAAATAGTATCTGCACACAAATAACAAATACTCGCAACCTGGCGTATTAAAGGGGTTGTCAATCCCTTTCGGATAGCGGCGCCAGAAAATGGCAAACAGACGTGATAAAAATATGATAGATTGGATCACGGGAACGCAAGATAAATAAATGAGAATAAATCGCAGCAAAGTATTTTTGTATTTTTGGTTTAATAGATCTGAAAATAACAGCAAAGGAAAATAGATCGCAAAGGCAAATAATATGAGAAAGAGACCAAGGGGCCATAGATTTCACTAGTGGGAAAAATAGCAAACGGTGGGTAAACGAATTACTGTTGAGCAATTGATAGAACTTCAAACAAGCATGATGATATCCAGGAAATGATCATTATATAGGCATCACGTCCAAGATTAGTAGACTGAATCCTGCCTGCATCTACTACTATTACTCCACACATTGACCGCTATCCAACGTGCATCTAGTGTATTAAGTTCATGGAGAAACAGAGTAATGCAATAAGAACAATGACATGATGTATACAAGATCTATTTATGTAGAAATACACCCCATCATTTTATCCTTAGTAGCAATGATACATATGTGTCGGTTCCCCTTTTGTCACTGGGATCAAGCACCATAAGATCGAACCCAGTACAAAGCACCTCTTTATTTGGTAACGTAGTAATTTCAAAAAAAATTCATCCGCACACACAAGATCATGGTGATGCATAGCAATGAGAGGGGAGAGTGTTGTCCATGTACCCTCGTAGACCGAAAGCGGAAGCATTAGCACAACGCGGTTGATGTAGTCGTACGTCTTCACGATCCGACCGATCAAGTACCGAATGTACGGCACCTCCGAGTTTAGCACACGTTCAGCATGATGAAGTCCCTTGAACTCCGATCCAGCCGAGTGTAGAGGGCGAGTTTCGTCAACACGACGGTGTGGTGATGATGTTGATGTTCTACCGACGCAGGGCTTCGCCTAAGCACTGCTACAGTATTATCGAGGTGGACTATGGTGGAGGGGGGCACCGCACACGGCTAAGAGATCAATGATCAATTGTTGTGTCTCTGGGGTGCCCCCTGCCCCTGTATATAAAGGAGCAAGGGGGTGCGGCCGGCCATAGGAGGAGGCGCGCCGGAGGAGTCCTACTCCCACCGGGAGTAGGACTCCCCTCCTTTTTCCTAGTTGGATTAGGACTTGGGGGAAGGAGGAGAGAGGGAAAAGGAAAGGGGGGGCGCGCCCTCCCTCCTTGTCCAATTCGTACTTGGGGGGAGGGGCGTGCGGCTGCCCCTTGGCCGCCTCTCCTCTTCCTCCACTTGGGCCCATAAGGCCCAATAGCCTCCAGGGGGTTCCGGTAACCCCTTCGGTACTCCGGTAAAATCACTATTTCACCCGGAACACTTCCGATATCCAAACATAGGCTTCCAATATATCCATCTTCATGTATCGACCATTTCGAGACTCCTTGGCATGTCCATGATCACATCCGGGACTCCAAACAACCTTCGGTACATCAAAACACATAAACTCATAATAAAACTGTCATCGTAACGTTAAGCGTGCGGACCCTACGGGTTCGAGAACTATCTAGACATGATCGAGACACGTCTCCGGTCAATAACCAACAGCGGATCCTGGATGCTCATATTGGCTCCTACGTATTCTATGAAGGTTTTTATTGGTCAGACCGCATAACAACATACGTTGTACCCTTTGTCATCGGTATGTTACTTGCCCGAGATTCGATCGTCGGTATCTTAATACCTAGTTCAATCTCGTTACCGGCAAGTCTCTTTACTCGTTTCGTAATACATCATCCCGCAACTAACTCATTAGTTGCAATGCTTGCAAGGCTTAAGTGATGTGCATTACCGAGAGGGCCCAGAGATACCTCTCCGACAATCGGAGTGACAAATCCTAATCTCGAAATACGCCAACCCAACAAGTACCTTCGGAGACACCTGTAGAGCACCTTTATAATCACCTAGTTATGTTGTGACGTTTGGTAGCACACAAAGTGTTCCTCCGATAAACGGGAGTTGCATAATCTCATAGTCATAGGAACATGTATAAGTCATGAAGAAAGCAATAGCAACATACTAAACGATTGGGTGCTAAGCTAACGGAATGGATCATGTCAATCACATCATTCTCCTAATAATGTGACCCCGTTAATCAAATGACAACTCATGTCTATGGTTAGGAAACATAGCCATCTTTGATCAACGAGCTAGTCAAGTAGAGGCATACTAGTGACAATCTGTTTGTCTATCTATTCACACATGTATTATGTTTTCGGTTAATACAATTCTAGCTTGAATAATAAACATTTATCATGATATAAGGAAATAAATAATAACTTTATTATTGCCTCTAGGGCATATTTCCTTCACTCTTCCCATTCCAAGATCAATAGATCAAGTTAGCCAAACAAAACCCAAATATCGGAGAAGAAATACGAGGCTATAAGCAATCACGCATATAGGAGATCAAAGAAACTCAAATAACCTTCATGGATAAAAAGATAGATCTGTTCATAAACTCAAAGTTCATCTAATCCCAACAAACACACCACAAAAAGAGTTACATCATATGGATCTCCAAGAGACCATTGTATTGAGAATCTAACGAGAGAGAGGAATCCATCTAGCTACTAACTACGAACCCGAAGGTCTATGAAGAACTACTCACGCATCATCGGAGAGGCATCAATGGAAGTGGTGAACCCCTCCATGATGGTGTCTATATTGGATTTGGTGGTTCTGGACTCCGCGACAGCTGGAATTGATTTTCGTCGACTCCCCTCGGCTTTCTGGAATATTGGGGTATCTGTAGAGCAAAGAGGCGGTCCGGGGGGCACCCGAGGTGGGCACAACCCACCAGGACACGCCTGGGCCTCCAGGCATGCCCTGGTGGATTGTGATCCCCTCGGAGCACCCCCAGGCATTTCTCCGGCCCATTAATTGTCTTCTGGTCCAATAAATCCACAAAACGTTTTGATGTGTTTGGACTCCATTTGATATTGATTATCTATGATGTAAAAAACATGCAAAAAACAGCAACTGGCACTTGGCACTATGTCAATAGGTTAGTACCAAGAAAATGATATAAAATGACTATAATATGATTATAAAACATCCACGAATGATAATATAACAGCATGGAACAATCAAAAAATTATAGATACATTGGAAACATATCATTCATCCGGGGTCTTCTATGTGGTTCATGTTGGGTGGGCAACAAACAATAGATGATCCATCGTCTATGTTTTTAAACTGAAGCTATAATCTACCTGCTATCATTAGTTTTGGATCTATACACTCGTTTGCTACCATCAGTCTTGATTTTTGCATGCACCCCTTAGGCCTTACATAATCTAACTATGTTTTTTTATTATGCATTTCAGTTAATGTACACAATCGTACTGAACATGTAGAGCAAAGAGAAGACTGTTGCGTGGGAATATAATTTCATGCAGACGCCACTCCATGGTTGGTTAAGTGCCCCCCTCCCACCATTCCAGAATGTATTCCAGAGGAAGATAACTGTTCAGAGGGGGATTCATACGGAGCCAACCACTCCTATTTACCCTCTGAGGTGTTTATACACATCCGTATGTGGTAGTCCATTTGAAATATCTAAAAATACAAATATTTAGGAACGGAGGGAGTATATGAGAATTATGCAATGCCATCTTCTTTAGCCAGGCATGTATACGTGAATCATGCAATGCCATCCTGTTTAGCCAGTGATCGTATATGTGGATTGTATCGTGCCATATTTTTTCATAATGTATTCCATTTGTCAACAATGTTTATACTTTCATCTACTTTTCTTGTGCATCAGCCATTTGAGTCAGTGATGGGAAAATTGGAATGAAAATAAGGTCTTCTAAGAAGTCAGTGCTACCTGTCGATGTAGATTTCTTGTTGGTTACAGATAGCTCCTCAGAGGAGGATTCAGAGACAGATGACCAGTCATACCCCCCCTCCCCCGAGGTGCATCCTCTAACTTGGCAGGGATATATTGCTCAAATCATTCATATGGTGTCTTGCATTGCCATCCCATCTGCTTAGATTAGACATGCTTTGTATGAATGCCTCCTGTTTGCTTTCTATATCAGATATGTGAATTATGCAATGCCATGTTTTTCAGCCGGCTATCATATATGTGAATTATGCACCGCCATGTAGCCAGGCATCATATATGTGAATTATCTCATGCCATCCTTTTTTTCATTATGTATTCCATCTGTCAACAATCTGTGTATATTGAACTACTCTTCATGTGTATCAGCCATTTGAGCCGGTTATGGAAAAATCAGGAGTGAAAACAGGGTCTTTAGAGCAGGCAATGGTACATGTTGAAGCATATATCTCGATGGTTACAGGTAGCTTCTCAGAGGAGGATTCAGAGACATATGACCAGTCCTATATCCCACCTGAGGTGTATGCTCTAATTTGCCATGTTTATATTTCTCATATCAGGCATATGGTGTCTTGCATTGCTTAGTTTAGACATTATATGCACAATATTCAATTCCATCTCCTTAGTTTTGAGATCATACATGCGAGTGCTAGCTTCTTAGTATATGAATCAATTATGTCAATTATATCATGCCATCCTGTATACTTATGTGAATTATTTCATCCCAACCTATTTTAGAAAGAGTTCATATAGTTTTGTGATGTCATCCTGTTTAGATACTCATCATATGCTGAATTATGCCATTATATCTTGTTAAGTTATCCATCGTATATCTGAAACTGTGTCATGCTATCCTGTTTAGTTAGCCATCATATATGTGAAATTGTGTCATGCTGTCATGTTTGGTTAGACAACATATATGTGAATTACCACATCTGTCTACCATACAATGTATGTACGTTCAATTTCTTTTCTTGTTTATTAGACATTTGAATTGGAGGGAGTGATGGTAGTATCTAAGGGAGCAAAAACATGTTCTTCATAAAAGACGGTGCTACCCATCAATGCAGATAGAACCATGGTTGTACTGGCCCACAAACTAGCCGCACCACACATAACCGAGACTCTTCCAAATTGCACACTTACATCGTTGGACAGAGAACCAGCTACAACCCATCTAACCCCAACCCCAACAAATAGTAACCAACTTCTAGTTGACACAGCACCATGTCCACCACAGAGTACCCCCACATGAGCAGTTTGTAAAGCAATTGTAGTGCCCAAAGCACGAAGACCACCACAACGAACCCAAACTCCATGTTTAAAGCAAAAGAGCAACTGTTCCCAGGTCAGATTCCGTAGCTATGGTCCATACTCCTTTGTTGTTGCATCACTGTATTTACTCATACCAACTACTTTTGAATTTGAAGGATCCAATTGAAACTCCAATGGCGCAACAAGTATGTTTTAAACCTATTTCTTTAACTGGATTGATGTTCTAACTTCTTGCTCTATGTTGATTTCAATTTTAGTTGTATAAAACAGTTATGTTCTCATGTGATGCACATTACAAGTGTTGCCAGTGTTGTGTAGTTTCTCACACTTATATTCTGTCTATGCTGCTGTGTCTGAAAAATATATGCTTAGAACTATGTCTCTATCTTGATTTGGCAGCATAAACTAGAATGATATGGAAAATACGATGACCATAGTACATAGATATATGTTTATTTCATGTTGTTATCCTATCCACCTTACTACTGAACCAGTTTACCAAAATGAGTTTTGTATACTCCATGCTAAACCTTTGATGTGTCTGCTTGTTTCTCTTGTAGAATGCGAATAGAATATTGGAGAAGAGCACCCCACTATGCAATGGTAGAAAAAGTAATGCAGATAAGGTTCAAGATAGTGAGACAACCTTGTTGGTCTCCAAGAAAGGTGATAAAAATGATCTTGTAGACAGTGATACAACCCCACAATCCTGCGTTGATGTAGTGTTCAAGTTACTGGCCAGTACCACTGGCACAAGCTCTTCAAACTCGGTGCCTGAATCACTTCGATTTCTTCAGTCTCAGCTACAAGTTGAAAGGCATCAGTCAGCTATGTTGTGGCAAGAAGCCGAAGGACTGAGGAAGTCCCTGCAAAATTTAGATGCATACTTTCTGGTGCAACAGCAAGCACTGGAGGATTTAAGCGCCAAACAAGAGGAAGTTAATAAGCTTGCTAAGCATCTTGCCAGCATTATGGGTACCCAGGATATTGTTTCTTGAGCTCTTCTGAAGTGGTTTCAGTTATGGACTTGTTTTGCTGGGGCATTTATTTGCACTAGTCGCCAACTTTGACAACCGGTGTATGTGATATGTTGCTTTGTTCCTTATATTTGCACTGGTGGCAAACTTTGATGCCTAGTGGATGCAATATGTGTAATAGTTCTAATAGCCTAGCATAAGTTGCTTGCTTATTTATTTCCTTGTTTTCTTGTTTATTTGTTTTCTTATAATCAGTGCAGTTCTTTTTTTCGTGGTTTGCTAGTGGCCGCAATAACCTATTTTTTTAAAACAGGGCCACATGGGCTCCATATTTACTGTAATGACCCTAGGCCTCCTACGGGCTGTAGAAATAATGGGCCTTCTAAGGCCGTAGAAACAATGGGCCTTCTACGGGGTGTAGCATCAATGGGCCTTCTACGGGCCATATGATTGATTAGCCAAACATGGGCCAATAACGGACCGCATTATGGGCCGTAAACGGGCTAGAGTTGGAATCCTCCGTTCACGGGCCAAACATAACGGGTCGTCGTTAATCGACCGTATTTGATGACGCTATGAAAATGGCCCAACGGATTAACGGGCCACAAACGGTCCGACTGTAACCACGGGCTGAATTTGGCCCACAAGCAGAAAAGGCCAATAATAGGCCGTAAGTAACCGAATGCTGGAAATGAGCCCAAGAATAAATGGGCCTTGAGAAGGCCAAAAGATAACACGGGATAGAAACGGCCCAATGGAATAATGGGTCGTTAATGCATATAAAGCGATACACTATTCATTACGGGCCAGTTTCACCATGGGTCGTTAATGGGCCAAGAGTTACAAAGGGCCTCATATGGGCCGAAAGATGTCATGAGCCATACATGGGCCAGAAGTTACAACGGACTGTAATCATATTGGACGGCTCAGATGACGCTACTGGGCCTAATTCGGATAGGCCGTAAGAGGTCGTGAGTTAGCGGGTTGTAAATGGGCTATATGCGAACAGCCCATTAATAGGCTTTCCAAGAGACCTAGTTGGATAAGTTGGTCTCACCAAAAATCATTAAGAGGTTTTGGAAGTTAGCCCTTGACGGATAGGTGGCTCAGGGTGCTCCTCGCCCGATGGGTCTGAAAGTGACTTGTTCAAATTTTGTGATGTAGCATGAATAGAGTTTGAGACGAGAAAAGGCACACTACAAAAAAAGAAACATCCGTGACATTTTGGGCCGAACGAAAAAAATTCTGTCATACATATGACACTTCTATGACGATAATTGTGATAAAACCCGGTATCATCATAGATGTGGTGGGCTCCTACTTCTATGAAAAAAATCATGACAGAAAATGGGCTTTTCGTCCTGGGCGGGGTGGAGACGCAGCTGCATGACATTCTTTGGGCCGTCCATGACGGAAAAAACCATGGTAGAAGCGAGGGGGAGGAAAATTTCAGGGAGTTCCCCGTTACGGAGGGAGGTCGGGGGCCGAGCGATGCACACTTCTCTCGTACACGTACGCGTGTGTGTGCAAGGCGTTGTCTCTAACTGAACCCGAGAGAGGCGTTGGGCTCTAACTGAACCCGAGCGATTGCACTACAGGCTACGCGTTACTGAACCCGAGCGATCGATCGATGGCTGTTAACTGAACCCGATCGAGCGATTCCTTCGCTACTGCTGCTAACTGAAGCCGATCGATGCTACCTCTGGATGAATAGTGAGCGTTGCAGGGGGGGTTGGATGAACAGTTCCTAGTGGGGGTGGATGAACAGGACCCCGTGGTGTTGCCTCTGGATGAACAGGACCCTGATTGATTGAGCCGGTTGGGGCTGGATGAATAGGACCACCCTGTGGAGGCCAGGATGAACAGTAGACGGTGGAGAGCAGGATGAACAGTAGCCCATGGAGGGGTGGTTGAACAGGAGCCTGTGGAGAGGGCTGGTTGAACAGTAGGTGGTGGAGTAGCGCGCGGTGGAGGCTGGATGAACAGGAGCCCGTGGATGAACAGTCACAAGTGGAGGCCGGAGGAGGTCGACGGTGGATGAACAGTAGCTCATGGAGGCTGGAGGGGGTCGACGGTCACTACAAAAAAAGACACATCCGTGACATTTTGGGCCGAATGAATTTTTTTCTGTCATTCATATGACACTCGTATGACGATAATTGTGACAAAACCCGATATCATCATAGATGTGGTGGGCTCCTACTTCTATGACAAAAAATCATGACAGAAAATGGGCTTTTCATCCTGGGCGGGCCGGAGACGCAATGCATGACATTCTTTGGGCCATCCATGACGGAAAAAACCATGGTAGAAGCAAGGGGGGGGGGGAATTTCGGGGAGTTCCCGGTTGCGGTGGGAGGTCGGGGGCCGAGCGATGCGCGTTTCTCTCGTACACGTACGCGCGTGTGTGCGAGGCGTTGGCTCTAACTGAACCCGAGCGAGGCGTTGGGCTCTAACTGAACCCGAGCGATTGCACTGCAGGCTACGCGTTACTGAACCCGAGCGATCGATCGATGGCTGTTAACTGAACCCGATTGAGCGATTCCTTTGCTACTGCTGCTAACTGAAGCCGATCAATGGGATGAACGGTGAGCGTTGCGGGGGGTTTGGATGAACAGTGAGCGGTGGCGTTGCCTTTGGATGAACAGGATCCCATGGTGTGGTGGAGGGCTGGATGAACAGTAGACGGTGAAGGGGTGCCCGTGGAGGGGTGGATGAACAGGACCTCGTGGTATGGAGGGTTGGATGAACAGTAGACGGTGGAGGGGTGGTTGAATAGGACCCCGTGGTGTGGAGGGCTGGATGAATAGTAGACGGTGGAGGGGTGCCCGTGGAGGGGTGGTTGAACAGGACCCCGTGGTGTGGAGGGCTGGATGAACAGTAGACGGTGGAGGGTTGGTTGAACAGTAGCCGGTGGAGTAGCGCGCGGTGGAGGCTGGATGAACAGGAGCCCGTGGAGGCTGGATGAAGAGGGGCCCGTGGAGGCTGGAGGAGGTCGACGGTGGAGATGAACAGTATCCCGTGGTCCCGTTTTGCGGTACGCCACACCCCTCCCGATGAACAGGACCCCCGTTTCGACCGTAGTGCTCCAACACAAGTCTGTTTCCTCCGTTTTGCGGTACGCCACGCCCCTCCCGATCAACAGGACCCCCGTTTCGACCGTAGGAGGTCCGTTTCCTCCGTTTTGCGGTACGCCAGACCCCTCCCGATGAACAGGATCCCGTTTCGAATGTGGCCGGTCGAACACAAGGCCGTTTCCTCCGTTTTGCGGTACGCCAGGCCTCGTTTCCATCGCCTGTTCCGTCCAAGCCCTCCCGATGAACATGAGACATTCCATTGCCTCCCCATGAACACGACGCATTCCGTTGCCTCCCCATGGACACAATGACGATGCTATTTCTCCATTCCGACCCAGCCATGTACATGAGCCCTCGCCGTACGTATGCGCGAGTAGGCGTTCGAGACCCCGCCCGTATGTACACATACGTGGCCGTATTTTCTTTCTTGCACCCTGGCCGCTGTACGTACGTGTACATGCTACGTGCGCGCCTCTACTACGACACGTGCACGCCTCTACTACGACACGTGCGCGCCTCTACATCGACCAGTATGTACATACACGTTCGCGACTAGAATGACAACGCTACGTATGCTTCGACTAGGTGGGTCCGGACTGTCAGGCACTTCCTTGCCTGCGAAGATGTAGCTGGTCGGTCCCAGCAGTCAGGAGGCGAATTGTTTTGTTTTTTTTGCCCGGACGCATTTCCTTGTGTGCGAAGATGTAGCTGGTGGGTCCCAGCAGTCAGGGGGAAACGTTTTTTTCGCGAAATACAGTGGCCCGTCCGGTGGGTCCTAGCTGTCAGCTGTAGGAATCATTATTTTCCACGTAATAAGGAGGCACTTCCTTGCTGCGGCCGTGGACCCAGCTGTCAGCCTCTCCACGTACTGTCCACGTCCGATGGAAGTCGTTCCTTGACCACGTTGACCACGCCGCGCCGAGAGCACCGGGGCGGTGGACGGCGGCGAGGCCTAGGAAGGGGACGACACGGAGGCAGGGAAGACTCGGCAGTTGTTTCCCACGCGGATGGGAGTACGACTGTACGAGGGTTTACTGGTTCGTCCGCCATCGCCGGAGAATAACATCAGGTGTGGGTGAGTAGAGGGATGGCTAGGCCAGCGATGGGAGTACGGTCGGGCGGTGAGGCCTGCGCGGCAGCACAGCCAGCCGCGAGGAGGAGGGAGCAGGTAGTCCCGCCGGCGCTTGTTTGAGCGGCTGGAGTAGGAAGAACAGAGATTGAAGAAGCATGACGGCCGTTGGATGGACATCCAACAGTTAGTGCTTGTGTGTCAACCTTTTTTTAGGAAAGCCTCAAATCTGTGGAAAACAGCATACAACCCATCTGCCATTATTTCTAATAATTTACAACACATTTGCTAATTCTTAAGGTTTTTTTGGAGCCCATATTCTTTTCGTTAGCATTACAGCCCATATTGTGGCAACGGTTAAAAAATTATACGAAATTTTGCATATTTCGGTGCGGTCCGAACTGTTTTTAATCCCGAAATTTCGACTCACATTCAAACTGATTTTACAAATAAATGTATATCAATATAAAATCCAACAAATTCTCCATGCATAAAAATTAATGTAATTTAAAATCTTGAAACGAAAAAAAAGATATTTAAAACTAATTGCCGGTTTGATGTATTTTAAAAATGTACAACCCATTGATCATTACTGATGGGCCATTTTCTCGGCCAGCCGAATGAAAGCTCTCCTCGTCTTGAAAGATTTGCAGCCCAACATGCCTGACAAAGCGACTTACTTGGCAAATCACAAAAAAACTGGGCTGTGGCAGTGGACCCAGCTGTCAGCCTCTCCACGTACATTACTCTTCCGATGGAAGTCGTTCCTTGACCACGTTGACCACGCCGCACGGAGAGCACCAGGGCGGTGGACGACGGCGAGACGTAGGAAGGGGACGACACGGCAGTGGAAGCCCGCGCGGAGAGGACTACGAGGGTTCACTGGTTTGGCTGCGGTGTGAGGTTGGCGTCGCCGCAGGGCCTGGCCAGCGGTGGGAATAGTAGGGGCGGTTAGGCCTCTGCTGCAGCACAGCCGGCCACGAGAGGCAGGAGCATGCGGCACGACCGGCGTTGCTTTGGGCGGCTGGAGCAAGAAGACCAGAGGTTGAAGAAGCACTACGGCCGTTGGATGGACATTGTACGATCACTCGAGCTAGAATCGTTCATGTTTACTAAGTTGACAAAGCCCTTCGTCCTCGTCAACTTAGTAGGCCCACAAGTCAGCCTCCCAGCAAGGTGGGTCCCAGCTAGCCGGGGGAGTATTCATTTTTTGTGCGTAATAAGGAGGCACTTCCGGTGGGTCCGAGCTGACAGCGGGGGAACGTTTTTTTCGCAAAATGCGGTGGCCCGTTTGGTGGGTCCCAGCAGTCAGGGGGAAACGATTTTTTTCGCAAAATACTAGTGGCCCGTCTGATGGGTCCCCGCTGTCAGGTGGAGGAATAATTATTTTCCACGTAATAAGGAGACACTTCCGTGCGGCTACTATGGACCCAGCTGTCGGCCTCTCCATGTACAGTACTCTTCTGATGGAAGTCGGTCGTTGACCACGTTGACCACGCCGCACCGAGAGCACCAGGGCGGTGGACGACGACGAGGACTAGGAAGGGGACGACTCGGAGCCGGGGAAGACGTAGCAGTGGATGCCCACGCGAAGAGGAGTACGAGGGTTCACTGGTTCGGCTGCGGTGTGAGGCTGCTGTCGCCGCAGAATAACAGGGGGTGTGGGTGAGTAGCGGGATGGCCTGGCCAACGGTGGGAGTAGTAGTGGGCGGTGAGGCCTCCGCGGCATCACAGCCGGCCACGGGAGGTAGGAGCACGCGGCACGACCAGCGCTGGTTTGGGTGGCTGGAGCAAGAAGACCAGAGGTTGAAGAAGCACTATGGCCATTGGATGAATATAATACAGTAACAGGAGCTAGAATCTTTATATTGACTAAGTTGACAAAGCCCTCCGTCCCCATCAACTTGGTAGGCCCACAAGTCAGCCTCCCACTATGCTGGGTTCCAGTTGGCAGGGGGAATATTCATTTTTGTGTGCGTAATAAGGAGGGACTTCCTTGCGTGCGAAGATAGCTGGTGGGTCTGACATGTCAGCGGGGGGCACTTTATTTCGCGAAATACAGAGGCCCTTCCGGTGGGTCCCAGATGTCAGGTGGAGGAATCATTATTTTGGACATAATAAGGAGACATTTCCTTGTGTGCGGCCGTGGACCCAGCTGTTAGCCTCTCCACGCACAGTCTACTTCCGATGGTGTCGTTCATTGACCACGTTGACCACGCCGCGCCGTGCGCATCCAAGGTGGTGGACGACGGCGAGGCCCCGGACAACAACGAGCCGGAGATGGGAAGACGCAGGAGTAGAGTCACAGACAGAGAGGTGTACGAGGGTTAACTGGTTCTAGTGCGGTGTGGTTCGGAAGTCGGTGGAGAAGAACAGGAGGTGTGGAGGGGTGGAGGGATGGCCTGGCCAACGGTGGAGTAGCGCTTCATAGCGAAGCGTCCTAAGAAGAGCTGCTAGCAGCAGGAGGCGGGAGGTGGTCCCGGCGGCGCTGGAGGAAGAAGACGAGAGATTGAAGATGGATGCCGGTCGTTGGATGTAAATCCAACTACTAACATGTCAGAATCATTTGTTGACTAAATTGACAATGACTTGCATTGACTTCGACCTATTAGCCCACATTTCAGCCTCCAAAAATGTGGCACGTATTCAACCCATTTTTTCAGAATTTACAGTCAATTTGATCTTTTTTTTGAATTACAGCCATTAGCTGGGCTGGGTGAACAAATAATGTAGCGTCCATGTGGCCCGTTTACTTTATTTCCTAAAAAATTACAGCCCATTTGCACTTTCTCTAAATACACGATTTTGTTGGGCTGATTCTAATTATAATGTTGGGTTGGGCCAATAATGTTATCAAAAAATAAAAAGGGGCTGAGCATTTTGTTATAAATATATTTAAGTAATAAGTGATATTATTACAATCGTCCTTAAATTTACAGTCTTACCAAGCTTTATATAATAACATATAAAATAATTTTTTTAGAAAAACAGGGAGCATCTCCCCGGTTCCATTGCTGAGAACGAAACCACAACATATTCTGATACAACAGCTCAAAGAGTAGTTCGAAAGCAAAGGTAGAAAAGCTACAAACTAGGGGGGTGCATGAACAAGTTCTCTCAATAACACAAGTCACCCGAGCGTTGCCAAAGGCAGAGCGGATAGAGCACTCAAATGACACAAGGAGGGTCCAGCGAAGCCTTCATGGTCTTCAGCCGAGGGGCCGTGTCAGCCTGTGGCGACCAGTAAGCAAGCGGAGACACCGGGTTGGAAGGCGTAGCATGGTGGATGTCCCTCTTTTTCGGTGCCAGGTGCCCATCATCTTCATCAGAGATCTTGAGACGAGCCCACGGGTCTAGCCCCAGAGCAGGTCGAGCCTTGTTTAGCCATAAGTGATCGCCAACGGTTTCTGGACGGATCTTGTTAGAGAATCGCCCAGTTCCTCACCATGTTCCTGATAACCTCAAGACCTGTGGAATGGAAATCCAGGAGGTGTTACTGAAAATCATAGCATTTCTATATTTCCAGAGGCACCAAAGGACAGCTGAGCTAACAAAGTTTAAAACTAAGCACTTTTTGGTAGCAATCCAGAATCTAGCGACAGATTCGAAGGATGAGCCAATCTGACTAGAGAAATATTCCTCAATGTGGGCCCAGAGATGTGTAGCAACTATACGTTCAAAAAATAGGTGAGAACAAGACTCTTGTTCCAAGCAGTAAACACAATCAAGGGGTTTGATGATGTGTCTCTTCCTAAGGTTATCCCTAGTCATCAATTTGTTTTTTGGAGAGAAGCCAGAGAAATACATGAATTTTAGGGGGAACTCTCAATTTCCAGAGAGCAGGGATAAACACGGGTTGAACCCCTCTAAAGTTGATAACATGATAGAGGGAGCTAGAGGAATACTTCCCCATATTGTCCAGCTGCCAAATCAGGGCATTCGGCTTGGCAGTAAAGGTAATGCTTTTGGCAATTTCCTCCAACTGGAACCATTATTCCATGAGACTATCACTAAAGTTCCTTCTAAAAGAGAGTTTTAGGCATTGACCGTCCCAAACTTCATTGACACTTTTGTTAAGCTTGTTGCGGACAAAGTAAATAGGCCAAAATTGGACTGCTAGGGGGGATGTGCCAAACCAAGTATCTTCCCAGAACCTGGTTCTGCTCCCATCCCCTATGTTCCATTTGTAGCCAAATTTCACAGCATGCATAATAGATTTTAATCCTTTCCAGAATCTAGAGGTCTTAGGGTTGGAGGAAGGGACAAAAATATTAGGTTTATTTCCTAGGTATTTATGGGCAATAAGAAGCTTCCAGGGTTTTAGGTCTTTCTCATAGAATCTTTTAATCGAAGACCCTAGAAGACAGATGTTAATTTCTTGGAGGTTAGGTATGCCTAGGCCTCCAAAATATTTTTTCATAGAGAATAGGGCCCAATTAGCAAGGTGTAGCTTCCTATTTCCCTCAAAATCATTCCACAAGCAATGAGACATTTGAGAATTGATGAGGTTCACTGCCCATTTAGGGAACTTGAAGAAGGAGAGGAGATACACTGGAATGCTAGCCACACAAGCTTGTATGAGGATCAATCTACCTCTGTAAGAGAGAAGTTTGCCCCCCCACCCAGCAATCCTTTTAATGATTTTATCTAGAAGGGGTTGGATATCCTCTCTCCTCAATTTATCATAGTGGAGAGGGATACCTAGGTACTTAATGGGGAAGTTACCTTTATTACAGACTAGAATAGAGAGGAAGTCAGCTAACTCTTGATCATCCATGTTGATAGGGATGAGTTCACTTTTAGAGTAGTTGATTCTCATGCCTGAGACTTGTTCAAACCAGGTTAGAACAGTTTTCAGATTGCTAGCACGCGTGGAGTCATTGTCTAATAAAAGGATGGTATCATCTGCATATTGAAGGCAGATGATGCCACTAGGGCAGACCTCAGGACAGAGCCCTGCAATCAGACTATGATCAGCAGCTTTGCTCAGCATTTTAGTAAGAACGTCCACTACTAAATTAAACAAAAGCGGGGAGATGGGGTCACCTTGCCTAAGGCCTTTACCAGCAAGGAAAAAATCACTTTCATAGTTATTTAACTTGACCCCAACAGACCCCCCATGAGTAAGTTGCTGGATCGAACTCTCCTCTATGAAAGGCTTGGAAAAGATCTAAGAGATCATTTTTCGCCAAGTCGCAAAAATGCTGGTAAAACAAGAAGGGAATCCCATCAGGACCAGGATCCCCATCAGGATAAGAGCTAAAAATGGCTTCCTTCACCTCTGTCTCTGAAAAAGGGGCTTCTAGTAGCTCATTTTTAGCAGGAGAGACTTTTTCAGAAGCAGAGAAAAAATTGTTTTGTAGGGAGAGCAAAGAAGGGTTTTCTTTCTTAAATAGGTCTTTGTAGAAGTCACTAGCCACTTTCAGCATCTCATCTACCTCAGTAACAGGGCCATTAGGGCCATCAAGGGAGTGAATGAGGGTTTTCCTCCTCCTGTAGTTAGCTACTGCATGGAAGTAAGCAGTATTTCTATCACCCTCCTTAATGTTCCTATCTCTAGACCTTTGTTTGGCTTTGATTTCTTCTTGAAGCCAAATTTTCTTGAGCTCTCCATGGACAAACTTTAATCTATTAGTCTCAGCCTCAGAGAGGTCAGTGGTTTCTGCCTTAATATCTAGAGAATCAAACTCAAGGAGGAGAAGACTTTTGTATCTTCTAAGATTAGCTTCCTCATTGGAGTTCTACCCTTTGGTAGTTCTTCTAAATCGCCTGATTTTGATCTGCCAATTTTCTAGGGGGCAGCTGCTCCCAGTAGGCTCATTCCATATTTTCCCGACTAGCTTAGTAAAATCTTCTCTAAGCAACCACCACTTTTCAAATTTAAACTATTGCTCTTTGGAGTTTGGTTAAGACCAGAGTCCCAAAGCAAAGGAGTGTGGTCACTACCACATCTGGGCAGAGCTCTACAACTAGAAAGGGGAAAAACTATCTAATTCTGTGTCACAGAAAATTCTGTCAATGGTGGACATAATCCTAGAGCAGCACTTCCAACATATCTAGCAGAACTGTGGATTTTCCTTCTGATAGGGCAATTCTCAACTTTATGGGTAACCATTTTGCAGATAAAATAACTCTTGGGCTTGACACATTTATCCAAATGATGCCCTAGTTCCCCACAGTTGTAGCAGGTCACCTCAGAGTATGCCATAAGGCCCGAAGCAGGGGCAAGAGCAGTTTTCTGGATGTCCTATCTCTTCTTTTGCTGATTCTTTCCTTGAGATTTCCCACTGATCTGGGAGTCAGAACCACCAGCAGATTGATCTTGGGCAATTACAGGAGCCTGCCCAGATTGTGACCCCATTTGGGGCAGAGGTGGGTCGTACCACTGCCCAACCGGCGCTCCCCCCATTGTGATAGGGGAAATTCATCGGAGTTCCTGGTTCCTTCTCATCCTCCAGCCAGATGTTGTCTCTTAGGAAGCAGAAATAACCACCAGACAGCTCAATTGAAGCAGATTGCAAGCCTAATTTCAATCTTCTGCAGGTTTGCGGGAGAGGTAAGGTAGGGGATCCACCTGCTCCGGCTCCGATGGTGTGCTGGTGGGCAGGAGTCCAGTCAATCATTCCCATCTCGCAGGACGGTGTGGATCTCCTGAATTCACTTCTCCTTTCGCCCATCGAACGAACGCAATCGGCGGCTCACTAGGGTGGGGCATCCTGTGCTTCTCCGAGAAATCTCCTTCGAAGTAGATTCACAGGGCTAGATTCAGCAGCTCCTAATCCACATGATCCTTGCACATCCGAGCATACCTGCGCGAGTGAGAAAACGGATTCGGTCCCTCCTTGGCTTCCTCCCTCGCAGCTTCCTCCTCTACTTCCCTCCATTCACGCGTGCACTAGGTCCAGGAGAGAGCGTCGTCGCGGATCCGCATCGCCCGCTCCCTCCATCTCCTCCCTCGAGTCTCCCGCAGCACCACAGGTGCGACGGAGTCGAGCGCCTGGAGCATCCGCGGGAAGGCTTTGTAGACATGTGGGAGATGCATCTTATACATCTGCCTGTCTTCCAGCCATTCCCCCGTGGATATGGTCGGCGACTCCATGGGGCGCGCGAGCGGACTTGCTGAGGGGGGCAGGCGCGCCCGGAGTCAGGAGGCGGGGGGTGGCGGCGAGATCTATGGTGGCGGCGAGGGTGGAGGTAGTGGGGGGGGGCGGCGAGGGTGGAGGTGGTGGCGGGGGCGAAGGGGATCGCGAGAGCGGTCATCTATTTGCCAATTATGTGAACTAAACAGTCAACATATAAAATAATTTAAATATATATAATATAGTTAGAAGGGAAACATAAGTTGGACCTGGCGTTCCTATTCTTATATAGAAAAATAGAATGGACCTCTGCGTTTTCTTCAAAAAAATACATAAATTGGGCTGCCAAAAATAAAACCTCGGATGGGAGGTCCATAGGCCGGTCGATACATGATGGCCCTAAGCAAATACAAACAGGCCTATGGACCTCCCATCCGAGGACGTGGGCTGCGCATGTTAAAAATGAAAGCCTAGACGGGGCAGCCCAAAACCACGTCCAACACTTGCCAAAACTTCGTCCCTCGTTTTCTCTGTGTTTCGCACACTCGATATTGTGTGGGCATTTTGATTGTGCATCATATGAAGATGTGCTATGCATGAATGTTGATAAGCATGATGTTAACTGGCTGGTAGTTCCATTATCGACCATGAATAAAACTTCCAACATGATGTTAACCCTGTTTGAAAAGGCCGTGTTAATATAAATGCTCTGCCTCTGAAAGTTGCAGTTTGTTATCTGAAACTGAAACTTGTAGTTTCTTCTCTGAGAATCACATTGTCTGCACTTTTATACTCCTATGAAACTACATTTTTTAAGTGCTAAAAATAGATATCTAGAATTCATAAAATACTTCAAATGCTCAATACTGCAAATCTGAAATTCAAAAGACATTCATATCTGAAAGTACTCTCAAAATACACAACACAAAACACAATTCACAACCTGCAAATACTAACAACCCTAAGCTCTTCCTGAAAATTCACAACCTGCCCGACTATTGGGCTGGGGGGTAGCCCCCTCCTATTCCTCGGTGGCAGACAGCCGCCCCGTGAGACAATGTGAACGGCGAGGGAGACGATGGCGGGGAAGCATCGTCGGGCCAACTGCTTTTCTCCTCTTGTAGTTGGGTTCGGTCAACGAAGACTCCACCGGCTCACTCTGGCAGGACACCCTCACAAACGGCACCCTGTAGATGCTCGATCCTTCAATCTCTGGTGGATGCTCCATCTAGGATCGATACTCCCACCACCGCTCCCTCACGATCGGATTCGGTGAATCTGTTTGCTCCATGGCCCAGAGGAGTATCTCTATGTAATCCGGCGCGACTCCCACCGGGAGTATCGCCGCCTTTTCGCTCCGTTGCAGATATTTGGCCATGGATGTCGCCGTCGCCGCTAGTTGGTCCTTGTTGTCAAACCAAGATTGTATCTCCAACATCCTAGCTAGCTTCACAGGGTCGCCGTCTGTGATCCTCACGTATCGGTTGTACTCCTCCATCGATCTACTTCTCCATAGCACCTTCACTCGCCGACGGTGGTTTTTGAATGGAAGAGGAGAGGAGCAGCGTTGGTTTTGGATTAGAACGGGAGATGAGCGACGCTGGTTTTGGACTGGAACAGGAGAGGAGGGGCGGTGGTTTTAAAATGGAAGAGGAGAGGAGCGGCGCTGCATTTAGATTGGAACAGGAGAGGAGCTGCGGTGGTTTAAGAGGAGAAGAGCGGAAGAGCGGCGCTGGTCTTGGAAGTATTTTTTTGTTGTTTCGCGTATTTTGGGTCAAAGTTTGACCATGTACTGTATTTGACAAGCAAAATGTGAATGCATGTCACCAAATTGATTTTGATTTTGATCCAGTCAGAACGCGCCGGCCCTCTCATCCAATCCTAAATCGCTGCCGCATGCTCCTCTCCCTCTTCTCCATTGCAAAACCACCTCCTCTCCTCTCCATCATCTCCATTCCAAAACCACCGTCTCGCCTCTCCCCCTTCTCTATTTCTAGACGCTTTGCTCCATGGCGCGGGCGCAATCCATGGATACAAAATTAGTATACTATATACTATTTAAAAGTCGAGGGCGGGGCTTTTCCTGCGCGATAGGCGGCGGGCAGTTCCGCCTAGTCGGTTCGACAGAGACGCGAGAAGATGAGGGAGTAGGCTTCTGCAAATGTAGGGCTGTGTGATTTGACAGCGAGTTACTGCTGGACAGGTGGGGCCCCGTGATTTGACTTGCCATTATCATTTTAACTGCAGCGCTACAACTGGCGTGAGTTTCCCAGATTCCTGACCACCTCCGTACAGGTGCCTCCCCCATTGCTCCACCATGTAGTAGAGGCTGGCTCTTGCATGAGAGCCCACTTCTCCACTTTTTCCTTGCCTCTCTTTCCTCCACATATGCAAAAATGCCATGTAAAGCGCACTATTGTACTTACTTTTACTTGCTCCTACAGGTGCTTAAGCTTGCCACATAAGCATAAAGTCTGATGTGGCAAGTTAATCAAGAAGATAGAGACTAGTTTGGTGACCCAAGGAAGAAACGGTGCTAAGCGTGTGTACCTAGGTGAAAAGACAATTTTGAGTCTATAGCTAATTAAATGAAGCAAACTTAGCAACATCATTTCATTAGAAGAGGTTCTTCCTTGGCTAATGCAATAAATACACGCGCTTAGCACCGTTTCTTCCTTGAGTACGAAGAAAGAGATAGAGAGGAGTAAAAAAATACACTTATTGCCAACCTTGTTGTAGTATGAGTGACTAAGTGATGACTATGTATGACATGCCAACATCAGATAGACTAACGCACCGTGTTAAATCTCCAAGGGCGCGACCGCGCGAGTGACGCGACGGTCGTGGTAGGTGCGACCATGATACGGGCTGCTGGCAGCCCTTGGATCTGAGATCAAACGGTCGCATGGTAACTTGCTGAAAATTTGTAGAATAACCCTCCAGGATAGGATATTCACCCATAGGTCTAGAATCACGCCATGCAACCGTTCGATCTCA
Organism: Triticum urartu; assembly: GCF_003073215.2. Lineage (NCBI taxonomy): Eukaryota > Viridiplantae > Streptophyta > Magnoliopsida > Poales > Poaceae > Triticum > Triticum urartu. The sequence continues at coordinate 427,877,734 of NC_053026.1, forward strand.
GATCCAATGGCTCTCGGAAGCCCGTATCAAGGGAGAATGGAAAGCCACTACCCTGCCATTCGCACGCTGGCAGTTCGCTCCTACTCGTCCCCGCACGTCCTTCAATACTACGGCGGTTCGCTCCTAGTCGTCCCGTCCATTCACATTACGGCAGTTCCACTAATCCTAACCCTCCTCCCAAATCCATGGCGTCGCAAATCTCCACGATCGGCGGTGAGTACAAGGTTAGAACCATCACCGGCGATGAGTTCGACGTCATCTACACCCGTTCTTCTACGGCGGTGAAAGGATGCCTTTCTTGCTTCAGACACATGTTCGAAGACTCAGATAATGAGTGGGTCACTAGGCTAGATGTTGAGTACACCACAGTCCTGGGACGAGAGAAGGATCTAAAGGACGAAGAGAGGAAGAAGCCTGCCGTGATCTAGGTTTGCGTGCATGACTTATGCTTAGTCTACTACATATGCCATGCCAATGTTGAGTGCCAGGATTTTAAGGACTTCCTCGAGAGAAACCTAGTCAAATTTGTTACTCTAGACTTTGGTAACGACAAAGAAGTCCTGCATCGGATAGGCCTCGTTGTAGGCAACACCTTCGACCTCCAGAAGAATCGGCTGGTGTCCTCTCGTCAGCCTTCAATGCTGACCCTGGCAGGAGCCATGGTTCATCCTTCGTACGGTAAACTGGAGAAACCTCATTACACGTTTCATCGTCATGCATGGCAGCAGAATTTACTAGATATAGACCACATCCACTACGCTACAATGGATGGCTACCTTTGCTTCAATATCTACAAGGGTTGGATGAAGAGCAACAGCCAAGTGTGCGGTTCAAGCAAAGAAGTATCGGCCAAGAGGAATAGGGACAAGGACAAAGTCGAGGACGTGGACGAGGACTCCGAGTAAGGTAGCAGTGTCGTTGCTCATGGTGGTTCTAATTCAATGTCTACCGGAATAGTTGCAAAGTTTAATTTCAGGTGTGCTTAATTTAATTTGAGGGGTGTGTTGTGCTGAGCCCCCAGCAGAACTATGTTATGTTTCTTCTCGTTACTTTAACTCTTCAGTACGTACATACTAGTATTTCTTACATTTCATCTTTTAGTTGGTATAGTACTACCACTCATTTCTTCACATTATATACGTACAATATATATGGCCAACATCATATAGCCAGCAGTTTAGTTGTCAAAGAATGTCAGGGTGCTTAGTTTTGTCAAAGAATTCCAGGATGCTTAGAGGGTGCTTGGATCCAAGGGACTTATTTTAGTCTGACTAAAAATAGTCTCTTTGAGGGCTAAAGTTCCAAGCACCCCTGACTAAAGAGGGGCTAAAACTAGTCTTGAGACTAAAATTTTTTAGTCAGGGGTACCCCTACTAAAATGTGGATTAGTCCTCTCTCTACTCATTTAACTCCTCTCCTTTAACACAGGCGAGTTCTGGATTGGAGGGTTTGGAGGATAATAAATGCTCATTAACTTGATTTTAGCCTTTTTAGTATTTGGATCCAAGCATGGGTGAGGCTAGCAAGTTTTAGTCCCACTACTTTTAGTCATCAGACTAAAACGTATCCAAGCACCCTCTTAGTTTTATTTGAGGGGTGGGTTGTGCTGGACACCATTATTGTGACTAGCCTTTTTAATAGTACTATATGCATAATTTGGTGACGAGCGCTCTCTATATGTACCACCTTTTTTTAATTTCAAGTTTTGCTCCATGGCGCAATCCATCGATACTACTACTGTACAAAAGTATACATTTTTTAAAAGGCTAGAGGGCGGGGCAGTCTAGCTTGGTCGGTTTCACGAGAGGCGAGGGCCTTTGTGATTTGACGGCCCATTACTGCTGGAAGGCGGGGCCTTGTGATTTGACTGCTCGTATAAATGCGTCGATGACCTGATCGAGGAGGAGCAAATAACCATGCGGTATACTCAAGTTTTCCACTGGAGTAGTACTGCGACGGAGGAGCACGAAACATGGCAGCCCAGTGCCATATGGCGATAAAAAATGATCTAATTTGCTAGTCATCTCATTGTTAGCATTGTTCTATTCATTCCCTCAAAAAAACATTGTTCTATTCATGCCTCGCAGAGAACGTGACACGTGCGGCGAAACACCCGAAGCAAAAGATGAAACACAGGAGCAAAAGAAGAAGGAAGATTATCACCCCAAATGATCTAATTCGCCGCAGAGTCATAACTGCTTCTTCATCGCCTCCACGACCTCCATCTCCTTGCGCGTCTCCTCTGCCATCTTCATCATTGTGTCCATGACGCGGCATTTCTCGACGCGAGCCTTCATCATCTGTTCCACGGCCATATTACATACCTTGACAGCAGCCGGGTGCTCGATGCGGAGCTTCGCCAACTCTTCCTTCTGTTCCATGGCGAGGGCCTGCAGCATCTTCATCGAGGAACTACTATTCTCATGCAGCTTCTTCCAGCCAGCGTTCTTATCCTTCAACAGGTCGATCTCGTGGCAGAGCTTCGCATTGTCCTCCCGAAGTCGCAATATTTCACCGGTCGCCTTCTTCTCCGAGGCAATTCTCTTCTTCAGCAGCATCACCAAGCCGGCGGTCAACTCCCCCTGCTGATTGAGCTCAGCGGGCATGTCGTCGAGGCTCTCCTTCAGCAACTCCATCAAGCCTTGGATGAACTCCTTCTGCATATTGAGCTGATCGGGCATGCCGTCGAGGGATAACGACTCCAGCTCCGCCAGCTCGGCATGTTCGCCTCCGCGGCTAGGGCGCTCCTGGGAGCCATCGCCTGCCCGTGAGAGATCTTTCGAGGTCTCTGCGTGGCGGCGAGCCCTCTTTTTTTCTGCAGCCTTGGTTGCCGCTCCCTTGTTACGAGTAGTTCTCGACCTAGAGCTCTGCTCACCGGCCATGGCAAACGACGGACGAAGAAGAAGCACTTATGAGGAGGAAAGGTAGGGTGATTTTTCAGTTAGGTAGTTCCCCTTTTTCTAACCTAAGTACTAGCACTAGTACTAATACCTGCATAGTGGGAACACGTTCAGGTTTGGTACGTACTACTAGTAGGTGTGAGCAGGCTTTCGAATGTGATGGGAACAAGGTAAAGATTAATTGATGGTTTTGGTTTCGAGGCCCGAAACGGCTCCCGATGAGTTTAGCGGAACATAAATTTCAAGTACTACTACACTGCTCAAATGCGTAAATATTATGTTACTGTCAAAAATTGGCAAAAAATGCGAAGGAGGCCAATGGAAGTACTACTAGCAACCCACGATTTAACTACTCGCATGCGCGCAGTGGAGTAATAATGTCTTTCTTCCGCCCTCACGTCCACTCAATTTGCATGTGCTATATTAATTGACCATCAATGAAGTGAACGACTTTACACGCGTCAAATTATCACATGGGGTGGATCTTGGTACAAAATTGCGTCCGCCTGTGTACCCGCGTGTGCGTGCGAGGAATGAGTGCGTGCATGGCGTGCATGCACATCTTCGCTTCGTGCATGTACCGCCAGTATGGCTCAGGGAGGACGAGTACATTCTTCTGGAACCAGCAGCATGTCACTGTGATCAATCCATGCAAGGAGGTTGCGACAACGCCTACACATGTGCCACGTGGCTTCATGAACTGTAAGAGAGACACTGTGCAGCATGCCATTGGTATTCAAATTTACGTGTTTTGCACATACTCGAAGTACTAGTAAGGTACAGGTGCATTGCACGCATCAGATTTTGCAACCAAATTATGAATAAATACCACACTATAGCATGTAAGCTCTGAGTCATATATGCCCGATGTAGCCCTTCGTTTAATTCTTATAGTTCATCTCATTCAAAATCAATTAGTTTTTATAAAAAATCTAAGAACGCGGGAATAGGAAAAACATGGGATTATAGTGGAATGTCGTCTTGAATCCTACAGGATTGTACGAGTGTTTGATTGTGCATATAAAAAACGCAGAATTCTTTCAAAGAGGTTTGAGTGGATGGGATGTTTCCTATGAAATCTAGTGCAAATGAATCATATGGAAAAATTCCTATGGTTTACAATCCTACGAATCAAACAACCAAGATAAAAAAAATTCCTAATGATTAGAATCCTCCAAAATTCCTTTGAGAATCCTTTGAATCAAAGAAGCCCTTAATCTATTTTATGATTCATGGAATTGTGCATTGCAAAGCATAAAGTAAAAACAAATAATGGCAATTCAACTAGAAAAAAGTTTGGGCAGTTATGATACGGAAGATTCTAGAACAAAAGAGAACCACTGTTGTTTTGAGGTTTGTGCATTATGCTTAAGTTCAACCATGGAGTCTGCTAGATTGTACATGTGGCAAAATCCGGTGGGGGCTAGAAGATGGTGCGAGGGGCAGAGTGGAGGGAGACTATGAAGGAATGCACAAGTGCAAGATCGATATTTAGAGAGAGAGGGCGAACACGTGCGCTGATGCGCGTAGTGGCGGAGCCATGAAAAATAAATGAGCTAGGGGGCCAAGCAATGCTAATCCTTTACGAGGAGGGTCAATTCATGAACTTAAACCATTTTTAGCAGCAATTTTCTAATGATCACATTCATATTAGCCTTGATATATAGTCATGCTAGGGGGGAGGGGCAGGGCCCTTACTACCCCCTGTCTTCGCCGTTGTGCACGCGTCTGAGAGATGAAGCGGAAGGCATGGATGATGAGAAGGGGACGTTGGATACATAATTAATGTGGGTGTATTAGCTATATATGTTAATCCTATATAGAGAGGTATAGATTGATTGATGTGGACATGGGAAAGAGGGTGAGACCTCACTGGATATATCGATTGATCGGTTTGTGTGGAAAACTATGAAAGAGCTAGCTATATACACACATACATAGAGGAACATCGATCATTGTGCATGCACGCGTGAGAGATAAAGAATGCCCGATATGATGGAGAGGGGGATGTGTGTTGGTGTGTGCCTTCATGGGAGACCGACCTGAAGAAGAAGATTGCATGTGTGTGCATGCATGCATGAGATAAAGTTAGTGGTACAATTATAAAGAGAAGACTATTGTGTGGGTGTAAAAGAATAGCTGAATAGGTGAGGTCAAAATCAATGTAAAGTTGAATTCAAATATTTGAATAAGAGATCCTGATGTTTGAAACCCATGAATGCATGAACGAGCATGTTGTGGTTTGGAAACGAGCATGTTGTAATGTATACACATTGAACAAGGTCAGACTGATTTGAATTTGAGATACCGATGGCAGACATCATTTGGCCATGTCACATCCGTGCATGGACACACTATTCTAACTGGAGATGATGGGCGGCTTTTGCATCACATATCTATATCTATACCCCTATATATATTATATTTTATATATTTTTTATATTGTGTGCGGGTAACTTTTACTTTGAAAGATGGTCGTTGGATGAGGTGAATCCGATGGTCCAAAGATGGCAAATTTGAGCACTACTGGCCGTGGGATATCATCTAGATTCCACCGGATTTCGCCACATATATAATCTAGAAGACTCCATGGTTGAACTTAAGCATAATGCACAAACATCAAAACACAAGCACTTCTTATTTGTTCTAGAATCTTCCATATCAGAATTGTCCAAATGTTTTTCTACATGATTTGCCATTATTTGTTTTTACTTTATGTCTTATGACGCACAATTCCATGAATCTTAAAATAGATTAGCTTTCTTATAAAAACTAGAGGATTTTGAATGAAATGAACTATAAGAATTAAACGAACATCTACATCATGCATATATGACTCAAATCTTGCATGCTATAATGTGGTATTTATTCATAATTTGGTTGCCAAATCTCATGCGTGCAATGCACGTGTACCTTACTCTAGTCTAAATGGTGTTTGTGTGTGTGTTGTGCGTGTTGAGGCGCAACTTGTCTTTTTTTGGGTACACGTTAAGCTTGTTCTTCCGAAATTTCAAGCCGCGCCTTGTTATGCCGAAAATTCAAGCTAGCATCTCTGTCTATCGTGCTGCGAAAGTCCCGCCTCTTCAACCCGCGCCTTATTAGCCCGAAATATTTAAGATATATATTTGTCTCGTTGTGCTCCGACAACTCCCTCCATCTCAACCCGCGCCTTGCTATTCCGAAATTACAACGCGCGCGAAAACTCCCACCTCCTGTGAAATTCCGACACGCGAAATGCCCGTGGTACCCTGAACCGAAAGAACCGCCTCAAATCGGTGGGGGTACTTTCGTAACTTACCCCACATTTCGGACAAGTGCGTCTCTAAGCCATGGTTCCCCACTGCCATCCCATCCGCCCACCCATTCGTACACCGAGGCCGCGAAAACCCGCGACGAAACCCCACACCCTGCACCGTCCGCCACCCAGCCGGAGCCTCTTCCCCGACGACGTCGTCCACAGCAACACCTCGACATCCCTCATCCACCGTACCGGATGAGGATCCGTCGTGGATCTCATCGTCCCCTGGTTCAGCCACACCGTCCTCCACCTCCAAGGAGCTGCCCCGACGTTCCCCTTGTCTTTCGCGCCACCTCCATTCCCACACCGCCTTCATCACCTGCACCACCGGAAGAGCATCATCATCACCATTTCCTTGGATGAAGCTGCGGCCTAATCGGCGCCACCAAAGAGGTTCTACACTAATCGCCGCATTTTTCTTCTTGACTCGATCTCTCGGAGCTGCCGACGCTCGGTCCTGAGCCGACACGGCACGGCTCCATCCACGGTGGCGTCGCCGGCCACTTCCTCCATAGCGTCGCTCCCTTAGCGGCGATGTCCACATCAGTAGGACCGGCTGCTGCTTTAGCTCTCGCTCGCACTGCTGCTCTGCTCTTGCTCTCGGTCCCCTGCCTGGTCTGCTCTTGCTATTGCTCTTGCTCGCGCTGCTGCTCTCACTCTTGCTCTTGCTTGCGATGCTGCTCCGATTTAGCTACACTTCACTCCGATGCCGCCGGGGTGAAGGAAGAACCAGCCGCAGCGGGGAGGGGGCTCGCCGGAGAGGTACCCTACTATCTATCTTAGGGTTCAGGATGGGGGCGGTGGTCGCCGGTGGTGGCGGGGCATTGGCGGGGCGGTGGCGTGGGGATCGCCGGAGAAAAAGCTTGGCACGGGGGCCTAGAGGGATGGCCAGGGCGGCGGCGGACCGGCGGTGGGGAGTGTTTTCGGGGCGGGCGGGGCGGCGCACTTCCGACCGCAGGCGGCGGGGGGGCTGCTGTTAGGCCGGCTCAGGGGGGTGGAGGTTGAAGATGAACCGCAGGCCCTTGATTTTGTATCCAACGGCTGCAAAATCGACTGACCAGAGATGAAAAAGTCAGTCGACCGACGTGTAGCCTCACCTTGCTAGTGCGTTCAGTTTCGACAGCAAAATTCAGTTTTGACAGTTAAGTTCAGTTTCAATAGTTAAGTTCAGTTTCGACAGTTAAATTCAGTTTCGACAGTTAAGTTCAGAGATGAGCGGCTGATGTATTTTACATCTAGCACTTTGTGTTTATGTATTTTATGTCATGTATTGGAGATGCTATTAGAATTCCACTCAGGTTAACGTTGTTCGTTGTCTCTCTTGTCCTGCTTTAGCCTCAGCGTCGTACAACTCACCGGAGCTGCTCCAACGACGAAACCCTCCATCACAGCAGAGCAGTACCTCGGGCTCCATCTCCAGATGCCTAAGATCTTCTTCCCCTCCTCCGACAGCCAAGTCAGCCGGAGTATCCTCACCGGCCAACCCAATCACGCTGAGATCGACATGGCTTCGCCAAAGAGGTTGTACACTTGTTGCATCTCTTTTTTACTCTACATGTTATATATATTGTCCACTTAGCACTCGTAGTAATAGGAAATACGATTATTTTATCCTACTATATGACAAGCAGTGAGGTACCAGGCAACTTAGCTATCCGTGATGGACTCTCTTGAACACCATAATTATTTATCTCTGCGTGTTTGAGCTGTGCATTTGTAGATGGGCCTAGGAGTTGAGCTAGTATGGCAGTGGCCTGGGTCCAAAGTAATACAAGTAGCACAAAAACATTTTTTTAGTGTAGGATTTTCCTTGCTCAAGCCTGCCTACTAGAATCGCCAATGCTTGAAAGGAAAAGTGAATAAAAACATCGGAATTGGAAAGTTTCCTATGGTACTACTTTTCATGAATTTGGTGCAAAGGAATGGAGCAAAGGAAAACTGTAGGATTTGTTCCTTTAGTGTCACCTTGAAAGAAAAACCGTCGGAATTCTAATTTCCACTTCTCCTCCTTTTCATATTCCTATTCATCAAGCACAAGACTAAGAGATAGTAGCATAATAGCATTATAACAGTACATTTTCTTGTGGTTTGACTTAATCTGACCATGCTTTTTTGCATCCTGTGATCTTCCAATTGTTGTGAATCAAACACCCAGATTGGCAGAAATCCTGTGTTTTTTAAATTCTCTGTTTTGCACATGCATTCCTATCCTATTCCTGTCTATTTCCTATCCCTACATTGTTAGAATCCTCAAATTCAAACAAGCCCTAACTCAATTACTTCTGTTACAGATATGTGTCAAAGAAAACCTTGTGTGGTTTGTCCTGCTCCTGCGGCGCTGTGTTCCACCCCAGCTCAGCTGCTCCAACGACGGAAGGGTTCACCACAGCAGGGATCCGCTCTCCAGACTGTCTTTCGCCGCCTCAGATCTTCTTCCCCGCCATCGGCAGCCATGGCAACTGCATTACCATCATCAACTGAGTAGATGACCTTGAGGACTACACGGGTCTGCAAGAAAGGTCGCACTCTTCCGTGTCTGCTTACGTTATGCGTCGCTTAATATGATGACATGCTACATTATCGTCGTGTTCACCTATTAGACTCCGAGTCAGGTCCAAACTAATGCTAAAACTTGAGTTTTTAAATGGTTGTGGGGTACATATTGGGGCAGCAATCCGTACTATCTGTCTACTATCTGGTTAATCTCCGGTGTCTACTATGAGTTTCATGTTGGGTGCAAACAAACATTAAAGGAGCCATTATCTGTATTTTTGAACTAAAGCTATTATCTGCCTGCTATCATTGGTTTTGGGTCTATCCACAGTTTGCTACCATCACTCTGGATTTGTGCATGTACTCCTTATATAATCTCACTATGTATTATTCATATGCATGCCAGTTATTGTACACAATGGAACTGATCATGTAGAGCAAAAGAGACGAGCCTTGCATGGCAATAATATTTCATGCAGACGTCATTCCATGGTGGGCGCCAAGGCAGCCCCCCCTCCACCCATTTCGGATCGTAATCAAGAGGAAGATAACTGTTATGAGGGGGATTCAGAATGAGAAGACCACTCCTATTTACCCCATGAGGTCTTCGCTCTAACTTGGCATGCTGATGTTGGTAATATCATGCATATGGTGCCTTGCATTGCTTATTGTATACATTAAAGATGTCATCTGCTTAGTTTAGACATGCTTTGTGTCAATGCCATCTGTTTAGTTTCTTTATCGTATATGTGAATCATGCAATGCCATCTTGTCTAGCCAGGCATCATATATGTGAATTTTGCAATGCCACCCTGGTTAGCCAGTCATCTTATATGTGAATTATATCATGCCATCATTTTTTTATTACGTGTTAAATTTGTCAACAATTTTAGTACACTCAATTACTCTTCCTGTGCATCAGCCATTTGGCACGGTCATGGAAAAATCTGGAGTGGAAACAAGGTCTTCAGAGCAGACAATGCTATCTGACGAAGTGCATGTCTTGCTGGTTACCGATAGCTCCTCAGAGGAGGATTTAGAGACAGATGACCAGTCATATTTCCCCCCCCCCCCGAGGTGCATGCCCTAACTTGGCAGGGTTATGTTGCTCATATCGTGCGTATGGTATCTTGCATTGCTATGTCATTTGCTTAGTTTAGACATGCTTTGTGTGAATGCCACCTGTATAGTGTCTAATTACCATATATGTGAATTATGCAATGCCATCTTGTTGCAAGACATTATATATGTGAATTATGCAACGTTATCTTGTTGCAGGGCATTATGTATGTGAATTATGCAATGCCATGCTGTTTAGGCAAGCATCATATATGTGAATTATATCATGCCGTCCTTTTTTTGTATTTCTCATTGCTTTTGTCGACAATGTTTGTATATTCAACTGCACTTCCTGTGCAACAGCCATTTGAATTGGTGATGGAGAAATCTGGAGTGAAAACAAGGTCTTCAGAGCAGAGAATGCTACCTGCTGAAGTAGATATCTTGCTGGTTACAGATAGCTCTTCAGAGGAGGATTCAGAGGCAGATGACTAGTCCTATTATCCCCCTGAGGTGTATGCTCAAACTTGGCAGGGTTATATTACTCATATAATGCATATGGTGTATTACAATGCTTAGTTTTTACATCATATACACAATATTGAATGCCATCTCCTTAGTTGACACATCATATATGCGATTGCCCTCTGCTCACTTCCTTAGTATATAAATCATATATTTGAATTATGTCATGCCATGATGTTTACATAGACAGCATGTATCTGAATTATGGCATGCCAACCCATTTTCTAAAGACATAATATAGTTATATCATCTCATCCTGTTTACATAGTCATCATATTTAAATTATGTCATTCTATCCGTGAATTATATCATGCCATCATGTTTCCATCGACGGCATGTTTGTGATTTATGGCATGCCAACCACTTTAATAGACACATCGTATAGTTATATCATGTCATCCTGTTTACATAGTCATCATATTTTGAAGTATGGCATTCTATCCTGTTAATTTAGCCATCATACATGTGAAACTGTGTCATGCTATCATGTTTAATTGGCCATCATATATGTGAAATTATGTCCTGCTATTCTGTTTGCTTAGACAACATAAATGTGAATTATTTCATGCCATGTTTTCTTCCCTACTATCCATTGCACCTGTCTATCTTACAATGTGTGTACATTCAATTACTTTTCTTGTTTATCAGCCATTTCAATTGGAGGGAGTGGTGGCAGTATCTGTGGGAGTAAAAACACGGTCTTCAGAAAAGATCGTGCTACCTGTCGATGCAGATAGAACCACGGTTGTACTTGCCCAAGAACCAGCCCCACCACACATAACCCACACTCATGCAGATTGTACCCCTACCCAGTTGGACAGAGAACCAGCTACACCCCTTCTAACCCCAACCCCAGCAAATAGACACCCAGTTCCCGTTGACACAGCACCGTCTCCACCACAGAGCACCCAAACACGAGCAGTTAGTAAGGCAACTACAGTGTGCAAATCACGAGGACAACCACTCTGAACCCGAAGTCAATGCTTAAAGCAGAAGAAGAATTGTTCTCAGGTCAGGTTCCATAGCTATGGTTCATACTACTTTGCTCTTGCATCACTGTATTTACTGATACCAACTAATTTCATATTTGAAGGATGCAATTGAAACTCCAATGGCGCAACAGGTATGTTTTAAACCTGTTTCTTCAACGTGTTTGGCTATTTGCTGTTGTAACTTGCTCTATGTTGATTTCAGTTTCAATTGAATAAACAGTTATGTTCTCATGCCATGCACATTACAAGTGTTGTTATTGCTGTGTAGTTTCCCACACTTATATTCTGTCTATGCTGCTTTGTCTTAAATAGATATGATTCGAACTGTATCTATCTTGATTTGGCAACATAAACTAGAATGATATAGACCATACAGTGACCATACTACATAGATATATGTTTGTTTCATGCTATTATTCTGTCTGCCTTACTACTGAACTGGTTTACCAAAATGAGTTTCATATACTACATTGTAAACCTGAGATGTGTTCGTTTGTTTCTCTTTTAGAACGCGGATAAAATATTGGAGAAGAGTACCCTGTTATGCAATGGTAAAGGAAGTAATGCAGATAAGGTTCAAGATAGTGAGACATCCCTGCTGGTCTCCAAGAAAGATGATAAAAACTATATTGAAGACACTGAGACAACCCCAAAGTCCTGTCTTGATGTAGTGTTCGAGTTACTGTCTACCACTGCTGGCACCAGCTCTTCGAACTCATTGCCTGAATCAGTTCGGCTTCTTGAGTCTCAACTTCAAGTTGAAAGAAATCGATCAGATGTTATGCGACAGGAAGCCGAAGGACTGAGGAAGTCCCTGCAGAATTCAGGTGCAACAGCAAGCGCTGGAGGACTTAAGCGCCAAACAAGAGAAACTTAATAAGCTTGCTAAGCATCTTGCCAACATTATGGGTACCCAGGATATTGTTTCTTGAGCTCTTCTGAAGTGGTTTCAGTTCTGGACTTGTTCTGCTGCGGCGTTTATATGCTGCTGTGTTCCCTATATTTGCACTAGTGGCGAACTTTGATGCCCAGTGGATGTAATATGTGTAATATCCGTGATAGCCTAGTGTAAGTTGCTTGCTTATTTATTTCCTTGTTGTCTTGTTTATTTGTTTGCTTGTAGTCAGTGCAGTTCTTTTTCTACGGTTTGCTAGTGGCTGCAATAATCTATTTTTTAAAACTAGGCCACAATAACCATGGGCTAATATTTACTGTAGTGACACTAGGCCTCCTACGGGCCGTAGAAACAGTGGGCCTTCTATGGGACATAGAAACAATGGGCCTTCTACGGGCCGTATCATCAATGGGCCTTCTACGGGCCGCATCATCAATGGGCCTTATACGGGCCGTATGATCGATTGGATAAACATGCGCCAAACAGACCGCATTCTGGCCGTAAACGGGCTAGAGTTGGAATCGTCCGTTCATGGGCTGACCATAACGGGCCACCGTTAATAGGCCATATTTGATGACGCTATGAAAACGGCCCAACGTATTAACGGACCACAAACGGGCCGACCGTAACCACGGGCTGAATTTGGCCCACAAGCAGAAAATGACAATAATGGGCCGTAAGTAAACAAATGCTGGAAATGAGCCCAAGAATAAATGGGCTCTCAGAAGGCCAAAAGATAACATGGGCTGGAGACGGCCCAACGGAATAACGGGTCGTTAATGGGTATAAAGTGATACACTATTCATTACGGACCAGTTTAACCACGGGCCGTTAATGGGTGTAAAGTGATACACTGTTCATTACAGGCCAGTTTCAGCACGGGCCGCTAATGGGCCAAGAGTTACATAGGGCCTCATATGGGCCGAAAGACATCATGGGCTATACATGGGCCAGAAGTGAAGACGGGCTAGAATCATATTGGACGGCCCAGATGACGCTACTGGGCCTAATTCGGATAGGGCGTAACGGGCCTTGGGTTAGCGGGCTGTAAATGGGCTATATGCGAACAGGCCATTAACAGGCTTTCCATGGGCCGGCCCGCCAGCTTTTGACCAAGTCAAATGGTCCGGCCTTTTCACATGAATGGGCCACTGTTGGGCCGTCCCACGTGTCGACGTATCATAGGCGCCTTCTATCCAGTGAGTGGATGACATCTGTCCCAACGATGAGCCGACACGTGTTTCCTCTAGCCAATGATGATTTTACACATGGAAAATCCCCATTGGTCGGGGCTGTTAACGGGTTATCGGATCCAAAACCCGACCTGATAGCTTAACGGCATTCCGTTACGGTGGATGCCACGTGTCGGTCACCCTTGACGAAAGCACTTTTGTGACGCGCGATTTATTGTCATGGAAGTGGACACTTCTGTGATGATAATTTTGGTAATGTCATGGAGCACTTCTACGACAGCACATGTATGGCTATCTTGATTCTGTCATAAATTTCTCATGGATGTACATGCATGACAAAAAAAGCAACCTACTATGACAAACACGTATCATCACGGAAGTGTATTTTTTTGTAGTGGGTGGGGATGAACAGTATCCCGTGGAGTCCCGTTTTGCGGTACGCCACACCCCTCCCGATGAACAGGACCCCCGTTTCGACCGTAGCGCTCCAACACAAGTCTGTTTCGTTCGTTTTGCGGTACGCCGCACCCCTCCCGATCAACAGGACCCCCGTTTCGACCATAGGAGGTCCGTTTCCTCCATTTTGAAGTACGCCAGACCCCTCCTGATGAACAGGATCCCGTTTCGAACGTGGCCGGTCGAACACAAGGCCGTTTCCTCCGTTCTGCGGTACGCCAGGCCTCGTTTCCATCGCCTGTTCCGTCCAAGCCCTCCCGATGAACACGACGCATTTCATTGCCTCCCCATGAACACGACGCATTCCGTTGCCTCCCCATGAACACGACGCATTCCGTTGCCTCCCCAAGAACACGATGACGATGCTCTTTCTCCGTTCCGACCCAGCCATGTACACGAGCCCTGGCCGTACGTATGCGCGAGTAGGCGTTCGAGACCCCGCCCGTATGTACACATACGTGGCCGTATTTTCTTTCTTGCACCCTGGCTGCTATACGTATGTGTACATGCTACATGCGCGCCTCTACTACAACATGTGCGCGCCTCTACATCAACCAGTATATATGTACGTACATGTTCGCGACCAGAGTGGCAACGCTACGTACGCTTCGACCAGGTGGGTCCCAACTGTCAGGCACTTCCTTGCGTGCGAAGATGTAGCTGGTGGGTCCCAGCAGTCAGGGGGGCGAAATACGGTGGCCCGTACGGTGGGTCCTCGTTGTCAGGTGGAGGAATAATTATTTTGCCCGTATTAAGGAGGCACTTCCTTGCTGTGCCGTGGACCCAGCTGTCAGCCTCTCCATGTACAGTCCACGTCCGATGGAAGCCGTTCCTTGACCACGTTGACCACGCCGTGCGGAGAGCACCAGGGCGGTGGACGACGGCGAGGCCTAAGAAGGGGACGACGCGGAGCCGGGGAAGACGCGGCAGTGGATTCCCACACGTAGAGGAGTACGAGGGTTCACTGGTTCGCTGTGGTGTGAGGCTGCCGTCGCTGCAGAATAACAGGGGGTGTGGGTGAGTTGAGGGATGGCCTGGCCAGCGGTGGGAGTAGTAGGGGGCGGTGAGGCCTCCGCCGCATCGCAGCCGGCCACGGGAGGCAGGAGCACGAGGCACGACCGGCGCTGGTTTGGGCGGCTGGAGCAAGAAGACCAGAGGTTGAAGAAGCACTACGGCCGTTGGATTAACATCGTAGGGTCACTGGAGCTAGAATCGTGCATATTGACTAAGTTGACAAAGCCCTCTGTCCCCGTCAAATTAGTAGGCCCACAAGTCAGCCTCCCACCAAGGTGGGTCCTAGCTAGCAGGGGCTATTCACTTTTTTGAGCATAATAAGGAGGCACTTCCTTGCGTGCAAAGATATAGCTGGTGGGTCTGAGCTATCAGCAGCGGTAACGTTTTTTCGCGAAATACAGAGGCCCTTTCGGTGGGTCCCTGATGTCAGGTGGAGGAATCATTATTTTGTGCGTAATAAGGAGACATTTCCTTGCGTGCGGCCATGGACCCAGCTGTCGGCCTCTCCACGTACAGTCCACTTCAGATGCATGTCGGTCATTTACAACGTTGACCAGGCCGCGCCGAGAGCACTAGGGCGGTGGACGACGGCGAGGCCTAGGAAGGGAACGACACGGAGGCAGGGAAGACTCGATAGTTGTTTCCCACGCGGAGGCGAGTACGACTGTACGAGGGTTCACTGGTTCGTCTACCGTCGCCGGAGAATAACAGCAGGTGTGGGTGAGTAGAGGGATGGCTAGGCCAGCGATGGGAGTACGGTGGGGCGGTGAGGCCTGCGTAGCAGCACAGCCGGCCGCGGGGAGGAGGGAGCAGGCAGTCCCGCCGGCACTTGTTTGAGCGGCTGGAGCAGAAAGAGCAGAGATTGAAGAAGCACGACGGTCGTTCGATGGACATCCAACAGTCACTGCTTGTGCTTCAACCTCTTTTTAGGAAAGCCTCAAATCTGTGGAAAACAGCATACAACCCATCTGCCATTATTTCTAATAATTTACAGTGTATTTGCTAGTTTTTAAGGTTTTTTTAGAGCCCATATTCTTTTTGTTAGCATTACAGCCCATATTGTGGCCATGGTTAAAAAATTAACGAAATTTTGCATATTTCGGTGCGGTCCGAACTGTTTTTAATCCTGAAATTTTGACTCACATTCAAACTGATTTAAAAAAAATGTATATCAATATAAAATCCAACAAATTATCCACGCAAAAAATTAATGTAATTTAAAATCTCAAAATGAAAAAAAGATATTTCAAACTAATTGCCGGTTTGATGTGTTTTAAAAATGTACATCCCATTTCTCATTACTGATGGGCCATTTTCTCGGCCAGCCGAATGAAGCTCTCCTCGTCTTGAAAGATTTGTAGCCCAACAGGCCTGACAAAATGACTTACTTGGCAAATCACAAAAAAACTGGGTTGTGGCAGTGGACCCAGCTGTCAGCCTCTCCACGTACAGTACTCTTCCGATGGAAGTCGGTCGTTAACCACATTAACCACGCCGCGCCGAGAGCACCAAGGTGGTGGACAACAGCAAGGCCTAGGAAGGGGACGACGCGGAGCCGGGGAAGACGCGGCAGTGGATGCCCACGCGGAGAGGAGTACGAGGGTTCACTGGTTCGGCTGTGGCGTGAGGCTACCGTCGCCGCAGAATAACAGGGGGTGTGGGTCAGTAGAGGGATAGCATGGGCCAGCGGTGGGAGTAGTAGGGGGCGGTGAGGCCTCCGCGGCATCACAGCTGGCCACGAGAGGCAGGATCACATGAAACGACCGGCGCAGCTTTGGGCGGCTTGAGCAAGAAGACCAGAGGTTGAAGAAGCACTACGGCGTTGGATGGACATCGTATGGTCACTGGAGCTATAATCGTTCATATTGACTAAGTTGACAAAGCCCTCCATCCTCATCAACTTAGTAGGCCCACAAGTCAGCCTCCCACCAGGTTGGGTCCCAGCTAGCAGGGGGAGTATTCATTTTTCTGTGCGTAATAAGGAGGCACTTCCGGTGGGTCTGAGTTGACAGCGGGGGGGAACATTTTTTTCGCGAAATACGGTGGTCCGTCCGGTGGGTCCCAGCAGTCAGGCGCAAAATCTTTTTTTCATGAAATACGGTGGCCCGTCCGGTGGGTCCCAATAGTCAGGGGAAACGTTTTTTCCGTGAAATACTGGTGGCCCGTCCGGTGGGTCCCTGTTGTCAGGTGGAGGAATAATTATTTTGCGCGTAATAAGGAGGCACTTCCTTGCGGCTGTAGTGGACCCAGTTGTCAGCCTCTCCACGTATAGTACTATTCCGATGGAAGTCGGTCGTTGACCACATTGACCACGCCGCGCCGAGAACACCACGGCGGTGGACGATGGCGAGGCCTAGGAAGGGGATGACGCGGAGCCGGGGAAGACACGGCAGTGGATGCCCACGCAGAGAGGAGTACGGGGGTTCACTGGTTCGGCTGCGGTGTGAGGCTGCCGTCGCCGCAGAATAACAGGGGGAGTGGGTGACTAGAGGGATGGCTTGGCCAGCGGTGCGAGTAGTATGGGGACGGTGAGGCCTCCGTGGCAGCACAGCCGGCCACTGCAGGTAGGAGCAGGCGGCACGACTGGCGCTGCTTTGGACGGCTGGGGCAAGAAGACCAGAGGTTGAAGAAGCACTACGCGCTGGATGGACATCGTTGACCATGCCGCGCCGAGAGCACTAGGGCGGTGGACAACGGCGAGGCCTACAAAGGGAACGACACGGAGCCGGGGAAGACATGGCAGTGGCTGCCCACGCGGTGGAGAGTACGAGGGTTGACTGGTTCGGCTGCCGTCGCCGGAAAATAACAGGAGGTGTGGGTGAGTAGGGGGATAGACATGCCAGGGATGCGAGTATGATGGGGCCGTGAGGCCTTCCCGGTAGCACTGCCGGCCACGGGAGGCGGGAGCAGGCGGTTCCGACGACGCTGGTTTGGGCGGCTGGGGCTGGAAGATCAGAGACTGAAGAAGCACGATTGCCGTTAGATTGACATCTAACGGTCTGACGCTGGTAGAGTCGATTGTTAATAAGTTTCTTTTTTGAGAAACCTTGTGTACGCATGAACTTAGTAGGCCCACAAGTCAGCCTCCAAATCTGTGGCAGACAACATAAAGCCCATTTGCTATTTTTTATAATTTGCAGCCCATTTGCTAATTCTTAAGTAATTTATTACAGCCCATTTTCTGCCCAGGACCACGGTCAAAAAGTCCAACCTTATTTTGCATATTTCGGTGGAGTCCAAACTGTTGTAATCCCGAAATGATAAATATTTTTTTAAGAACTCATTGACTTGCCAAAAAATCGTTTTGTTTTTGTAAGCAAATAAGACGTGGGACAATTTAGTTGGTTTAAGGGAAAACCAGTGGTAAAAAAATCAGCGCGGGGTGGGAAAAAACAACAAAAATAAGGATGTAAATATGAAAAGGGAATTTTATGTGTTTTCAATATAATGATACGTGTATATGAACTAGTAAAACTATAGGTAGAGATTAGAAAACGGATGAAGGACATGCGTTTCAAGAGGAAAATAGAACTGGGCTGTGTGTTTGATTTAGTAAAAAAACTGCCTGCGGATGTTGTAAGACAAAATATACCTAACGCTGGCGGGCCAGAGGCCAGTAGATACCTTCTGGATCTTTGTGCCCCGTTGTCATCATGGGCTGGGCCTATTAAAAACAAAACAACCCTGGGCAATCTACAACCCAGTTGAAACTTGCTCGACCTAAAAACAATATACGTGCTCAATAAACAAGAGAATTCTGCAAGTACAAACTGATAACTGGGATGCAGCACAGATATTGTTTTTTATCGTGATAATAAGTGCATGCACTTGTTTCGAAAATATTGGAGAACTGGGAATTTGAACGGCGGGTGCTTATGCTACCCATCAAATAAAAATCAGGTGCCTGAAAATTCGTTTCGAAACAAATGATTCAGCTTTATATCCACGTCGACCCTCGGCATGATGGTCGGAAGCAAATGCAGGTTCATACCAAAAGATCGTTAACAACAATACCAACTTGCGGACGACAAGGTAGTACAACTACCAATACCAAACTAAATTATAATCTTTTTACTCCTGGCCCTAGTGTTCGTCTGGTAGAAAATCTTGCAGAGGACCAGCTCCCGCTCCTTCTCTTGCTCCAGGTCCCCGAGGTGGTACTGGTGCATCACCCAGTTGGTCCTCTGCTGGTCAAAGTTCTTGTTGGTGTGCAGCACTAGAACCTTTTTTGCTGCCCATCTGCCGGCCGTTGACCATCACCGGCAAGGTATTGCCGGTCTTCCGCCACATCGCGTGCATGCCGCACTCCGACTGTATCATGCGATGCGTCCACACGCCCCTTTTGAACGCCCTGGAATTGCGCTGGAAGAAATTCTTCCTTAGGCCACTCAGTGTGATACCAGCAGTATTGTGGAATACAGGTTTTAGTGTACCTAGTTGGCATTTTCATAACATCTTTGGCATGTTGCAGTCACTTGTTTCACTTTTTATTAACTGTCAAATTGTAATTGCTTCACCAGGTCTGTGTCTACAAAGAAAAATAGAGTTGTAAACAAAGGAATATGTTTGTGCAAGTAGACGGCCGATCAGTGTCTTACCTGGAAGTTTCTCAGGTTGGGTGTAACATATGTCGTGCTCGCTGTCGATGGTTGGTATGAACAAATCGATGAGAGACTGAAATCTCGCGCTGTCAGCACTCACTTTGGCCTCAAGGTGCTCGATCAGCTCCTGATCCGTGGGATCGAACTTGACGCCAGCCGGCAGCACGGGCTAATCCTTCTTCGACTTACATCGGTAATTCCAGTTATATGGTACTCAATGTATGATCAATCGACTATTTTAAGTGAATGATAAAATATTTTGACAGATAAGTGGTACTCCAAATCTGAAGTCCAGAATACCCGAACACGCCGTCGGGATTCTTGTGTCACCTCACGCGCAGCGTGTTGTCACGTCAATTGAATGTGTGGACATGATGAATAATTTAACCGACATATACTAGTACTGCTACTATACTACTTACTAGTCGTATTTAGTGTCACAATTTATACATAGGTTTAACTATCAAGTACGCACTTGAAGCCTAACTGATATATATATATATATATATACATAAACACTATTCTGATCACGGGATCAGAATAATATTCTGATCACAACATGAACTTCCCGACTAACGCGCCTGACCTTCCCCGAGTACTAGGTTGAACTTCAGCTAAAAGGTGTCCAAATGGGGCTTGCGATATACCGTTAGAACAATTACACGACGATAGATTCCACCAATATAGGTAGCCAATCTATGCGTGGACCGTGTAAACGATGCCATCGTGCACTATAGCATCAGAGAGAAATGTTCCCTCAACAGGATTGATGATGAGCCATAACCATGTATGGCGACCGGATTCTAGATAGACTAATCCCTTGTTGAACAAGGCAATAAGCTTGTAATCCATGTAGTCTTCTGATGGTGTGGGCACTTCGTAGATTACAACTTTCTGCAAACAGAGGTCGAGCCAAAAGCTTGACGCATCTCGTGCGTAGTAGGCAGGAGTGTCCGGCGGGCCGCGAGGCTCGATGGCGGCGGTATCCAACGATGGAAGGGTGATCTCTCGCTGGGTGTAGATATCCACGAGACGCCACGGACTACCGGTGTGGTGGATGAGGACGATCCAGTTGGCCTTCATGCCCGCCCAGTAGTAGCCGCGCATGAAGGACATGTGGACGGGTAGTGTAGCATGTCGAGGGGCACCACAGCAACCTCCGTAGGATCGTCAAGTCGGTGTCTGGGCCACCTGCGAGGATCGGGCATCAGCAAGCAGGGTGTCTTGAAAAGAGCCGGCCGGTTGCAGACGAGTAGACGGTACAAAGACACCAAGCATGCGGCCAGACGGACGGTGCTGAGTAGGTCCATACGACTACAGATCTGCTCCAAGAGAACATCGGGGAGGGAATTCCAATCGCGGCTCTGCGTGTCAGTCGGTTCTGCCATTGGGGTTTTCGGTGCCTGCGAGCAAGCGGGGAAGTGGATTCGGGCGGGCAAGCGAATAAGCTTCTCCTCGTGTGGCCGAGCAGTGAGCGGGGGGATATGGTACGTGCGAGCTACCATGGAAGATGGCGCGGGCGGGCGAGCAGTGAGCGGACATAAATGGTGTGTGGCCGACGATGGGGAAGAGAGGAGGAAGAAGAAGAGAGGAGGAAGAAGAAGAGACTAGTTGAATAGTTCTCTCTAACCGAGATGGGGAATAAATGGATCGCGAGGACTTCCTTTCTACAGTATCCCTATGCCTCTACGCTCACTTCACTTATTTTGCTCCGTACCTAGTCACTTGTTGAAATCTGTAGAAAGACAAATACACTGTATTTGGGAACAGAGGGAGGCTTTTACTCCGTACTATTTGGGAACAGAGGGAGTATCACCATATGGAGGGAACAGAGGAAGCTTGAAATATGAACATGTCAATGGGAGGGAGTAAGCCCCATGCATGCATGCATGCAACATGCAACACTCACACGTACACATGGACACACACAGCACTCATGCACCCATGCGGCACACAGCACATGAAGCAACACACACGCTCACGCTCACATGCTCAACCTACTCCCTACGTCCGTGAAAAACTGTACATTTAGAGATTTACACATTGACCAGGGCATAATTAACGCCCAAAAGTAGCAGACTTATGTGTGCATGCGACCATTGAGATAAGAAGATGAAATGAAGGTTGTTGCATGCTGTAATTAAGGATAGACATGTAGCCTATACCTACAGCACAAGTTGGTGCATTAGTCAATCAATATCGATTTAGATTAAAGGCTAAACACATTGGAAGTGTAGATGTACATCATGTAGTACACTCTTTGTTGGAAGACCGAGGGAGGACACATGCATGCACTCACATACATAGCCAGGGCGGTTCGCGCGCAAGGGTTGGACTCGTGCCGCACCTGCGTAAAGTTTTGTTTAACTGATTTCTTTGCTCTGCCAACTGACAGGTGGGACCCAGAAACCAGGTGACAATTTAACCAGTCAACAAAGTGCCACATTGACTATGTGGACGGTTAGTAGGGTGCAATACGGTGCTCTACGATGAGCTAGTGATCGCATAATCACCGCAAAACTATATATAGTGACCGTAAAGAGCGTACTGTTACATACATTGACCACCAGTGTATTTTTCTCATTTCAAATTAAACCATATTAATCGGAAAGGACGCTGTCGGTGTCAAAACCGGCGGATCTCGGGTAGGGGTCCCGAACTGTGCGTCTAGGCCGGATGGTAACAGGAGGCGAGGGACATGAAGTTTTACCCAGGTTCGGGCCCTCTTGATGGAGGTAAAACCCTATGTCCTGCTTGATTAATATTGATGATATGGGTGTTACAAGAGTAGATCTACCACGAGATCAGAGAGGCTAAACCCTAGAAGTTAGCCTATGGTATGATTGTATGTTGTGATTGTTGTCCTACGGACTAAAACCCTTCCACGCCAAGGTCGGTTACAAAGGAGGAGATATCCATATACGTATTGCCTAGCTTGCCTTCCACGCCAAGTAGAGTCCCATCCGGACACGAGACGAAGTCTTCAATCTTGTATCTTCATAGTCTAACAGTCCGGCCAATGGAGATAGTCCGGCTATCCAGAGACCCCCTAATCCAGGACTCTCACGGTAGCCCCTGAACCAGGCTTCAATGACGATGAGTCCGGCGCGCAGTTGTCTTCGACATTACAAGGCGGGTTCCTTCTCCAAATACATCATAGAAGAATTTGAATACGAGGATAGTGTCTGACCCTGCAAAATAAGTTCCACATTTCATCGTAGAGTGAATAACACTTTCGCAGATCTAATTTGCTGGCTTGTTTTGGCAGCATGACGTTATGTCATGGCCCGGTGATTATTCGAACCGTTTCTTTCAACCAGCTCCACACATAACGCGAGGCGGTTTCGTGACACGTCTTGCCGAAGCGGAGATCGTGTTCCCCCAATTATGGGATTCTCATCAATACGAGCGTGGGTAACCCAACCGTGTCTAGGACTCCTAGATTATAGGCAAGTCCTAAACGGCTACGGAGAGGATGCTTGATATTCACCCTCTTTATAAAGGGACGGGGTTTTTGCTTTTTCTCTCTCGTGCTCAATCGAACCCTTCCTCTGCCTCGAGTTCTAACACCCAAAGCCCAGGTTAGGTGCTCCGGATCTTCAAGCATGTCCGGATCTAGCCTTCAAGGCTGATGGATTCCCTCCTCCGTGATGGAAGAGGACATTAAGAAGTTGAGCTAGGCCAGATACCTGAGCGCCGAGGATTCGCATCGGCTGCTTGCTCAAGGGCAGGTCCTCCCTACTCTCGAACCCAATGAGGACGTTGTGTTCGTCTCCCACTTCCTCTGAGGTCTAGGCCTCACTCTGGATCCTTTCGTCAGGGGCTTGATGTTCTATTACGGGCTAGATTTCCATGATCTAGCTCCGGACTCCTTTCTCCACATCACGACATTTATTGTCGTGTGTGAGGCCTTCCTCCGTGTGACCCCTCACTTCGGCCTGTGGCTCAAGACCTTTGAAGTACAACCGAAGATGATCGAGGGGCAGCATGCAGCGTGCGGAGGTGCATCAATAGGCAAGATGGCAGGAGCTCCATGGCCGAAAGGTTCCTTTCCAAAGGTGTCCGAATTATGGCAACGGGAGTGGTTTTACGTCACGG
Source organism: Triticum urartu (assembly GCF_003073215.2). Lineage (NCBI taxonomy): Eukaryota > Viridiplantae > Streptophyta > Magnoliopsida > Poales > Poaceae > Triticum > Triticum urartu. Next base: position 427,901,258 of record NC_053026.1, read on the forward strand.
CTTCCAGAAGTGCCAATTGGGCGGCTGCCCCCGCTTTCCGCCCGGACCCCCCACCACAACTGATGTCATGGATTAGCAGGGGTCTGCGCTGGGGTCCAGCCAAGGATGTGCCTATACTGCAAAGCCGCATCCGAGATCTCTTCGAGGGAGATTTTAATTTGGTTGCGGTAATACAAGTTATGTTGGTTCGTCAAGTCCAGCCTTGCAAGCGCTGGCCCCTGCGCTTGTGGGAGTTCAACCTAGAGGGGCCACGTACCATTCAAAGTTTCCTCGGACCGACGCACAAGGAGATGTACAAGTCATTCTTCGGACCCCAAGTGGAATGTCCGGATATCACCGAGGACGTGGGCCTGAGCAGTAACCGCGCCGCCGAACAAGTAAGAAATCCTCTAGCCGAATATGCTGTATTTTATTCGAAGTTATTTTTGAGAGTTCACTTTTTGACCAGGACTGGCTAACAAAGGCGAAGATGATTCGGTGTTTGGCCCCCCTCCCTGAGGGTTTGGTAAATCCAGTATTGGAGAAGATGCTCAAGGTCGCACCTTGCCCAGAGCCCTTGAAGTAAGATACCGAGGGAGATAATACGGGCGGACGCGGGCCCCCGTCGCTATCCGCTCCAACCGAGGGAATGAGCGTCTCCATGAAGGAGGACGATCGGGGGTGGAAAAGAACTGCTTCCGAGGATCCGGAAGCCGAAGCCTCCAAACGGGAGAAGAGGTCTCCCACCGAGGGTCCTGCCTTGGGGGGCTCTTCTGCCGCACAGAGTCCGCGGGGGGGTCAGCCCTCCAATGAGTCGTAAGTGATCCAAAATATTTCAATAGTAAGGGTATGCTTTCTTTTTCCTCTGAGAAAATAACCACCGCATCTATCTTGCAGTTCGGGCCTCAGCCCCTCTCAAATGAGATCGTCTTCGGGGGATCTTCTTCCAGAGGTGATGGAGAGCGAAACGCCTTCCCCAGACTCCTCCGTTCTAGAAGCGAGCGACCCCAAAGTGTCGTCGCGGAGGGCCTCTCCGGATCCGGTGAGGCCAGATGATAATCCTGTAGACCCCCAAAGTCCCTAGTGTCCGGCTCCCGAAGAGAGCATACGAAAGAGTCCGGCACCGTCTGGTGTGCGGTCAGACGTTCTGAAGGAGTTGGTCGGGCGAGCGACCCTCTCAGGAGAGCACCGTACGCTGATGGGTACGGTGATGGAGAGAATCTCGTCCACTAAAAGTGGATTACATGAAGCCTTTATGAGTCTATTGACAGGCTTTGAGGTATGTGAGATAATATGTGATAGTGCTGCACATGTTATAGTAGCCCCTAAGACTCTGGTTGTTGTCGAGAATGGCGGCGAACAGAGGATCATATTCCTAGGCAATAACCAAACTGCCTTTATGTGCAGGTGGTGGCAGCTCCGGTGGCTAGCCGGACTAGGGAGTTTGCCCAATCAAAATGGCAACTGGATGTGGCAGACGCCGACATCGAGCTTGTTAACAAGAGGCTTGACAAGGCACAGGGTAAGTGTTATTATCCGGTGAACGCCACATAGTAAGAGCAGCATAATTCCAGTATCTTTAATATGTTGTGACTGCAGATGGAGCTGCCACCGTGGAAGCCTTGCGGGCGGAACTTGCCCGAGCCAATGAACAAGCGAGGATTAGTAATGCGGCTGCTTTGAAGGCAGCCGAAGAGTTGAAAGCCGAGAAGGCCGCACATTGCGAGAGTCAGGAGAAGATGGCCAAGATGGCCGTAGAATTAAAAGACACTTCCGACCGTTGCAGGTTCCTTGAAAAAGAAAACCGAGCGAAGGCAACAGACCTTGAGAAGGCTGCGCGGTGGACAAAGACACCCGTTCTGCTATGAGAGCGAAGAAGGAGGAGCTGCGGGAAGCTGGGGATATTGCGGCTGGGAAACCCTTCATGTTACGGAGGAAGTTCGGAGATCCTCGGTATGCCCCTCTGGATTGGCTGTGGAGTTCGGCAGATGCGTATATGGATTTGGCGGCGAGCGCTGCCGATGCGGCCAAGTACTTCCAAGGTCAGACATATCGTGAAGTGGACAAGCTGTTCTGGACGCAATTCCATGTTCCAGAGCGTCTGCTTTCATTGACTGACCAGCTAGCCGAATGGGCCAAACTGAATAGGTTGTCCGGACTCGCCATGAGGTCTGTTGTGGATCAGCTATGGCCGGAAAGACCAAAGCCGAACAGCTATTTCAGCTTAGTGCATCAGTTCCTTGATGCGGTGCCGCGCATTAATGCGATGAAGAGGTCGGCGTGCATAGAAGGCTCGCGGATGGCCCTTGCCCGTGTTAAAGCATACTGGGCAGAGATGGATGCTACCACTGTTGCGGCGCAGGGATCGGCCATAGGCCGGGTGGCTGCTGAGCACTATTTTGAGGAGGTTCTCGAGGGTGCTCGTTTTATAGAGGCCCAGTGCTCGAAAAATATTATGTTTGAGTGATATGTCTTTTCATTGTAAGAACAATGCTTTTATGAATTTTTTATAAGGTTATTTTTATGCTTTTGCCTGAAAGTATTGTGATGCCTCCTGTGCGGCCGTTTATGTATACTTGTGTATAACCTGAAAGATTGTAGCCGTCAGCTTCAACCCCCACGCATAAAATGCGGGGGTGTTCGCAAAAAAAGCGTGTTCACACTTAACCCAACGTCTTGGTCCTATTAAGGAGGTGATAGCGTAGCGAGCGAGGCAACCGGACTATAATGCTTTAACACTTTCACTTTGCCATAGGAGTTTGACAGGGGGGCTACTAGATAGCCCCTGTAGGCTCCGCACTCTCCCGATCGCGGGGTGCGTACATGCCTGGCCGGGAAACGGCCCTTTGTTAAGGCGGAGGAATTCTAACATTCCGATAGGTCACCGAGTGGTTGACCAGTCTCACGCTATATCATGACAGTCAGTTTTCGTCTTTCTCTACTGAGGTGCTCGTCTGGATGAACCAGGGCACAATCGCAGTAGTTCTCCTGGTGCTACCTTAGCCGGTAAAGCGGAACATAAGGCACCAAAACACAGGAGCCGGGCAAACCCAACATTTGACCAAAGACAATGATTCGGAGCTGATGCATATAAGGCCAAACTCGCGACGCCGAACACTCCCTAAGGTATTCGCTCTTTATGGTATAAACCGGGCCTAGATAGTGCCCTTCGTAAGAAGCCCCTTGTATCGAGGTACGTGCATTATTCTGACGTGGCCACATGCCAAGACGCCAGCATCCTTCTCGACTGTGCAGATAATTCGGTGGATATGTATCAACAAGAGACAGTAAAAAAGGTTTACGCAGGGTCTTAATCTAAAAAGAATCCTTGGAGCGGGTCCCTGCTGCACGTCTGCGCCTGTGTCTCCGTTGTGCCGTATCCTGGACGGGTGTAGCACGATGATTATCTGTAAAAGAGAGGAGCTTAGGTGAAAAAAGCTGTCGTGCAAAAAAATAGTTTTTTAAAGAAATCATATATAATTCAAGGTAAGTAAGAATTGTAGCTTGTCTGCGCACGTTGGGCCCCTTGTATTTGTAATAGGGGTGTGATCATTGATCCGGTAAAAATTGCATATGGCTGCGCCAGACTCGTCTAACCGTGTCCGAGGTCGTGACGACCTGCTAAATGCTTTAGTTGGTGAGGCCGTTTTTAGTGTGCGGCTGCTAGGGCAGCCGCACGCTCTTCGGCGCGTAGAGATCGCTTAATACTTCCGTTCACTATAATGATGCCACGTGGACCGGGCATCTTGAGTGTGAGGGAAGCATAGTGTGGTGTTGTGTTAAAGCGAGCGAAAGCTTCGCGTCCGAGTAGTGCTTGATAGCCACTTTGAAACGTAACGATGTGGAAGGTTAAATGTTCGCTACGGAAGTTATTGGGGAAGTCGAATATAACTTTTAGTAGCAGGGAGCCCATGCAATGAGCCCCTGCGCCTGGCGTTACTCCTTTAAAGGTAATATTGCTATGGCAAATTTTTGTTGGGTCTATCCCCATTTCGCGGATTGTATCCTGGTATATCAGGTTTAGACTGCTGCCACCATCCATCAGGACTCATGTGAAGTGGTATCCGTCAATTATTTGGTCTAATACCAGGGCAGCCCATCCTGCATGCCGGACACTTGCTGAGTAATCACGATGGTCGAAAGTGATCGGTTGAGACGACCAGTGGCAGGACTCCGCGGTGATAGGCCTTCGGGTGTATTTTTCTGGGAGTGCCATTTTGTTTCTGCCATTGATCACGTGTAACACGTTTACTGTTTTAACTTCTAGTGGAAATTTCTTTTGTTCCCCAGTGTCTTCCTTGAGAGGCTCATCCTCATCTTCGCTTGGTGTATCCTCCCCTTTGTGTATGGCGTTGAGCTTGCCGGACTGCTTGAAGACCCAACATTCTCTATGGGTATGATTGGCTGGTTTGCCAGGGGTGCTATGGACCTGACATATCTGGTCCAGAATTTTGTTTAGGCTAGACAGTTCGTCTTTGGCGCCTTTAGGGGGCGTCATTTGCTGACCTGGCCGAGAGCTTTTGAATCCTGCGTTTATTGCCGTGCTCTTCGTGCTATCTCTTTTATTCCGGCGTTTTTTATTGCTGTTGCACCCTGATTTCCCGTTTCCATCTCTAACTTCAGATGTACTGGGGTCGCTGGAGCTGCATCGGGCTAGCCAGCTGTCTTCACCCACGCAAAAGCGGGTCATGAGGCTTGTTAATGCTGCCATTATTCTCGGTTTTTCTTGGCCGAGGTGTCGGGCAAGCCATTCATCACGGACGTTGTGCTTAAAAGCTGCCAAGGCTTCGGCGTCCGGGTAGTCGACAATTTGGTTCTTTTTAGTAAGAAACCTGTTCCAAAGCTTTCGGGCTGACTCTCCGGGCTGTTGAGTTATATGACTCAAATCATCCGCATCCGGAGGTCGGACGTAAGTCCCTTGAAAGTTTGCCCGAAAAGCGTCTTCGAGCTCTGCCCAGCTTCCAATGGAGTTTTCGGGGAGGCCTTTAAGCCAATGATGAGCTGGCCCTTTGAGTTTGAGTGGTAAGTACTTGATGGCATGGAGATCATCTCCTCGAGCCATATGGATGTGGAGGATATAGTCCTCGATCCAGACCCCAGGGTCTGTTGTTCCCTCGTATGCCTCTATGTTTATAGGTTTGAATCCCTCTGGAAATTCATGATCCAGCACCTCGTCGGTGAAACATAGGGGGTGTGCGGCACCCCTGTATCTGGGTGTACCGTGTTGTTCGGATGTTTGTTGTGTTATATCGTATGCTGGGGCGCGCTTGCGTGGTCCATAGATGGATCTGGTTGCGTTGTCCTTTTGGTGCAAGCCCTCACGTGAATCGAGTATTGTCTTGTGGGTGGCATTGTTTGCCGCTCCATGTTGGCCGTGAGGTCGTCTATCCGGCCAGGTGGCTGTTTTGATTTTTGGTTGTGAGGGGTCTGAGGCCTCCTTTTCGAATTCAGGTAGCAACTTCCGCTTTGGGTAGCTATTGGTGGGGCAATTGTCGCCGTACTTCGCTGATGTGTTGAGTACTTTACTCCATCTGATTTGGAGTGTGTCCTGCGCAGCCTTGAGCCTTTGCTGCTACTTTTTCAGACTCCTCGCGGTGGCAACAAGCCTTTGACGGGCATTCTGCTGCTCCGGGTGCCTGTCCGGTGTTGTGTCGTCCGGACTATTATCTTTGACCGAATTGGTTTGTTCGGTTTGATTCTCCGTATTGTCGTGGTCTGGCAGTGGTTCGCCCTTCTCCAACGCTGGGTCTGTGTTATCATTATTTCTGGCGAGGCGTGATTTGGGGCGGCGCTTGCGCCGCCGTTTTGACTGCTTCTCGAGGGAATAAGCCTTCGGTGCGTCCTTCCGTTCCTCGTCGTCTTCTTTTGGTGTATCCACCATGTATACGTCGTATGATGAAGTGGACGTCCAGCGCCCTGTGGGCGGTGGTTCCTCTTCGCCTCCCGCATCGTTGTCCATACCGAGATGTCTTCGGAGTCGAAGTCGAGCATGTCGGTTGAATCATCGACAGTGGTTATTAAGTGGGTGGTGGGTGGGCGTCGAATTTCTTCGTCGTCCACATCCCAATCCTGTTGGCCAAGATACGGCCAGGGCTCTCCTGACAAAGAGAGAGACCTTAGTGAATTCAGAATGTCGCCGAAGGGCGAGTGCTGAAAGGTATCCACGGCGGTGAATTTCATGATCGGCGCCCAATCGGATTCGATTGGCAGAGGCGTGGATGGTTCGGGGTCCGGAAGAGAGTCCGGCACCTTGGAGTCACGGGCTGCACGAAGATTTATGCTGGTGTTCGCCTCGATCGCCGTTGAGACTGCAACCCCTCAGGCGGTGTCTAACCACCCGTCCTCGATTGGCGCAGTTGGCTCTAAACTAAGGGTCGGAGCTGATGCGGGCGCGGCTTCTGGGGTACTATTTGGTGGCAGAGCTAGGTCATCCCCATCGCGACAGTGCGGCGCGCCCGACTGTGGCTCGAATCCGTCGAAGATCATGTCCCCACGGATGTTGGCTGTGTAATTCAAACTTCCAAATCTGACCTGATGGCGAGGGGCGTAGCTTTCAATCTGCTCCAGAAGGCCAAGCGAATTAGCCCGCAGTGCAAAGCCGCCGAATATGAAGATCTGTCCAGGGAGAAAAGTCTCACCCTGGACCGCATCGCTATCGATGATAGTTAGAGCCATCAAGCCTAATGGTGACGACACAGAGGAACTCTCAATGAAAGCACCAATGTCGGTGTCAAAACCGGCGGACCTCGGGTAGGGGGTCCCGAACTATGCGTCTAGGCCGGATGGTAGCAGGAGGAGAGGGACATGAAGTTTTACCCAGGCTCGGGCCCTCTTGATGGAAGTAAAACCCTGCGTCCTGCTTGATTAATATTGATGACATGGGTGTTACAAGAGTAGATCTACCACGAGCTCAGAGAGGCTAAACCCTAGAAGCTAGCCTATGGTATGATTGTATGTTGTGATTGTTGTCCTACGGACTAAAACCCTTCGGTTTATATAAACACCGGAGAGGGTTAGGGTTACACAAGGTTGGTTACAAAGGAGGAGATATCCATATACGTATTTCCTAGCTTGCCTTCCACGCCAAGTAGAGTCCCATCCGGACACGAGATGAAGTCATCAATCTTGTATCTTCATAGTCTAACAGTCCGGCCAATGGAGATAGTCCGGCTATCCGGAGACCCCCTAATCCAGGACTCCCACAGACGCAGTATGGACTACCACTAGTAGTACTAGTACTGCTTTGATGTGTCCGCTCAACTCGCCGAACGAGGAGAAGCTTGCTTACTACGCCTCTCCCTCGCCCACGCGCGTGGTGGTTCGCAGGACGAGGACAGGGTTTTGACTACAGTGCCCTCTCCCTTGCCCTTGCCCTCGCCGTCGCGGTGGACGTGCAACAGTTCAATTGGTGTCAGATTGCCAGAAGCATATTGTACTGTAGTATCATCATTGTTGGACCTTCCGAAGAGGCGAAGAGCCAAGTGCAAAGTTCACACGAGTACGAACTGTTGAACCTCCCGAAGAGGCAAAGAGCCAAGCGCAAGGTTTTATTGGAGTTGTTGTCCTAGTAGGAGTGTACTAGTACAACTATAGCGAACGATGCTACTGCATCATGCCGCCACATCACGTATATCCAAAGCTGTGCCACCTTTTTTTCTCAAAGAGCGTGTTGGAGCCCGTGCAACAACCACACAAGTTGCACGTACACATAACACATTTACTAGTAATAAATCTAAAGGACAAATGCCAGTATGCCACACAAGTTCATATCCAACTCATGTGATAAATTTGTGCACGACTAGTCTACATATATTCACAGCGCTACCATTTACAATTACCGTAGTCCACTTACACGTTATAGATGGGCTACATGTCCTCCTCCAGGTTCCAGTCCCAGGTGTTCTTCATGGATGGCACGATCCATAGCGGTGGGCAACATGAATCATTGTCGCTGCTTTCTAGTCCGGTTCCACACGATGGAGACTCATCCAAGCTGAAGCGGCATAAATCAGGGATAGCGTGTCCTAGCATGTCGTTCATCCGGCGGTGCGCACTGAAGACACAACCATGCTTCATGAACGGCAGGCCTTCCGTGTCGTGCACGGAAGGTGGCATCCGCTTCACAATGGGGTAGCTGTCCCCGATGAAAAGCGAGTACTCTCCAAGAGTGTTCCTTGGCACCCACATAGCATCACGGGGGTCGAACTCGGTGCCGTTCATCTGGTACACGCGGCATCCCAGATCTGGACACATGGTGACGTACATAGTCAAGGTCCATGCATAATAATGGTGTGCTCAAATGTGGCGGTCAGTAATACTGTGCAGCAAATAGTACTACTCCGGTATAGAGGAAGTAAAATAACTGGCTTATTATATATAGCCACTCTTGGCTACATGGATGAGATAGTAAGACATGGAAAAACAAAAATGGTGCAGCTAGTGGGTTCAAGTCTTCAAGGGCCTAGCTAGCCATACGCGTCCTCCAAGGTAAAAAGTACTCCTACTAGTACTACAAAGTATACTACTAGTACAACAATGAAAGAGAAGGCGAGAGGGTTAAAAAATGGAATACATGGGTAGATGGTGACAGTCCGATCGTGGTAGATTATGTGACCATGTTGCACATCAGTGGTACCATGGGTAACGACTGCTAAGATAGTTGATCGCAATATGCCAAAGTCAGCTACAAGGTTCCAGGTTAGACCGAATCGCGGATGCAAATGCACATCCAGGATCGGCGATCTTATTTTGATCGGGGGATGACTGGTCCCTGCAAAATAATGGAGTAACGTTAGGGATGCAAATGATGGTTTGTGCATTCCATTTGTAATCTCCCCTACCGTAGGATGTCAACCAGATGAAACAAGTCCCCTGGCTTGTCACCGTGAAGATGCGGCCTAGATGGCGCACGGCGTCTTCGAACGTGTAGGGGTACAAATCTGCCGCCGCCAACATGCACCAGCCTTTGCCGTTACTGCCTCCTGCATTGATGGCAATCCTTATGTCGAACACCGTGATGAGATAGTAATCGTCGTAGCCACGTCGCTTTGACGGCGGGTCCGCAATTGCTATCTTCTTCAATCTCATGTAGGCATCATCATACGTATTCTTCCCCAGCCAGTCCAGAAGGCCGATCCCAATGGTGGAGAAGGGGTCTACCGGAACGGCCGCACTGCTGTGGATGTTTTGCAAAATGATGGTGGTATCCGGCCGGAGGTATGCAAGCCAATCTTCGTTGGCACCGACCCAGACGTATATATAAGACGGTGGGCAGCGGAGAAATTACGGGATGGAAATGGAATAACTAAGTACTACATGATCAAACTCCATTACTGACCTGCTCATCGGACAAAATCCGACTACCTCTCAACGTTGGCAACTCCAGCGGAGTCAACGTGCAACCATGGCGAGGGAGCGGTGGACTGTTCGAAGGATTGTCCCATAGAAGAACCTTCTCCTCGAGGATGCATGGAAGACCAACAAGCATGGCCTGTTTAAGCAGTGTCTTGAAAAAGTTGGTGCAGGAAGCACTGAGTCTTGCGGCGGTGAGGACGTCGGAGCGGCGTGCGATTTCTCCCACAGGATTGTCGTCAAGGTCTCCCAGTCCCAACAAGGAGGAGAACCGCCTGGCGAATCCATGGGAGCAGCAACGAACTGCCTTCTCTTCGGGGGGAGGGGAACTGGCGAGGAGGAGATAAGAGTGTAGTAACCGCAGGGCCTCGTCCCTTCCAACTGTAGATCGTTCCTCAGTGAAGGGGTGAGGCTATTATTTACTACTAGTAGTCCCTCCGATTCTTTTTACTCTGCGCATAAGAGCAGACCCAGATACCAAGGCAGGGGCTCGCTGCATGCTTTCTAGACAAAAATACCCCTGGCGCATGCATGGGAGGAGTTAGCAGCTATAAATGCCCCATGCAGCCCAGTGGCTGTCCGCCCGCGTTCTCCTCTCTGTGCATGCTGCATGGATGTCTCCCTCTCTCTCACATGACGGCATGCGGTGGCGCTGGCCTATGAGAAGCTCGTGTGGAGATAGCAATCTTCTCTCTAGAAGAGATTTTTTTGAAAGAAAGGGATTATGGAACGTTATGGGATTGCATTATACTGTAAATAATAATACTAGTAAGAAATTTTTGGCACTAGGTAGTAGTTTTTGGCGTGGATTAAGAAATTTTGGGTATGTTTTTGCCATTTTTTGTACACGCCAACTAGTGTCAAAAAACGTCTTACATTATGTGACCAAGGAGTACGTACTCGTACTGTAGCAGTACTAGTACTACTTTTCTCAACTAGTAGTGCGATGTATTGTACTTCTAGTCTAGTCTAGTATAGTGCACCAGTTTTGAACTCTTGAATCTCAGGGCCAAGGAGCTACAGTTGGAAGTGGAGGGTACTACTGTTCTCTAGAACCATCGCTGTACTATCAATGCAGGGGAAGTACACCTGCGTAGTGGCCTAGTGGGTACTCTCGGTGCTCTATTCAGCCGCTCCTCTCACGTAGCTGGCCTAGTCAGCCGCTCCTCTCACGCACACACTAGCAGCCTGTTTATCAGCGACGGTTACTATGGGGGAAGAACATTTGAGTTATTTGATACAGCGAGACTAGGCTTTTCGCTTCCATTTGTGGAGGTGTAATGGATCTCGTCGAACTTTGTTAGTAGTTCCTTCTTTATGAATGAGATGAAGCAAAGCTTTTGCCTCCGTTTCAAAAAAACACAGCAAGAGGAATTTCTTTTATAGTAGAGCCGATAATGGAGTGAAGTCCATGCATACAACGCCACAAGCTACAGAGTAGTAGTAGAGCACTTTACATACACAGCCATATTGCACAGTTCCCAATGCCCCACCAGGCTTTTCCAGCTCCTCGGGCTTAATTGGGAGGCGCTAGTTTAAATATGCTACTAGTTGGAAGCTCCAAGCGAGGTGCGGCTAGGGCGAGCATGCGAGCCACGGGATGCTGGGAAGGAAAACCCGTTCACGTGGCTAGGCTGTCCAGTGCACCCAGATTGTGGGGCCGCACGTCCGTTTGACTTCAAAACTCAAACTACCTGTGTAAAATATTGGCTCGCAGCGAAGTGTAGTAGTACTATTTTTTTTAAAAAGGCTGCCATGCGTTCGGCCGGGATCGAACCCACAAAACGAGGTATACACTCCCGTAACCACTAGTAGTACTCGTTGGAGTACAATGCAACCTAGAATCACCTTTTGTCGCTGGTAGTACGTACATTGTTCCTTACAAGAAACCCCTAAGAGCATGGTTAATAGTATAGCCAGCTGCTGGCTATAAGCCAGTGCCATGTCATCTACAGCCCATCTTATAGCCAACATGTAGTAGTAGTTTATTTCTTATAGCCCGCAGACTTAGGTCTATTGTACTTGCTCTAATAATGCAAGAAACCACTAAAATGCCAAGAAACTACTACCACTTGCATACGTGGCAGACTTAAGATAAGACTACCTTATCAAGCATTGTACATGCTCTTACCAACAAAAATCCTCGAGTGACCTGCTACCTCTGGCCCGTCCACCTAGTCATCCTCGGCCACGGGACGCAGCTACCTCCGCCGGCAGAAGGCGAGGTCAAAACCGCCGGCGGTGCGGAGCCCATGTTGCGGCAGCTCGGATGCCAGCTCCGACCGGCGCTCGCGGCCGCTAGCTAGCCAAGATAGCTCCGTCCAGCTGCTTGTCTGCAATGTTTGCTAGCTAGATTGGCAAGGCAGCGCGGCGGCTTGCTCGCGTGCGCCGCGCTAAGGCCAGCCATCTGGCTCGAGCGAAGGCCAGCGCGGCGGCTTGCTCGCTCGTGAGTCACGCTCGGGCCAGCCTGCCAACCCGTGCGGAGGCCAGCGCGGCGTCTGGCCCATCCGGCGGAGCGGCAGCCAACTCGCTCATCACCGGCGCCACCGAAGAACACGCATCAGTACTGTTTGAAGTAATGTTCAGGAAAAATAATGATTTGAGGGGGAATAACAGGATAGAAGGTCAGATGTGGGTCCCTCATGTCAATGGTCAAACAAAATGTGTTGGTTTAAGCTGCCTCGTCAGCACGGACATGTGGGCCAACCCTGTCATAAATGGGTTTAAACGAACCTAATCGGTAGGAGTACTAGGTAGTTTTTGGTGTGGATTAAGAAATTTTGGGTATGTTTTTGCTATTTTTTGTACAATAGATTCCTCCTACGGCTGGTTGAAAGTGGTAGTTTTTTGTTAAATACTCTACATATTGTAAGTAGGAGTGAAAGTTAAGCTTTGGAAGCCATTAAGCAATGCTAGTTACATAGTGCATATGTGTACATGATTGAAAGTAAATATCAACCATGACTATATCTTGATGGAAAACTCGAAACTATGGAATACCAGGAAAAGAAATGCATGGTTGGAAATACTAGCAATGTTCATGTCCGTTGCAACGAATCATAATTAGAATAATACTTATTCACAAACTTGGTACAAAACACTCTAATTTTGATATACATATGTCACTAGAGATATATTATGTTTCAATTAGAATATATTCCTTGGGCTGTTTTGGTGAGGTCAGGTAGGGATGTGGTTGGTTTTAAGATACTAATTATGGGTTTTTCTGCAAATTGGTAGACAAGTGGGATGTTGGTGAGAAAAGGCAACAACTTACCTCACAATCTTTAGATGTAGATCTAATGGTCAGAAACGACGGATGGCAGACACACCAGCATCACCAACTTAGTCTTGTGTAGGAGTACTAGCAAGATCCGTGCATTGCACAGAACATCAAGATGCATTTTTTTATAAAACACTTGTTGTGATTGACCCTTGCGAGAGTAATCCCATGTGTAAAAACTAATGATATCTCGAGAAATATGAGATAAGGTGAAGAGGAGTGGGGTGTGGTGGTGGTTGGTGGTCGAACTGAGCGGAGGCATGGGGATTGACGACGCCGGCAGCGGCCACCAGGCCAGTTTGTTCCAGAGGCTTCCTTTCTTAATTTCTCAACAATGATGTTTGTTGGAGATAAGGATGAACGAGGGAAGGCCTTGTCTGCAAATGTGGAGAGGGGTGCGGGTATCTTTTAGAATTTCCATCCGTCATATATAGATCGGACGGTCTATATTGCAAGATGGCACATGTACCATCATCACCAACTCGGTTTTTTATAAGAGAAGAAATATAAGTATGGAGATACAAACGTATTATGGATACTTGCTTCCGTAAACTAGCATCTACATTCTATTCAACACCTCGGCATGTGGGGCCTTAGCACAATGACTTCTCGACTGTGTAAAACGAAGATTTTCCCATCGCCGACAAGGAGGGGGTGACGGCGCGCGCTTTTTGGCTTGCTCTAGTCCTAGTAGTCATACTAGGTGGTCTAAGCACGTGTAGATTTATTATTTTCCACGTCTCGTGTTCGCCGTACTGCCACGACTGTTCATGAATAGACGGTAAGTTATTCATGGGGAAACCCTTGTTGAGCGTGTTTGCGAGAGAGAGGGAGAGAGAGAGAGTGCGTGTGTGATATGTTAGAGACTGAGGCAATGATAACAGATTCTTTGTGTCTATGTGTGTGGAGGATAGAGAGAGACATGTACATGGGGCTTTGTGTTGTGTAACATGGAGACACATATACATAATGAGAGAGTGAGTGTGTGAGATACACATGCAGACATGAGGAGAGATGAGGATCCAGGTAAATGGGTGTTTGTGCGTGTCTGTGTGTGTTTGTGCACGCGTTTGTGTGTGAGAGGGAGAGAGTGTATGTGGAGTAGAGATACCACTGATGATGTAAACCTAGTACAAGGGAAGGGGGAATGGTGTGACATGTGTAGTAGCGAGATAGCATGGGTGCGGGCGGGGGGAGCAGACTATTTGGAAGAGACATCGAGTGTGTGTGTGGGAGAGGGGTGTGAGAGCGAGAGAAAGAGAGAGCTAGCGACGGAGAGAGAGAGAGAGAGAGAGAGAGAGAGAGAGAGAGAGAGAAAGAGAGGGGGCAAGAGGGGTCGTTTGTGTCCATAAATGGTGTATAGATAGGGAGACAATGTTGATGTTGTCCGAAATTGGCCTATGAACGGAGACGCAAGGGAAGTGAGTCATCGTGTGTGTGATAGGTACTTCATGAGAGAGCTAGAATAGATGGTGTAGAGAACAATGTGCGAAATTGAGAATGATTATACAGTAGGGAGCTATGCAAAGAGTCACGACATATATGTATACAGGGAAGGAGCTGGGGCGGGTCCGCATGTGGGAGAGATAGAAAGAGGAGAGTGGTGCACAAGGAGACAAAGTGTGCTTGTTTGCAGTGGGGGTGGTGTGTGAGGTGAGTGCGCGAGAACCACATAACTAGGGAGATAGACGTTTGGGGGCGACGTTTTGTATGTATGGGAGATATACACTCTACATAGTGCGTGTGCTTGGGTAAGAGAGATAGCGGGAGACCTAGAGAGTGAGGAAAGAGATGTGTGCATGCCTGAGAGACAAAGTGATAGAGACCTATGTTGGGGTCCGGACTTTACAAGAGAGAGGGGTGTTAATGTGCTCGTGTGTTGGTGTTTGGGGGAGAGAACGACTTCTCTGTCTGTGTGTGTGCGTGGTGGTGGTGGGGGGGGGGTTACTTCAGATAAAGAGTGAGGTGTCTATATTTGAGGGACTTTAGCGTAATTGAGATATTGTGCACTCATGGTTGATCAATTTGTTTCACAGTTTGTACTATGAGATAACGATACTTTTGAACATGCGTGATATACCTTGATGTACCAGAATTACAAACCTAAGATTGGAATTTTTGAATTCGACTCCATCATTAGCTTTCGTAATTCATTTAAACGGAGGTACATTTTTTAAGCCGGGATTTCGTGATTTCAAATTGATATATCAAACCTAGAGATATACACAAACGGGCATGTTCAAACTTCATAATCATCCACTTTATTCATACACATACACATTTTTGCTTTTGTCATCATATTTAGGATAAACACATTTGGAATTTCATTAGAATTGGACCGTATGATGGTATTTGCTTGTAGTAGCCTAATGATCCATATTTGAATTGAATGGACAATCTAAGTTTCGAGTTGGAGACATTGATTTTCAAAACTTGCACCTTTGTTTGCGTGCAAAACAAACAAATTGTCAGCCATGATATCATAGTCGGCCGTACGAGAGCAGAATACTTATAATTTTAGGCACCAAAAGCTTTCAAACTTCCCGCTCACATCGAAATATCACGCGCCCGAAAGTTTAGCCCTGCAATATTCCTGTTTTACCCCTGCCACATGAACGGAAAAGGGCTGCTTTGGTAACTCCATTGTTTTCCCCTCTTTGCCCCTAACATTCTTCCCCAGAGCCCCTCCCCTTCCCCTCCCCGACCCCCCAACCACAGCAAGCCGCCAAATCTAGTCCTTCGCCGCAGCGGTGGACCTCACACCACGCCGGATCTACCTTCCGCACCTTGGAACCCCCAACTGCCAACTCACCACTTCACCGGAGCCGCTTCAGCGACTAGCTTGTCCACCGCTCCAGATCTCCTTGACCGCCATCATGGTCCACCGCACCAGATCTGCTTAACCGGTGCCCTCGTCCACCACAGCGTAGGCCCTTCACTGACTCCCTCGTCCGCCCCTTCGCTGGCCCTTCATACAAGCCCTCGTCCGCCGCAACAGATCTGCCTCACCGAAAGCACTGAACAACGCGCCCGCTGAAGCCTTCGTCCACTGCACCAGACCCGCTCCACAGACGCCATATTCATCTCCACCGGCCCTGCTTTACCGACGCCGCAACCTCATCAGGTTATTTCGATTTGTACTTCTTTGGTTTTTCTCTTTATCGTGCAACTGCTCACTTACCACAGATGAGCTTTCTTGTATGTCGACAGGTGCCGCAATCGTAGCACCGGAGCCGCTTCAGCGACGGCGACAGCCGACCCAAACTCAACCGCAACACGAGCACCATCGACGATCCTTAGCTATCAAGTATGACAACGATACCCATACGCCACCGAGAATCAGGTACTAGTATCCAACGGCCGGCGCCTACGTTCCCTTTCCTAGCATAAGCACCGCACCTTTGAATTTCTTCAGGGCATCATTCAGTTTTTCATGAGATGCGTTATTCTGCTTGCACCTGTAGGGCCATACTTCTGGCAGTTAATATGCTTTAGTTTTGTTCTGATGCCACCTGTTGGTTCCATCGGACTGCTTAATGTTCTCTATGCTAAATTACATATCAACAAACTAGCATGTGGTTCCGCTGCGTTTTGTTTGTTTTACCCTACATTTTCTGATGCTAGCTATTATATCACTGCTCCGAGCCTCTGTTCATTACTTGTTTGTGTGTTCTTGATCTTCCCAAGTTGCATGACTAATTTGATGCTTCTATTAATTATGGAGCTGCCAACCCCATCAAGCAAAATATTTCTTCTTTTGGGGCTGGCACCTCGAACAAGCATAAAAATAGAAGGAAGCAGATATACTCCCTCCGATTCTATTTACTCTGCGCATAACTCTTGACCCGCATACCAAGGAGGGCACTGGTATAATTTTTCTGGACTAATTTGCCAATTAGTTAGGGCAGAGGCGGATGGGGCGGGGAACAAAAGGAAACCAGCACTAGGAATCGGCTACACGCAAACTAATACGAGAAAACTGAGAAAAAGTTATACGCAAAGTAAAAAAGAATCGGAGGGAGTATTGTCGTGTATGCACACACCCTTCTTTCATTAGTTTAGATGAACCATTGATGATCAATTCGGACCAGTGCATGCGATTAAAATTAATTTTACCTAAATAGATGGTGCAGAATAAACTACAACAACTAGATTTGCAACCACGGGATGTTGACGATATCTTCAAAGAACATTGCAACATCAGCTAGGCTTCACAACAACATATGGTAAGCCAGTGTGTTTTAGTACATGGGAAATGTAATGCGAGTGGGCTGCTTTCTTGGCTTGTGCCCTCAACATGTAATCCTACCGAATTACAAATAGTTCAGTTGTCTGCTTTGTTGTATTGCTTGATTCGAATGCTTATTTGTTGTTACGCTATACCTGAGTTGGCCAATATGTCAGCATTGCCTGTTGTACTATCATAAAGAAATGCATGCCTATTTCATTTGAGTCCTTAACTTTTCCTCTCAACTTCATCACAAGACTGTCTTCGTAGTTTATATGAGGCCACACTGTTAAGTGCTTTCTCAGATTATTTCAACTACTTAGATGCCTTGGCAACTTAAATATAGTGGTTGTACACTCCCTTTCAACTAGGGATGTCAACTGGGTCTGGTTCAATCCCGATTAAAGTCCACTAGTGGTATGATAGTTCAAATGAGTTTTTGTTTTTTTTGAGGAAAATGAACTAGGGAGGTAGCAAAAACTAACTAGATGGGACTGGCGGATTTCATTTATTTGCCACTTACATCCCTAGTTTCATCTTACCATTTTAATTTATTTTCGATTGATGCTGCTTCGAACCATTTAAATATAGTTTGCCATGCTCGGCAATAATTCGGCCGTCGTTTACCATGTAATCTTACTGCCTGGATCATACGATAACTATCTCTTACTGATGTCCAGCGGAAACCTTTCAGGATGCCGTTCACACTAGGACACAATGTACAACCCCAGAATCTATTTGTGGAAGCAGTGCGCCATCCATGTTACCAGATGGTAGCAGTTCAAAGGCAACACCGCCGGAGAGCATACTGAGCACAGATATAATAGTGCTTGAGGCTCTACTAGAGGCAGAAAGAGATGGTGTGGCTGCCATGAATGAGCTAATATTTATCTTGAGGCTGGAAATTACGGAATTAGTGGCACGCATTATGCAAGCAACCCAAGAATTGGAGTAAGTAAGAATGTTGCATTTGAAGACGGAGGAGGTCCTGTTGTTTCTGCTATCTGAAGCCCAAGATAATCCCGGTTCTTCTTTAGATACCAGTTGAAATTTTCATTAGATTATTGTACTTGCATGTTGTGTCATGTCTCTGAATGGATTATGTTGCAAGACCCCCTATGTTGTCCATGTGTTGTAATGATCTGAATTTTTTAGGCGAGGTAATCCTCAGAACTTGTATGATTGACATAAGGTGAACTGTTTGTCGTGTGAGCATATTGTATTGGATGAAATAACTGTTTGACTCAGAGTGTATCCAACCTACTGAATTCGAAGATCATGACATTTCTAAATCATAATCATATATAAAGGTGGAATAAATCTTTGTTGTGGTTTTGAAGAAATAAATAACAAAACGTATAATTATCTGTGGATATTCGTAATCGAATACAAATTGGATTTGCATTTAGTTTGCCAGGTCCCAGGGTAAATGTGAATGCTAATTCTCCCAAGTTTTGAACGAAGCGGCTCAACACCCACTATAATTTGTGGGCTGCTCGAAGCAAGTGTTTGCAAGATGGAAATTACTGTCTACCCCTGACACTTGAGATCCTTATCGACCGGATTTACACTGCTGTCGATAGTGGTAGACTAGTAACTTCAATCAGACGTGACACGACGGCCTCTGAGCCCATTCAGACACGGTGGGTGCCAAACGTGGGCGGCAAAACACATTTGATTCAAGATCGTCCGAAAGACATGTGTCTCTTCCTCCATTTCCCCATTCATACACGGTGGGCGGCAAAACAAACTCTCCTCGTCCGAAATCGATGTAGGCTTATATTTTAAATAGGGGCAGATGTGTAATTTCCATCAAACGTGACACAACCGCCCTGCCTGTCAGCCCCGTTCATACACCATGGGCGCCAACTGTGGGCGGCAAAACACCCTCTCCTCGCCCGAAATCGATGTAGGCTAATATTTTAAATAGGGGCAGATGTGTAACTTCCATCAGACGTGACACAACCGCCCTACCTGTCAGCCCCGTTCATACACCGTGGCCGCCAACCGTGGGCTGCAAAACACCCTCTCCTCGCCCGAAATAATTACCAGCAAATATTTGGGAGATGCGAGATTACCGTCCTATCCGCAACCAACACTATGTCCGAAATTTTAAACGGGGGATAAGTTCGTAACTTTCCCCCATTTCAGAGAAGCGTGTCCCAAAGTTTGAGATCCCCCTCCCTTCCATTTCCCCATTCATACACCGTCGGCGGCACGACAACCTCCGCACAACGGCCAGCCTCCTCCGTCCGCCACCCCATCCTCCACCTTGTCGGAGCCGCTACCCCTACCCTGTCGTCCACTGCAAGAGATGGACGTCTCTCATCCACGACGCTGGACCAGCATCCTTTCATCGCCTCCTCCCGCTTCATCGGCGCCGTCGTCCACATTGCCGTTGCCGCTCCTACGACCGCCTCGTCCACGGCAACAGGATATATGCCTCGACCCGGCCGCCTGCCGTCTAAAGTCTTCTTCCCCGCCGCCGACAGCCATCGCACCCGCAGCACCCTCAACGTATCAGCATAGGCCTACACGGCCTCGCGAGAGAGGTGGTACTCTTCCATATGTGCTTAAGTTATTGATCTCACCCGGAAAATAGATCGTAATTTGTTTACTGTACTTTTCTTGTCTGTACCAAATCATAGTGGCTAGTTGAAAGCAAACATTGGTTGCGAAGTAGCTTTGTCCGGTTTGCACCTTCAGATCCGCCATGGCACAGGCACTATACTCGTAAAGCTTATGGTTTCCCCCATTTATATTCACTACCATCATCGTAGGTGCTTCGTGTCGTGCTAGCACTGCTCCTCAAGACCTCAACCCAAAGCTTACGTGTTGAAATACGAATCTGATATGATGCTCATATCACTAAAACAGAGAACGTTTAATTGGTCACCTAATGTTCCTATATTCGTTTCGAAAAGCATGTGCGCCACCCACTGGTCCAGCTAGTTCCACTTTACTGATTTTTTTCTTAATGCTTAGGGTTTTCCCCTTTTATCTACTCTACTATGATCTGCGTAGGTGCTTTCTGTCGTACTAGCATTACTCCACCCTTCAAGCTAAACAACACAACACTCAGAATTCGAAAGCTAGTTGTTCAAATATGATTGTGATATGATACTGATATTAGTTAACCGACACATTTAATTGGTTAGCTAAAGGTCCCACTTGAGTTTCCAAATGCATGTCGTGACATATAGAGAGACAGCATAATTGCATTTCTTTGTCACTTGTTGACCGTACTTTCTTGTCCATACCAAATCTTAGTTGTTATTTCAAAGCAAACATCGGTTGCTAACTACCCTTTGCGTGGTTTGCAGCTTCAGATCTGCCATCCCACTGCCACGGTAAACACTGTACTCATCATGCTTATGTTTTCCCCATTTTATGATGACCACAATCAGCCTACGTGGTTCGTGTCGTAATAGCACTGCTCCACCCATCGAGCTAAACAAGCTTAGTTGTACAAATTCATATCTGATATTATTGCTGATATTAGTAAAACTGAGAGATGTTTAATTGGTTAGCTAAATGTTCCTACTTTAGTTTCAAAATGCATGTGAGCCACATATGGAGAGACCATAAAGAATAGTATTTGTCTGTGCGCTTTGGTTCATCATGGGTGGCCAACCGATATTGTATTAAAAGACTTGTAATATCTTCAATCTGCATGCTCTTCTGCTCTTCTTTAAGATGATACTCTTCTCTTGCGGTCAACTGGTCAGGTCGAGTTGTTCTCCCTTAGTATATTTTGAATCTGTCAGGTCAGGTCGACTATATGTTGAAGCTATCATCTGCGAAGTGTCATCACTTTTGGAGCTCTCATATTTTGAGTAGTAGGCCACATTATATTAATGCACACAACAAATTACAGCATGCATGGCATCTTTTAAAAGAATTGCAGAGATAGCACAAAGGGGTTTACAGGAAGGCAGTATTGGATTAGAATCACTTCTGCATTACAAAGAAAATCTCACTTGTTTTTATGTTTTCATGCATGTCAGATATTTAACATTATCAAAATGAATATGAGAATTGGCGCACGAGAGGAATATTGCGGAATGATCCACTGCCTAACAAACTTGGCATGGTGCAGGATGGCCTATCTTATTCACCATCAAGGTGCTTGCTCTAACTTTGCAAAGTTGTATTGGCCGCACATATTTTGCTTCTGACCTCTTGCATTACTTCTACTTTGTTACAGCATCTGCTTAGTTTAAGCATCATATATGAGTATATGCCATACCTATCCATTTTCTGTACCTATTCCATGTGTCGTCACACTATGTTTTTCCAGTCAAATGTTGTTCTTTCGTAATAGGTGCCCAAAAGGAAGAGGGTGAGTGCAGGTCGTCAAGGAGTACAAACTAGGTATTTGGAAAAGGTAGTGATACCTGTTAAATTAGATAGATCAGCAGCCACAGAAAACACAGGCCCAACTGTACCACACTTTACCCCTAGTCTAGTGGCCAAACCCCTATTAGAACTGCTGGGAGCCCAGCGTCAGGTACTGTCTATGATATCAATTCAAAATTTGAACTCGTAAATTTCTGCTTGTGCCTTACCTTCTCTCTTGTATGAAAACTAATTTCAAATGAATCTCCTTGCTCAAAGGATCATACGATCTCAAAACAATAATGGGCTCTGCATTGCTCTTGTCAGTACCTCTCTCCCTTTTGCCTTGTAACGTTGTACTTAATTAATTGCTATTTGATTATGTATCATCAGTCTGCACTTGCGCTTCATTATCCTTTGTTTCTTCCAATATTATTTGATCTATATTTACTCTTTGCAAAATGTAGAATAATTGCAACGCTTATAAAGAATTTTCTTTGGGGAATTTATTGAATTATCCTTCCATCAACATGGAGAAGGGCTTTGTCCAGCCCGTCTTAACATGTAATGTAAGTTCATCCTTCTCAAGCCTTCAAACTTTATTCTAGTATAGATTTGGATAGGCATCATTTCCTCCACTGTTGTTTGCTTTGCTGTTTACATCTGATTGGATGTTTGCAACAACTACCAGTTTCAAATTGTAGTTGTAAAAACATGTTGCTTATGAAGAACAAATCCATTTATTTGCTTATATAATTGTGAAACCTGTTACGTGTCTCCTTGTTTCTCTTTCAGACTCGTATCTCTTACGCCAGCCAGAACTTTAGGGAAGATAGTGAGCCAAACCATCTTGAGGACAGTGAGATGACCCCAAGGTCCTGTCTTGATGAAGACAGTGAGTTGAAGCTACTCACCAGCAGGTGTGAGACAACCTCTGTGCAGTCGCTGCCTCAATCAGTTTGACTTCTTCAGTCTCAACTTAAAGCGGAAAGGCTTGCTTCAGCTCAGCTCCGACTTGAAGTCAAAGATGCAATGAAGATGTCAGAGGACTACCGTGCGCACCATCATGCCTTAAATCTAGTGTTGCTGGATCTATCGTTGACACAACTAAGGTCTACTCAGCTTCTTCAGCTGTTTGGGGGGGGCGACCTGGCCAGGCATAGTGCCTTCTAAAGTGCTCTCAGTTTTGTATATTCTTTTGTCGGCGCATTTATTTGCACTGGTGGCGAACTTTAATGCCCAGTGGATGTAATATGTGTGATAGCCGTGATAACCTAGCGTAAGTTGCTTGCTTATTTATTTCCTTGTTGTCTTGTTTATTTGTTTTCTTCTAGTCATTGTAGTTCTTTTTTCCTCGGTTTGCTAGTGGCTACAATAACCTATTTTTTAAAACTAGGCCACAATAACCATGGGCTAATATTTACTGTAGTGACACTGGGCCTCCTACGGGCCGTAGAAACAATGGGCCTTCTACAGGCCGTATCATCAATGGGCCTTATACCGGCAGTATGATCGATGGCCAAACATGGGCCAATAACAGGCCGCATTATGGCCGTAAACGGGCTAGAGTTGGAATCGTCCGTTCATGGGCCGACCATAACGGGCCATCGTTAATAGGCCGTATTTGATGACGCTATGAAAATGGCCCAACGTATTAATGGACCACAAACGGGCCGACTATAACCACGGGCTGAATTTGGCCCACAAGCAGAAAATGACAGTAACGGCCCGTAAGTAAACGAATGCTGGAAATGAGCCCAAGAATAAATGGGCTCTGAGAAGGCTGCAAGATAACATGGGCTGGAAATGGCCCAACGGAATAACGGGCCGTTAATGGGTATAAAGTGATACACTGTTCATTACGGGCCAGTTTCACCACGGGCCGTTAATGGGTGTAAAGTGATACACTATTCATTACGGGCCAGTTTTGCCATGTGTCGACGTATCATAGGCGCCTATCTGACCCACTGAGGAGCTGACACGTGTTTCGTCCGACCAATAAGAATTTTACACGTGGAAATTTCCCATTGGTCGGGGCTGTTAACGGCTTATCGGATCCAAAACCCGGCCCGATAGCTTAATGGCGTTCCGTTACGGTGGATGCCACATGTCGGTCACCCTTGATGAAAGCACTTCTGTGACGCATGATTTATCGTCATGGAAGTGGACACTTCCGTGATGATAATTTTGGTAATGTCATGGAACACTTCTACGACAGCACATGTATGACTATCTTGATCCTGTCATAAATTTGTCATGGATGTACATGCATGACAAAAAACGCGACCTACTATGAAAAACACGTATCATCACGGAAGTGTATTTTTTTGTAGTGGCATATATAGCTAGAGGGAGTACTTAGGAATTCTTGTCCATCCATTTGGCAAAAGAAAAAACAAACAATCAAAACAACAAATGGATGTCCTCGAATGGAGAAAATTATGCAACCAACATGCTCACACAGTAAGATAGCAAATAAAACATGTAACAAAGCATGCACATACACTCTAGCATCTATCAAGCAATTTGCGATGACTAGGTCATCTATATATGAGTAGATTGACTAAGGAGTCAAATGAGAAAATTTGATCGTCGTTTAAGCACAAGTTTTACAAAAAGCATTGTCGTGTTCACACCATTAGAGTTGCTTTAGCTCAATTTTTAGAGCAATGCTCCCCCTAGATGTGATATCCCCCCTAAGAGGGGTGAACTAACCTTGGGTTTTGTGGATGATGACTTCATGTAGGTGTTGAAGATGTGGATGCTCAAAGTTGATGTAGATCATTTGGAGCAATCCATTGGAGTATTGCACTTTCAATACCTACATGGGTTAGTCCCACAAGGAACATACAAGGATACCCATAGACATAGAGTGAAACACACATATGATGATGTCCACAAAAGCATTAGTTACCATGTCCCTTGTCTTACCAACAAGAGGATTTCTGACTCCATGAACTAGTGGAAGACATGAAAGTTGATTGCACTTGTCCTTGTCAAAATGAATATGAGTGAATTATCACTACTGTGGGATGCTGCTAACGCGACACTACGATCAAAGACCCTTTGACGAAACTGTGTGTGATGCATTAATCGCAAACGGTGATGTAAAAACCCGTCAAAAAATATGCAAAAATTTGCGATGAAGGATACATCAAACATGGTTCAGATTTTAGTTGCATGTGCGATGTGGGGCATACGGTTCAGTTCATGAACTATTTGCGATGAGGCAGAACAAAAGAAACGGGTAGCCAGATGAAGGCGTGTGTGATATACGGCATGAAGTTCACTTGGATAAAGTGTTTGTGCTGAGGCGGAACAACAGAAATGGGAAGCCAGGTGAAGCTGTGTGCGATATACAGCATACAGTTCACTCGGATCAACTGTTTGCATTGAGCCAAGAGAACAGAAACGGTTCAACTTAACAAGATGTGTGTGATATGCGGCAAATAGGTCTATAATCGGAAATGTGTGGGAAGACCGATAACAACACATACGATTCCTGTTAACAAGCTGTGTGTGTTGTGAGCAAACGATTGCTGGTATACAATTGTCAGTGATTTATGAAATCATCACCGACGGCTTCCATTGTTTAGTCCGTGTGTGATGTTATTTGCTCTATCTATAGAGCATCAACATATATACTAAAAAAGACAGCATTGCATAACCCAATTAAGCATACAATTACGCAAGTGACTACACACATAACATTTCCACACACCAAAGAAAGCAATTACATGCATACTAAACTAGGAGAAACGAGGATCTAATCATCTACTTATTGTTGCGACAACGCTTGGCATTGCTATGCTTCCGGCTAGATCCCTGGCCGTTTTGGGGAAGGAGAGACTTCTTCATGTCAATGATCCTCTTGTACATGTCGTAGCTCATGCACGCCTCCTTGGCAGCGTACACTACGTGAGCTTTGTCGAGTTTGTCCATCCAGGCCGACTGCCAGGCACGCTTGTCCTTGTTGCACGAATCCTTCATGTCTCTGTAGTAGGGGTCAATGATGGCCTCGGCGAGGTGAACCAGTGAGTCCTTCTCATTCTTCTTGCTGCCCTTGATCTTGTATTGGCCCTGGATGTCAACAAGATTCTGTCAGGCGATGCCCAAATTCTCGAGCTCCTTTACGTCGTTGGTGATGTGCACCATAGCGAACATGTAGTTGGGGCTATTGACAAACCTGGCGAAACGCTCGCAAGGCCTTGTGGCCAGGCAGTAGTGGTAGACGATGACGTGGTGGCGCACACACATCTGGGCGATGGTGACCTTGGGACGAGACCCGGCACGAGCGCGAGTGTACTCGAGGTCGAACCCGACCACCTTGCACTTCTCCTCGGCAAGCAACAACTCCATGATGTGGATGGAGTGCTCCACCCAGACCGGGTTGTTGGTGTACACCACCGAGAGCTCCGTGAACCTTCTGTGGGTGTCCACCACGGCATGCATGGTCAACTGCTGCTCGTCGTCGGCAGCCGCTCGGAGCGCCATTGGAGTCGCGCAGGATACCCTCTAAGAATTTGTCGTGGTGGGTGTGATTCTTGCAATGGTGGGGCGCGATCGAAAGGTTGAAGAGACACAAGGGTTAAATGGCTGCTATAATAAATGGGGGGCGGCTGGCCTGTAATCGTCACATCTTGTCACCGCGTTCCTAGCGGAGGATTCCAGTGCACGCTTGACAACACTGCACCGCACGCGTTCCGTTTGACCATGTGTGGGCTCAAAGAGGCGGCAAATGTATCGTCGGTGAGGCTGTTCCCGCGCTACCGTGTGGGATTCCCGCCCGGCTAGTTTGGCCACACGTTTGCTAGAAAGAGGGACAAATCGTGGGCGTTTATTAGCAAAAAGCTTTGTAAAAATGAAGTGTGCGGAATGACTTTAGTCATAAGTTTACTTGTGGGTGATGATGTCAAAATTACACAGAAGGGTGATGATGAACACTTGAGTGTGATAATTAATTCTGCGCTCTACAGGGCACACGATTGAAGAAACCAGCTGTGTGGAATAATGTCGAAGATCGCAGTCGAGTTAGCTGTACAGATCGTGTGCTACTAGATCGACAAGGTAAACAGATTCGAGAATGGTTAATAAAATCTAAGTCCATTGCATATTAAGGAAACATTTTCCTCTCCTCTCATCTCCTCTCCTCTCCTAGGCTCCTCTAGGGGATAGCCGCACCGGTGGCCACTCCGGCCCAGACGGACACTTCCTCTCACGCTGGTGGCCACCCCAGCCCTGGCGTCCACTCTGTCACCTTGCCATATTCTCCTCCTTCCTTCATATGTGTAGCCATGGCACCTTTTTCTCTCAACTTTGAGAGGGGCAAGAAGTTTCAAGCAAAAATGAGAAGCATGTTTGGGAACCCCGTGGTCTTTTCTCCTCGCTTTCGTCAAAAGGAATTCACTATGGTGGTGTCATTCTGTCGGGCCACATTCAAGTTGGATCCACACACGGTTAGTATTGCTCTTGAATCCATCTTTGGAGGTTATGCTCAAGGTTTTAGAGTGTCTTCTCTTAAGGATCGTTTATTCAAGTTCTCGGTTGCATCTAAATCGGTGGGTTTTCATATTTACAATGGTGGCAAAGTTGTTGAAAAAGATTTTGAGATGGTCTTTAGCCTTTGGGGTAATGGGGTACCAAATTGGCGTCATGAGGAATCATTGTTTTACAGAGGATCAGACACTGGGTGGACTGTTGTTGGTCATAAGGGTAAAGCCATTGTTCCTAACTCTGGCGATCGCTGGACTAGATCTCCAGTGAGGGAAAGTACATCGGTTTTCAAGCGGTTATCATGTGTAGTTGATACGGGACGTGATTTGAGCCAGCAACTTAATGAGAATATTACTACTACAGTTAATGAGCCCATTAGTGAGGGGCAGGAGAACATTTCAGAGTCATATTTTAGCTCACGATATTTTGAACGTGGATGCTTCGCTTGTGGTGACGTAGGTCATCTGGCACGTTTCTGTCCCAAGCCCAAGCTTACTAGGCTTTGGTTGTTCATCCCAGTTGCCACTTTCAGTAGCCCACCAGCTAAGGCTTGGACCGAGGGGGTTGTCAATGACTGGTTTAGGTACTTTGGGCCGGCCCAGGAGACGAGAATTGTTGCCTCATTTAGGGAGCTGGTTTCGGGGTATTTCCAAAACTTCCAACCGAGACCACAGACAGAATCCTCGCATTCCACTCCTACTTACCCTTCTATCCTCACTCGTTCAATCTCCTCACCATTGTTGACAGATTCCGAGCACTAATCCTCTGCAGCGGCCATAATGGCCAATATCCCCATCGACCGACAGCCGTTCGTTCCACACGGGTTTCAGATTCAGCACATTGAAGGAAGAAGAGGGGTCACCAGGGTGGTTCTTCCACCTCGTCCGCGTCGCCAAGAGGATTGGGACATCGCCACCATCTAGGTACTACTAGATGAGGTATATTTCCTCAATGTTTGTGATGTTTTGGAAGATTTTCTGCACAATGATCCAGATGCACAAGTAGGCTTTTGGGAAATTCAGCCTTGCCCGTTTGGGGAGGCATACGTTCAATTTAGGCACATCCGAGATAGAGATAGGATGGTCAGAGGCAGTCTGCATGCTTTTGGTGATGTATTTATTACATTTACCAAGCACAACGAGGGTAGAAATTGGAGGAGAGTGCAGTTTAATAGGGTCTGTTGGCTGTTGATTGTTGGTGTGCCTTTTTACCACTGTAACACTGACGATATTGCCACTTCAATAGTTAAATTTGGGAGAATTATAAACTGGGAAAAGGAAGATGCTTTAAAGGGCAAGATTCTGGTCAAGGCCAGAGTTACATACCTGATTGACATCCCAAAAAGCATTCGGTAGTCTGAAGGAGAGAATTTTGAGGAGGTGTCACATACAAGTTCAGTAGAAGTGTTGTTGGAGGAACTACAGGGAGGTGGGCCTGGAGATGAAGATCCTATCCCCACTCCTGGAGTTGACCCACATCCAATACCTCAGAATGCAAATGATTTCCCAGGATTTCACAACATGCAATTCAATAATGCCCCTACTAACAATGCTGAGTGGGATGAGGAGGGGCACTGGGCATTTCCTCAGCCAGTAGCACAACCTATGGACATTGTACAATAGCAGCAACAGGAAGAAGTTCAGTTAGACGGTAATGAAGTTATGCCTAACAGCAGCATCACCATTATAGTTTCTCTGTCTGAAGGTTTATCCTCACATAATGCTGGACTTAACATTCTGAATCAAGAGGTGAATCAAATTGCTATGGAAAACATTGAGGTTCCTCTAGGAGTTGGTTTGCACAATTTGCTGCAAGCCTATGATTCTAATGATGCTGACAATGATTTTGAAGAAGGTGAGTTCATTGCACCTATGAATCAACTGTTGGGAGCTGCTGAGAAAATGGAGCAGCAACCAGCTGCAGAACTAAACGTGAACAATGCAGAGGAGAATGTGAATGACATTGATCTCATCCCACAGCAGGAGGCACTAGAAGTGCAAGCCACAGGAGCAGAAGTAACTAATGTTGCATATGCAGTGCAGGTTCCTTCAAATGAATTTCAGGTTGCTGCAGAACAAGTCCTGATTAAGGAAGGGTCAAAAGAGAATCAGGATCATCTGAACCGTATCCCTATTGGGGAAAATGCTGGACCCTTTATAGGTATAAGCAATATTACTTGGGATAATACTTCTAAACCAACTATCAGTTCAAAAGATATTTTAATTTAGCCTCACAACATGCTTTATCTATTATTGATGGTGCTCATCTTATGTCTGAGGAAGGTATTGAGCTCTGGGTGAAACACTTTGCACCTTCTCCCACACAGGTGTGTAAGTGCATCTAGTGCCAACACTAGTTTGTTTTGGAGTATTGATGACAAACTAGGTTGAGGGACTAACGTGTTTGTAAGAATTGTAGTATAACATAGGTAGTAGTCCCTCATTGATTCAGTTTACCTACCGGAGATGACCCCTAAAAATGTGTGAAGACATTGAAGACAATGGTGGTCCGTGAAGAGTTTCACATTGAAGACTATGACATGAGAAGACATCGTATGAAGACTATGGATTGCGAAGACATAGTTGTTTCGTAATTTCATTTTCTTCTTTGTTGAGTCATAGGAACCACCGTACTGTTAAGTGGGGTCTAAGTGAACAAAGTCAGAATGACTGAAGTGATGCTAAACCAAATCCTATGTCTTCGAGCGAAGACAATGAGAGCAAATCTTATCCGGAGCTGGATAAGTCAGCTTTACTTGTAGCCCAAGTCAAGCTGCCGCGTGTGTTTGAAATCTGACCATTAGACAAGTGTCAGTTCCTTAGTGACCCAGGGTCATTTCGGACAAATCAGGCCGGGTTGCCTAGTGGCTATAAATAGCCTACCCCCTACACCATACATTGGTGGCTGCTCAGAGTTAGTGCACGGCTTTTGTCGTTTGAGAGCAACCAACCTTGAAGCCTTTGAGAGAGAAATCCTTGCGAGGACAAAGCCCTAAACACCAAGAGCCAAAGAGTGTTAGGCATCACTGAAGTCTTTCTGTATGTGTGATCTAAAGACTTGTTACACTTGAGGACTGTGAATCCTCCAGGCGGTTAGGCGTCGCGTTCTGAGCATCCAATAGTCATTGTGGATCGCCGGTGAACGAAGTCTGTGAAGGTTTGGAAGTCTACCTTGAAGACTTACCAGAGTGATTGGGCGAGGACTGTGTGTCCTTAGCTCAAGGGGACTAAGGTGAAGACGCGGTCTTCTAAGTTGAATCTCAGCCTCCCTAACCAGACGTACAGTTGTCACGGCAACTAGAACTGGTCCAACAAACACCTGTCCTCGCCAAGCAACCGGTTCTATCCTTACCTCTCTCTCTTTACTTACAGTTTGTCTTTGTGAAGTCATTGCATGCTTGCATAATATGATTGACTTCACTATGTGAAGACTGTTGTTGATTGGTTTCATACTTCCTTCCATCTTGATCCATACTACCTAGCTGCTGATAGTCTTCGTGCTTTCACTTAATTTGCTTACTTGACTATGGCCTGTCTAGTGTAGTCTACATTCCGTTGCATATCAATAGGTTCATTTTGTTTGTCTTCAAAGCCCTCGTGTTTTGAAGACTTCCATAAAAATCGCCTATTCACCCCCCTCTAGTCGATAACTTGCACTTTCAATTGGTATCAGAGCAAGGTGCTCCCTTGTTCTGTGTGATTCGGTTTAACCACCTGGAGTTTTAGCTATGTCGACTGCAGGGATAATCAAAGTCTCCGCTGCGTGCCCTGTCTTCGATGGAACTGATTACCCTTACTAGAAGAATAATATGCGCATGCATCTTGAAGCCATTGATGGCGACCTCTGGTATGTCGTCAAGAATGGCGTTCCCAAGGCTGGTGAAGGTGTCACCGCAACTGATGTTAAGAATTTCATTCAACTGGATTCCACTGCCAAGAACATCATCTGTGGTCATCTGACCAAAGGACAGTATGGCCGTGTTAGTGCTCTGTAAACTACAAAGCTAGTCTGGGATAGGCTCTCCAAGTTCAATGAAGGCATCTCAACCTAGAGAGACTCAAGGATAAGTGTTCTTCACAATCTCTTCAACCGCTTCAAGAGAAATGACAATGAGAATGTTCAGCTGACTTTTGATCGCCTCACTGATATCGCAAATGAGCTTCATGCACTCGGCGCCACTGAAATCACCAAGCATGAAATCGTCGAGACACTCTTGAGATCACTCGACAACTCATTTGACACCTTGGCCCTGATGATTCAAGAACGCACTGACTTCAAGACTCTCGAACCGTCTGACATACTTGAGAGGCTCAACACACATTAATTCCAGCTATCTGAGAAACGAGACATCTATGGTCCCAACTATGGCCAAGCTCGTGCCTTGAAGGCAAAGGTTGTTTCCTCATCTGAAAAATAATCTGACTGCAGTGCTGAGGATCCTAAAGACATTGGAAAGGAGCTTGCCATGCTCGTGAAGAAGTTCCAAAGGTTCACTAGGAAGAAAGGCTCCATACATTCTTCAAGATCCAGCTCAAGAAATGATGAAGCTTCCGCCCGTTACTACAAGAAGAGAACATGCCACAAGTGCAAGAAACCTGGTCACTACATCTGTGAATGTCCTCCATGGGACAATGAGAATAAGAAGAATAAGAAGAAGAGCAAGGAATATGATTCTGATGATAAGAAAAAAAGAAATCCTCAAAGTCTTCTTGTAAGTCTTCGTCAAAGTCTTCATCACACAAGAAGAGCTCATCTAGCAAGGGTCGTGCATTTGTTGGCAAGGAAATGGATTCAGAGGAGGAGTCTGCATCTGAGGAGGTGGAGATGGAGTCTAAAGAGGAATCTGATTCAGGCGTGGCAAGCCTGGCTTTAGCTTCAGCGTACATCGCCAAATCCATCTTCAACACTGAAGACGATGGCCTCTTCACCAACGCTGATGCTAACGAAGATGACTCTGCACCCACCTACTACTTCATGGCACGTGGTGCCAAGGTAAACTCACGCGATCCTCACTATCAAACATCCAGTGAAGATGACTCTGAATGTAAATCTAAACCTAGCTACAAAACAGTTGCTAAAATTGCAACACAGCAACAGACTGCTATGGAACATATTCAAACATTGTTAGACAAAAGCGATGACCTGTTGGACGCGGAAATGACTCAAACTTAGTCCTCAATTGAAGACATTAAAAATCTTCATGTTAAGTGCGAAGAGCTTGAAAGTCATCATGAAACGCTCTCAACTACTCATGAAAAGCTCTCCTACGATTATCTTCAAAGGAAGCAAGAAGTTGAGGACTTGAGAGCGGCTCATGAAGATCTTCAAAAAGAGAATGAGTCACTTCACGCTCAACAGATTAGTCCCGCTCAGGAAGGATTTGAACCACCATGTTTAAAATGCCTTGACCGTGATAACGCTACTTCTGTTGTTGGATGTTCTACTGCTACTGCTATTGCAATATCTTCAACTGCTGATGTGGTAACTAACCCCTCTGCTGAGGATACGACTACTATTGCTGATGAGAACACCAGGTTGAAGACACTGCTTGAGACAGGAATGTACAAGAGTCTCAAAGGGCATCAGACACTATGTGATGTCCTCAAGAAACAGATTCTGAACCAAACCCCTTGGAAAGAGGGTGTTGGGTTCGAAAGGAAAATGAATGTTGATGGTTCTTATTGGAAGCCTGAGCAGTACCCTAAAACCACATGGGTTGCTGCAAAGGGACCTTCAGTGGATCCATCTACCTTATCTGGCTTCTCTTGTGCTAACCCGATTATCATTGATGAATCCTTTGATGCAAACTATAAACTGTTTAAGAATTAGAATGGTGAAGTGTTTCCTAGGTATATTGGTACTAATTGCAGGAATGGACCACCTTTGAAGAAGATATGGGTGCCCAGGAGTTGTCTTGAAAATCTTCAGGTGAATGTCATCATGACACCACCTAGGAAGAAGACAAACCCCAGACCAAAGGCTTCACATGGTCCAAAGGCTTCATACAGACAGAGGACTCACCAGAGTCGCCCTAACACGAATGTTTTGCAGGGAAACCATACTCAGGCCTATGAATATGAGCGTGTTTCATCAAACCGTCATGTTCATAAGACCAAGCACTACTCTGCTAATTCTTATGAGTATTATGCACCCCCTGCAAGTGTAGCGACCAGACCTCAAACAGTCTGATCTCTGTGCTCCGGTGTCATCCCTGAATCAGTAATGCTGACACCACACAGTACTCGGAGGATTTATAGCAGAGTAGCAATCACACACTTATTACATCGAGTGTCTCAAAAGAGAACTTATTACAATAAATATGGCTTAAGGCCATCTAATAACGATAACAGCAGAAGTCTTGGAAGATAAGTGAGTCCATCAACTCCAACGGCATCACTGAGTATAGAACCACGACCTAAAAACTCCTTAATCGTCGTCTGAAAAGTCTGCAACATTAACGTTGCAGCCCGAAACGGGTCAGCACATGGAATATGCTTGCAATATAACACATAGAGAGTAATGGAATGAAACAGCTATACTATACGCATATTTGGCTGGTGGAAAGCTCTATGGTTACAGTTTTGCATAAAGCCAATTTTTCCCTACTTCAAAGGAATAAATTTATTTAACTATCATGGTAGTTGTTAAACATTGAGAATGGTTGACAGCATTCTCAATCCCAATTAAGCATCATCTTTAAACATAACCCAACAAAATTAATTTAGGGTAACATGTTGAGATTCACATGATAATCCGTGTACTAGATACTCAAGATGTCCATAACCGGGGACACAGCTAACCATGATTATTTTATTACACTCTATAGAGGTTTGCGCACTTTTCCCCACAAGACTCGATCGCCTCCGTTTGGTTTCTCGCACTACATGGTGTTTGAGAAGACGGATGATCGAGACATAGTCTTTCAGAAGCGCTAGCACCTTAAGATCGGGTAGACCGTACTATGTGAGATTTAACTCCTTGATAAGCTATGTGAGATTTCATATCATAATCCTTGATAAGCTCCAGCCATCTCCTTTGTCTGAGATTTAACTCCTTCTGTGTGAAAATGTACTTCAAACTCTTATGATCTGTGTACACCTCACAATGATTCCCAATGAGAAAATGTCTCCATGTTTTCAAAGCATGCACTACGGCTGCTAACTCCAAATCATGCGTAGCATAATTCAACTCATGAGGCTTCAGTTGTCTTGAGGAATATGAAACAACTCTCCCTTCCTGCATAGGCACTGCTCCAAGTCCTTGACGTGAAGCGTCGCAATACACCTCATAATCCTTGGTCTGGTCTGGCAAAATCAACACTGGTGAGGTAACTAAGTGTTTCTTCAACTCCTGGAAACTAGCCTCACACTCCTCCGTCCATATGAACTTGGTATCTTTCTTTAATAACTCCATCATAGGCTTCGCAATCTTTGAGAAATTCTCAATAAATCTTCGGTAGTATCCTACGAGTCCAAGAAAACTCCGGATCTCTCCAACTGTTGTTGGGGCTTCCCACTTGGTCACGGTTTCAACTTTAGCAGGATCTACTGCTATACCTTCTCCAGATATAACATGACCGAGGAATCCTACTTCCTTCAACCAAAACTCACATTTGCTGAACTTGGCATATAATTGATGTTCTCTAAGCTTTCCAAGTACCAAATGCAAATGCTCCTTATGTTCCTCTTCATTCTCCGAATAAACCAGGATATCATCAATGAACACTATGACGAACTAATCCAAAAAATCCATAAACACTTTGTTCATCATGTTCATAAAATAGGCAGGTGCGTTAATTAGACCAAATGACATAACGGTGTACTCATACAGCCCATACCTAGTAGTAAAAGCTGTCTTCGGAATATCCTGTTCTCGAATCTTCAACTGGTGGTATCCTGATCGCAGATCGATCTTGGAAAATACCTTAGCTCCTTGCAATCGATCAAACAGATCGTTGATCATTGGTAGTGGCTACTTGTTCTTGATCGTTACTTCATTCAATCCTCGATAATCAACAACCATCCTTAACGATCCATCCTTCTTCTCCAGTAGTAGTACTGGCGATCCCCAAGGTGAAGAACTTGGGCGAATATATCCCTTATCCAGTAACTCCTTAATCTGCTTCTTAATTTCCACCAAATCCTTTGCTGGCATCCTATATGGTCTCTTTGATATTGGCCCTGTGCCTGGCAATAGCTGAATCAAAAACTCAATATCTCTATCCGGTGGCATGCCTGGCAACTCTTCTGGAAATACATCAGGGAAATCCCTTACCACTGGTACTTCCTCCTGCACAACTCCTATTAAGCAATTTACTTGAGTCCTCTTTGGCACATGTCGGGATACATACTTGATCCTTCTCCCTTATGGGGTGGTAAGCAAAATTAACTTACTAGCACACTCAATATTCCCTTCATAATTTGATAACCAATCCATGCCTAATATCACATCCAATCCTTGAGATTCCAATACTATTAGGTCTGAGGGAAAAACATAGTTACCAATCCTTAATGGTAACCGATCACACCATAAGACTAGCCACATACTCTGCTCCGGGCGAGGTTACTAACATGGGTGACCTAAGGGCTTGGGTTGGTAGGTTATACTTATCCACAAATCCCCTTGAGATGTATGAATGCGATGCACCAGTATAAAAAAGAACGAGTGCAGTAAATGACTTAACCAAAAACTTATCTATTACTGCATCAGGCTGAGCTTCAACCTCCTCCACGCTAACGTGGTTCACCTGTCCCCTGTTGAAAGGGTTCGGCTTCTTCCCAGAACTTCCATTGATATTTTGGCCTTCAGGACATTCATTGGCATAATGTTCGGTCTTCTGACACTTAAAACAAGTGACTTGGCTTAGGTCTTTCTTGGCTGGGGTTGGTGAGTTAGTGCGGATCTGGTTGTTGCTTCCTCCATTTCCATTACCATTCTTGGTGCCATTGTGATTGTGCGAGCTACCTCCTCCATGGGTATGCTGAAAATGTCCTCCTGGTCTAGGGGTAAAACGTGGCTTCTGTTGAGCCCCTGAAGTGTACTTCCCTTGTCCAGACTTCCTCTTGCGATTCTCAATCTGCTGCTGCTTCCCTTCAATCATAAGAGCACAATCTACCAACTCCTGGTAGTTGTTGAAGGTTGCTACCATCATCTGCATGCTCAGCTCATCATTCAGTCCTTCCAGAAACTTCTCCTGCTTAGCTGCATCTGTAGCAACGTCATCTGGGGCATAACGTGCTAACTTACTAAATTCCTCCACATACTGGCCAACTGTCCGTCCTCCTTGGCGCAAGTTGCGAAACTCACGCTTCTTCATGGCCATAGCTCCTGCTGAAACATGTGCAGTACGAAAAGCCTGCTGAAACTGGTCCCATGTGACAGTGTCGAAAGGGAAAGTGGTTGTGAAATTCTCCCACCATGATGTTGCAGGTCCTTCTAGCTGATGTGCAGCAAACTTCACCTTCTCCGCATCTGTGCATCCTGCTGTGGTCAACTCCCTAGCTGTTTTGCGGAGCCAATCATCTGCTACTATCAGCTTGGTGCTACTGGAAAACACCGGCGGATTCAGCCTAAGAAAACGGGCTAAGTGGTCAACAGGTGGTGGTGGTGGGTTGTTGTTGTTGTTCCCCTGATTCTGATTCTGGACTAGCAGCTGCATCAATGTGTTCTGCTGCTGGATCAACTGGGTGAGCTCCGGTCGAAAGGCAAATCCGGGGTCACGTCTCGGAGGCATCTGAGGGTTTAGAAAAGATGAGATATAAGAATAGAGGGGGTCTAAAGAGAAAATACTACCCATATGCACATGACACAAAAACAAATAATTCACTTCAATCAATCAAACAAAGGCATACAATCGATCTATCTATCGCAAAAGTATTCGGACTACTATATTTACATGGCGGACTACTACTACTGATGAGGTGGTCTACTAGAAATATTCTTCGGTTGCAGACTCCATGATATCTGCTCCAGCTTCATCAACATAGTCATCATCGCTACTATTTGGTTCCGAGTCGGTGCCGTCGATGATGATGTAGTCTTCCGGGATAATTTCCTTGGGTTCTTCGTCTTCATCTACTGGCGTAGGGCCTCCCATAAATATTCCAATCTTCTTGATCAGGTCGTCATTCTTCTCCACCAATACTTCAATTTCTTCTTCATAATCTTCACGTGTAGCCTTGAGTTCTTCCTCCAGTTCCTTGATTCTAGTCTTAGCCTTCTTCAAATCTATCATGTCGGCGCACATCTGGTTCTCCTATCGTCGAATGTGCTGGTTTAACTCCTGGATAAAAGCTGCGATTGACCTATCCTTCCTGGTGCTGATCATCTCCCAGTGTTCATCTCGGCGTCCACAAATCTGGTAGATACTATCCTTGAGATCCTTGCGGTAGACTTCTCCAATGCGTCCCATGGCGATGTGAGCTGCCATGCTCTTCCCTAGACTCCAAGTTGGTGAATCAAAAGAAAACTCCATGGGCTCAGTGACTGGCATGAACGTCCTTCCTGGAACTTGAACTTGAATCATCCAGCGCTCTTCTTCCGGTAAAGTGGCATTGTAGGTTCCCGTGAAGCTAGGTACTCCTATATTCGGGTATCTAGTGACTTCCTTCAAGTGTCGTCCAAAGGGTGTATCTTCATCCGGTTGCGTGAACTTGTTCCTTGCATCCGCCATCCTAAAGAGTAGAAAAGATGAGAGGTCAGAAGAGAAGAGAGTGAATAGTGATCTAGGTCTCTAACTTAGTGGTCATGTCCTACAGTCAGCGTGTGCTCTGATACCATCTTTGTAGCGACCAGACCTCAAACAGTCTGATCTCTGTGCTCTGGTGTCATCCCTGGATCAGTAATGCTGACACCACACAGTACTCGGAGGATTTATAGCAGAGTAGCAATCACACACTTATTACATTGAGTGTCTCAAAAGAGAACTTATTACAATAAATATGGCTTAAGGCCATCTAATAACGATAACAGCGGAAGGCTTGGAAGATAAGTGAGTCCATCAACTCCAACGGCATCACTAAGTATAGAACCACGACCTAAAAACTCCTTAATCGTCGTCTGAAAAGTCTGCAACATTAACATTGCAGCCCGAAATGGGTCAGCACATGGAATATGCTGGCAATGTAACACATAGAGAGTAATGGAATGAAACAGCTATACTATATGCATATTTGGCTGGTGGAAAGCTCTATGGTTACAGTTTTTAGTAAAGCCAATTTTTCCCTACTTCAAAGGAATAAATTTATTTAACTATCATGGTAGTTGTTAAACATTGAGAATGGTTGACAGCATTCTCAATCCCAATTAAGCATCATCTTTAAACATAACCCAACAAAATTAATTTAGGGTAACATGTTGAGATTCACATGATAATCCGTGTACTAGATACTCAAGATGTCCATAACCGGGGACACAGCTAACCATGATTATTTTATTACACTCTACAGAGGTTTGCGCACTTTTCCCCACAAGACTCGATCGCCTCCGTTTGGTTTCTCGCACTACATGGTGTTTGAGAAGACGGATGATCGAGACATAGTCTTTCAGAAGCGCTAGCACCTTACGATCGGGTAGACCGTACTATGTGAGATTTAACTCCTTGATAAGCTATGTGAGATTTCATATCATAATCCTTGATAAGCTCCAACCATCTCCTTTTTCTGAGATTTAACTCCTTCTGTGTGAAAATGTACTTCAAACTCTTATGATCCGTGTACACCTCACAATGATTCCCAATGAGAAAATGTCTCCATGTTTTCAAAGCATGCACTACGGCTGCTAACTCCAAATCATGCGTAGCATAATTCAACTCATGAGGCTTCAGTTGTCTTGAGGAATATGAAACAACTCTCCCTTCCTGCATAGGCACTGCTCCAAGTCCTCGACGTGAAGCGTCGCAATACACCTCATAATCCTTGGTCTAGTCTGGCAAAATCAACACTGGTGAGGTAACTAAGTGTTTCTTCAACTCCTGGAAACTATCCTTGAGATGGTTGAAGCAACCAAACAAAGGTATGATCAAAGTGTTACTTGCCTTGCTGATGATCCGCGAAACCAAACGATTCGAAGTAACAGGTAGCGCACTCCGGGTATTCTATCACAGACAAACAAACAAGCATACAATAAGTACTCATCTAATGCAGGGGTAAAACACAAATAAGAGATCTAACCAGAAGGTTCATCTTAAGAACTCCGGTTGGCAAAAAGAATCAAATTAAACGATGCAACGAAAGTCAAACGGCGAAAGAAAACAACTTCGTTCTAGTAATCTGGATCTAGGGCAAATTTTACAGTAGCAAAATCTTGTTTAAGTTGGTTAAACGGTTAGAGGGTTTCGAGACGAATCTCTAGGCGCTTGAATCGCCTGATTCCGATAAACGAGCGAAAAGTTATACTAAAACAAAAATCGGATCAAGAATCGCGAGCAGAAAAATCGCGGATTTAATCCAAGAAAAAGAAAAACGACGAACGCTCGCTAGAACGAACGAACGGACGAATGCTCGCTCGCTATTTAAATAAACCGGAAAAACCGATCTATTTAAAAAAAACTGAATCTAAAAAAACCGATGAAAACCGATTTTTTTTATAAAAATGATGGCACGAAAGTCAAGGCGGCGGCGAACCTCGGCGGCGGCGGCGGCGTCCGGCGACGGCGGCGCGGGGCGGCACGGCGGCGGGCGGCGGCGGCGGTGGCGCTCGGGCAGCTAGGGTTTCGGGCGCGGGTGGCTGGGCCTCGGCTGGCTCCCCCCGGCTTATAAAGCCTAGTGGGCCGGGAGTCCGGGTCGGACACAGCCCCTAGGTCGATTTGTTTTTTTAATTATTCCGCTCAGAAGAAAAATAAAAAGAAATACTAAACGGACTCCAAAAATTCCAAAATAAATTTTCACGGGGTTCTAAAATCAAGTCACACAAGGTGAACATTTATTTGGGACCTAAATGCAACTTTGAAAAACGCACATTTTTCCTAAATTGAAATAAAACACAGAAAAACTCCGAAATAAAATCTTATTTAATTTTATTATTAAATCCTCAATATTTCTTTATTTTGGGAAAGTCATTTTATACCCTCTCTCATATTTTGGTAATAGAAATAATTGATGATAAAATAAACAAAATCAAATGATCCTATTCTCAAAATTTGAGAAAACTCAAATATGAAAATAACGAAATCCCCAACTGTCTCCGTGAGTCATTGAGTTGCGTAGAATTTCTAGGATCAACCAAAATGCAAAATAAAATATGATATGCATTGATGATCTAATGTATAGCATTCCAAATTGGAAATTTGGGATGTTACAGCAAGACTATTTGCTAGGGCCCTAAAGCCAAAGTTCTCAGATGCTGCACTTAGACTCATTGCTTCGAAGCCACCCCTGAAGATGTGGGTGGTTAAGAAAACTTAACTCTCTTTTGCAGGGAAAGGTCTCCAGCCGGAAATCAAAGGTGTCAGATACTATTTCTGGGGACCTAAAACATCTTGTGGGGCGCAAGATAAAATGCCCAAATGGTATTATTATGTATTTCGTTCTTGAGTCGCTTGGCATGCATCCTATCAGTCCTAACCTAGATCTGAGCTTTCATAATCCACGTGCTCGTCAAATGTTTATGCTTCACAATACTCTTCGTGAAGCCTATCCCCCTAACTGCAGTATAGAGTATGACACCAGCTGCTTCAGAATGGATTATTGATAGTGATGCAAGAGTATGACACCAGCCTATCCCCCTAACTGCACTGTAGAGTATGACACCAGCTCCTTCTGACAAGAGTCATATCACATTTGCTGACACTGGTAAAAGCAAGGTATTGGGTCTAGGTAGAGTTGCAATCTCAAAGGATCAGCACATGGATAAAGTGATGCATGTTGAATCCCTTGGTTTCAACTTAATGTCTGTCTCGATGCTTTGTGACTTGAACATGATTGTGATATTTGGAAAATATCATTGCCTTGTGCTAATGGAATCTGACAAGTCTCTAGTCTTTGAAGGGAACCGAAAAGGTGATATGTACATGGTAGATTTCTCAGCAGGACCACAGTTGGCAGTATGTCTTCTAGCAAAAGCTTCAGAGTGCTGGCTCTAGCATCGGAGGCTAGGGCATGCTGGCATGAGGAACTTGTACACTCTCACGAAGAAGAAGCATGTCGTAGTCATCGAGGGCGTCAAGTTCAAAAATGATCATCTATGCGGTGCTTGCGAAGTCGGGAAGATGACTAGGGCCAAGCATCCTTCAAAGACAATCATGACCACATCACGTCCCTTTGAGCTGCTTCACATGGACCTATTCAGCCCTACTCATTACTCCACTCTTACTACCACTGCTTGTCTCTATGGCTTCGTTATTATTGATGATTACTCTAGATATACCTGGGTGCATATAATTCTCTACAAGACTGAAGTGCAGGATGTCTTCAGATGATTCGCCAATCATGCCATGACAAACTATGGCATCAAGATCAAGCACATAAGAAGTGACAATGGCACAAAGTTCAAGAACATCGGCCTCGATACTTATCTTGATACATTGGGCATCACTCATGAATTCTCAGCTCCATACACACCTCAGCAAAATGGCATCGTGGAGCGCAAGAACAGAACACTCATTGAGATGGCTCGGACGATGCTTGATGAATACAAGACTCCAAGGAAGTTCTGGCCTGAACCTATTGATACTGCATGCCATGTCATCAACCATGTTTATCTTCACAAGCTTCTACAGAAGACATCATATGAACTACTGACTGGTAAGAAGCCAAACGTAAGTTACTTCAGAGAATTTGGTGCAAGGTTCTGGATCAAGGATCCACATCACACTTCAAAATTTGCACCGAAAGAATATGAAGGTTTTATGCTTGGTTATGGTAAGGATTCGCACTCCTACAGAGTCTTCGACCTCTTTCACTATAAAGTGGTTCAAACTGTGGATGTGCGGTTCAATGAGATTAACGGCTCGCAAAGAGAGCACCTGGAAAATGTGCTAGATGAAGTTCCACCTAGTGAATCCATCAAGCTTATGGGTACTGGAGAAATCATACCTTCAGAGGCACATGCTGAAGAGGAACTTATCATTTCTGCACCAAATTAACCTGAAGACTCTGATCCGCCTGAAGCCAATACTGAAGATGAAGACAGTGATCAGCAAGAGCAAAGTCTTCGTCCAGTTCATCCTCGTGTTGCAAATGAATTACGAATTGAGAAGATAATTGATAGCATCAATGCACCTGGTCCCCTTACTCGTTCAAGAGCAATGCAATTGGCAAATTTCTGTGGGCACTTTGCATTTGTCTCTATATCTGAACCCAAGAAAGTTGCTGAAGCCTTCATGGAACCTAAGTGGTTTCAAGCTATGCAAGAAGAGCTTCAACAGTTCGAACTGAACAATGTGTGGGAATTGGTCAAGCGTCCTAATCCTCGCAAGAACAATATCATAGGCACAAAATGGATCTATCGCAACAAACAAGATGAGCATGGTCAAGTTGTCAGAAACAAGGCTCATCTCGTTGCTCAAGGATACACTCAAGTTGAAGAAATTGACTTTGATGAAACATTCGCTCCGGTGGCTAGGCTTGAAGCCATTCGCATTCTGCTAGCCTATGCCAACCATCACAACATCCTCCTGTATCAAATGGATGTGAAGAGTGCTTTTCTCAATGGCAAGATTGAAGAAGAAGTGTATGTTGCACAACCACCTGGCTTTGAAGATCCAAAATATCCTGACATGGTTTACAAGCCCATCAAGGCACTGTATGGCCTCAAACAAGCCCTTCATGCTTGGTATGACACACTCAAAGACTTCCTGAAGAGCAAAGGCTTC
Source organism: Triticum urartu (assembly GCF_003073215.2). NCBI lineage: Eukaryota > Viridiplantae > Streptophyta > Magnoliopsida > Poales > Poaceae > Triticum > Triticum urartu. Next base: position 427,943,741 of record NC_053026.1, read on the forward strand.
AAACCTGGTTCACTGGATCCCACTCTCTTCATGAAGACATACGATGGCGAACTGTTTGTGTGCCAGATCTATGTGGATGACATTATCTTCGGCTGCACTAACAAAAGATACAGTGATGAGTTTGGACACATGATACAAGAACAATATCAGATGTCCATGATGGGTGAGCTGAATTTCTTCCTTGGTCTTCAAATTCGTCAACAAAGCAACGGCATCTTCATATCTCAAGAGAAATACTGCCTGAAGAAGTTTGGAATGCAAGACTGCAAGGGATACATGACGCCAATGCCAACCAAAAGTCATCTGGGCCCTGACGACAATGGTAAAGAGTTCGATAAATGTATACTTCTCCATGATTGGTTCTACACTACTTATGTGCATCTAGGCCAGATATCATGCTTAGCGTTTGCATGTGTGCCCGATTCCAAGCGTCACCAAAGGAGTCGCATCAGTTAGCTGTCAAGCGAATTCTTCGATATTTGGCTTACACCCCAACACTAGGATTATGGTATCCAAAGGGCTCAGAGTTTGATCTAGTTGGATTCTCAGATGCTGATTATGCTGGCGACAAGGTTGATCGCAAGTCTACATCACACACATGTCACTTTCTTGGACGATCTCTTGTCTGTTGGTCTTCAAAGAAGCAGAACTGTGTATCCCTCTCCACTGTTGAATCTGAATACATTGCTGATGGATCTTGCTGCGCTCGGCTTCTGTGGATGAAGCAAACTCTCAAGGACTATGGCATCCATCTAAAGCATGTGCCACTCTACTGCGAGAATGAAAGTGCCATCAAGATTGCCAACAACCCAGTTCAGCATTCGAAGACAAAGCACATTCAGATCTGTCATCACTTTCTCAGAGATCATGTCATGAAGGAAGATATTGATATCATTCACATCAAACTGAAGAGCAATTGGCAGATATCTTCACAAAGCCCTTGGACGAGAAAAGGTTTTGCAAGTTGCGGTGTGAGCTAAATATCTTAGAATCCTCAAATGTCCTGTAATTGGACACACATCCTAATGCTTATGCATGTGATGACTTAGATGAGCAACACACGAAGTAACGTATATCTTCAAACAATCAAGACATACACTCTAAGTGTGAATACATTAATGTGGAAATTGACTTCAGAGTGCCACGATAATTGTGAGACGTGTCTAGGTCTAATACTTCCTATACGGTGGGTAACGCCACCACCAAACTACTGTTTGAAGTGTTTTCATTTTACGTCTCATTTGCATAGTCTTCACATTTGGTTTGTCTTCAACATTGATTCGCCTTCGTGTTTATCTTCATAATGTTGATTTGGTATCATACTGGTATATACTTATATTAGTGTTCTGTCCTCTACGGCATTCACTTATAGCTATGTATTCATGTTCGTGACCTTAGTGAATGTGATAGGACCCTAACCCCCTCTATGCTTCTACCTCAGATTCTATCTATCCAAATCATATGCATTCTATTAAATTTGTCGATTATCTTCTCTGAGTCCTTGTTAGCAGAAGACACAGAGACAAAATTGAATCTGTTTTAATGCTATATCTCTTTTTCCTGAAAACCGGAGAAGCGGGAACGACCACCCGACAATCCAGGCGTGCGTGGGAACATGGAACAACTTCCAATGTGTTGCATGTTCGCCACGTGTCCCTCAGATGTGAACAGCCAGGGGCACCTGCGTAATATCACTATGCCGTTCCTGTCCCTATAAATATACACCACACCGCGGTCATTATCCTTTCTTCCACCTCTCCACAAACCCTAGAGCCACCGCTAGCTCTCGACGATGCCGGTGACGAAGCTCTTAGCTGCCGCGACCTCACCGACACCGTCCTCACACCGGCCGCGGACCTCGTCTCCTCCGCCGTTGCCGTAGGTGTCTTCCGTCGCCAAGTTAGGGCACAGAAGATCGAACTACTCAGCTTCCTCTCTACTCCGTCTAGCAGTTCTTCGTATGGTAAATAAAACCTCCTTTTCAACCACAAGTGGTTTCTGTCCCTACGAATTTGGATCTATCCTGTTCTGCATCTCGTAACATGCCTAGTATATTCACTTATGCTTCACACACAGTTGGATTCCTCACTTGTACTTATTCTTGGATTCGTACAAATCTGGAACCAACTCTTATCATATAAGTGAATGTCTTCGCGCTATGAGGTCAATGTCTTCAAACTGATTTATCTTCAAAATCTTCTGAGAATGCATATGACCTCTTCCCCTTCCCTCGCATCTCTAATGTTGGCATAGGTACATGTCTGTGGGAGAATCTCTTGGTTCTCATACTCTGCATTCATTTGCAGAGTTCTTACAGCGTCACATCAATTCTCCTGAAGCCAGTTCCGGTCTGACCAGCAGACGGAAGCATTTGCATGTTATGAAGCCATTCAGTCTGAACTTCATGGCAACAGAGAAGTCAGCAAGAAAGGGCGGCAGACAGCGCCGTGGGAACACAACTAAGGACCTGCCACCAGATCTCTATGAACTATACAAGTCAGATCCTGAAGAGACCTATGGGAACACAAGAATCGAATCCAATGGATTCAAAGATATTGGGCAGAGGAATGGTTCAAGAACAAATTTGTCACTGATGAATATGCTAAAAAGAATGCCATCAAGGGCCCCTGGGGAGATATTGTATACAAAGGTCTTCAACCCAAGTCCAAGTCCGAAGCCATTGCTCAAGGCTTCTACCCTTGCATGGTCCGTGGACCTCAGCCTGCTAATGCTGGCCCATCCAGTTTGCTACGGTGTCATGAAGACAATCTCTTCAAGCGCAACTTCTAGTTTGCCAAAGAGTCTGCAAAGGAGAACAAGAAGGACCTTGGACTCGACTTCAACCCTGGTCCATCTGCTCCTCGGGTTGATGGCACTCGTGATGCCGAACCCAATATCATCGAGCCTTACTACAATCTCGACGGTCTCCTCACTCACATTTTTGTTTAGGGGGCAGCCATGGAGCACTCTGCAGATGACGCCGATTTTGATGAAGCGCCTGCTCCTCCAAAGCCTCAGAAGCAGAAGAAACCAAAGGCTTCAAAGCCCTCCACTACACCAAAAGCTTCGCATGCGAAGCCTCTGGCCACTGCACCTCCTGACGCTAGTGTGCAGTCTGAAGATCTCTCTCGCATCTCCAAGACTGAGAAGAAGAAGAAGAAGCCCATCCAGATTTCTGGTCAAGCACTGACCCCAGCTGCCGTTCTGAGGAACAAAAATGAAGCCATTGATCTGTCAAGTGACGACGATCTTGGCGATGATGCTCTTGAGTAGTTGATAAAGAGCAAGGAAGAGGCAGAGATCTTCAATGATCTACCCATGTTTGATGTGGATATCTTGAACAACTTCATTGATGAATAGTTTGAAAACCCCAGCATCAACCTCGATGACCTTGAGCTTCCAATTGGCATCAGTGTCTCTTTCCACAGTGCCATTGCTACTGAGCTGGCTCTGGCTCAGAAGATTGTTGAAATGAAGAACAAGATTGATTATGAGAAAGCTCAGTTTAACAGGAACATGGTTAACCTCAGCGTGGCTGATGTTCAAAGCTTCAAGCAGACGCTGCATGAGCTCAAGGAGCAGTTTCACCAGAAATGACAGGAAGCAAAAGGTTCAAGAGAGAGAATGAAGTATTTTGCTGAGAAAAGTGTTCAAGCTCACAATGGAGCAGAAAAGCATAAGGCTCTAGGGCGCCCTGGCGTCGACCCCAGAATGGCTGCCAAAAAGAAGAAGAAGCCTGCTATGGCCCAAGCTGAAGCAACAAGGTAGGAAGAACCTCGCATTGTCTTCCCTGCCAGCATGATAGGCATGAAGCCTAAGGTCCCCACAGCTGCTTCAGAACTCAAGAAAACAAGGGCAGCTGAAGCCGAAGCCCGAAAGCACAAGACCAAGAAAACCACTAACGATGCTCCACCGACCAAGGAGAGAAAGACAAAGAAGAAAGATCGGGCTGCTCCCACAGAGCCCCTTGTTGTCGAGCCAATCTTAGTTGCTCGTCCTGCGTCTAAACACCGTGAGCGTTAGTTAATAGTTCATGAGCCTGTGTCCACAGAGCCTCCTGAAGCTAAAGACATTCCAGCTCCTGAAGCTGAAGACATTGGTCATCACGACAATGTAGAAGATGATGAAGTCCTTCCTCAGATTGAGCACCAAATGGTATCATCGCCTGTTCTGACAAACAGCGAGCTCATCAGCATTGGTCGTCCTCTGATGCCAATTGCTCAGGATAATTCATGGGCTGATCACCCCCAAGACTCCCCCCGTCAAGAATCCCCAAGTACTCCCCCACCTCAAGCCACCACTCCGGTACCTGAAGATGATGACTTTGTGGTCTAGCCGACTCCCTCTCCAAAGGCGTCGCTCGCACTCCGCAGGCTTCGCAAAGGACCAAGGCCACAAGTCACTCTATCGAGCATTCCAGAAGGAGAAGAGCAACATAACTCAGTGGCATGACAAGTGTTCCCTGACGCCACTTCAACTGTGAACGTCTCTGAGTCTGAAGCAAAAGCTGCTGAAGACATTCCGGCTACATCAGTCGATGATCAACAAGAACCACCAGAACCCCGTCAAGAAGAAGAGCGAGTTGCCACACCCCCTACCAACCAAGAAACTGTTCTCGAGGAGAAAGAGTCTGTGCACGACCCTCCAGCTACTCAAGTGGAGGTTGAAAACACTGAGGCGGCCACCCACAACACTACTGAAGCCAATGACATTGTCATGGCTGAAGCTAATGTGGCACTTGAAGCGAATATGGTGCCTGAAGCCAATGCTGCACCTGGAGCAAATCTGCAGCTCGAAGTCAATGCCTCTGCTCCTATACCACCTCCAAGACCTCACACCATTGAGCAAGCATATGATCGTGGTCAGCTTGTCACCGTTCGCTAGCCCATTCTGGTTCCTCCACCTACTCCCGGACCTCAATTTGACTATCATGTGGAGCATAGGCCTCATGTCCAGAAGCCAAGGCCAAGGCTGCCAAGGTTTCCAGGTACTGCAACTTCACTAGGATCATTTAATGTGAATGGCTTCATAGCACATAACACCTTCTTTGATAGCGCCAAGAACCCATATTCCAAGCCAAGTATATCATCTGATAGGTACTGGAGTTATCAACAGCGCAGTTACTATTCCTGCATACCATACAATCAGGGGCACATTTTTCCTCATATGTGTCTAGACTGCGAAGCCATTGCTGGCATGCCCTGCCTGGAAGAAGCCCTTGACTGCTTCAGAGATGCTGGCCTTCTACAGTTTGTGACCGATAAAGAGCATTGGAACAAAGAGCTTCTGCTGCAATTCTATGCAACTCTCCACATTCGCGGCTATTACAGGGATCCGAAGGCATGGATCCTTGAGTGGATGACAGGCGATGTACACCATGAAGCCAAATCCCAAGATATAAGTGAGCTTACTGCCCTGTCCACTCTTGGTGAACACTATGAACGAGGTTGTCAGATGCACCATAATGCTTTGGAGAGCATCTTCCAAAAGCCTGAGCCCAACATGAGCCAAATGCTGAGCATGATGAAGCCACTGCCGCAAGACGCTGATTATCCAAAGGAGTTCTTTGTTGAAGACCTAGAGTATCCACTACAAAAAAAAGACACATCCGTGACATTTTGGGCCGAACGAAATAATTTTCTGTCATACATATGACACTTCTATGACGATAATTGTGACAAACCCCGGTATCATCATAGATGTGGTGGGCTCCTACTTCTATGACAAAAAATCATGACAGAAAATGGCCTTTTTGTCCTGGGCGGGCCAGAGACGAAGCTGCATGACATTCTTTGGGCCATCCATGACGGAAAAAACCATGGTAGAAGCGAGGGCGAGGAAAATTTCGGGGAGTTCCCGATTACGGTGGGAGGTCGGGGGCCGAGCGATGCACGTTTCTCTCATACACATACGCGCGTGTGTGCAAGGTGTTGGCTCTAACTGAACCCGGGCGAGGCGTTGGGCTCTAACTGAACCCGAGCGATTGCACTGCAGGCTACGCGTTACTGAACCCGAGCGATCGATCGATGGCTGTTAACTAAACCCGATCGACCGATTCCTTCGCTACTGCTGCTAACTGAAGCCGATCGATGCTGCCTCTGGATGAACAGTGAGCGTTGTGGGGGGGGTGGATGAACAGTTCCCGGTGGGGGTGGATGAACAGGACCCCGTGGTGTTGCCTCTGGACGAACAGGACCCCGATCGATCGAGCCGGTTGGGGCTGGATGAACAGGACCCCGTGGAGGGCTGGATGAACAGGAGCCCGTGGAGATGGCTGGTTGAACAGTAGCCGATGGAGTAGTGCGCGGTGGAGGCTGGATGAATAGGAGCCCATGGATGAACAGTCGCAGGTGGAGGCTGGAGGAGGTCGACGGTGGATGAATAGTAGCTCATGGAGGCTGGAGGGGGTCGACGGTGGATATGAACAGTATCCCGTGGAGTCCCGTTTTGCGGTATGCCACACCCCTCCCGATGAACAGGACCCCCGTTTCATCCGTTTTGCGGTACGCCACACCCCTCCCGATGAACACGACCATGCATTCCGTTCCGACCTAGCCGGTTGGCTCCCACGCGTTCTGTTGCCTCCCCATGAACATGACGCATTCCGTTGCCTCCCCATGAACACGACGCATTCCGTTTCCTCCACATGAACACGACGACGACGCTGTTTCTCTGTTCCGACCCAGCCATGTACACGAGCCCTGGCCGTACGTATGCGCGAGTAGGCGTTCGAGACCCCGCCCGTATGTACCCATACGTGGCCGTTTTTTCTTTCTTGCACCCTGGTCGCCTCTACTATGACACGTGCGCACCTCTACATCGACCAGTATATATGTACATACACGTTCGCGACTAGAATGACAACGCTACGTACGCTTCGACCAGGTGGGTCCCGACTGTCAGGCACTTCCTTGCGTGCGAAGATGTAGCTGGTGGGTCCGCGCAGTCAGGGGGGCAAAATATTGTAGCCCGTCCGGTGGTTCCCGCTGTCAGGTGGAGGAATAATTATTTTGCACGTAATAAGGAGGCACTTCCTTGTTGCGGCGGTGGACCCAGCTGTCAGCCTCTCCACGTACAGTCCACGTCCGATGGAAGCCGTTCCTTGGCCACGTTGACCACGCCGCGCCGAGAGCACTAGGGCGGTGGACGACGGCGAGGCCTAGGAAGGGGACGACGCGGAGCCGGGGAAGATGCGGCAGTGGATGCCCATGCGTAGAGGAGTACGAGGGTTCACTGGTTCGCTGCGGTGTGAGGCTGCCGTCGCCGCAGAATAACAGGGGGTGTGGGTGAGTAGAGGGATGGCCTGGCCAGTGGTGGGAGTAGTAGGGGCGGTGAGGCCTCCACCACATCGCAGCCGGCCACGGGAGGCAGGAGCACGAGGCACGACCGGTGCTGGTTTCGGCGGCTGGAGCAAGAAGACGAGATGTTGAAGAAGCACTATGGCCGTTGGATGGACATCGTACGATCACTGGAGCTAGAATCGTGCATATTGAGTAAGTTGACAATGCCCTCCGTCCCTGTCAAGTTAGTAGGCCCACAAGTCAGCCTACCACTATACTGGGTCCCAGCTAACAGGGGGAGTATTCATTTTTTTGTGCGTAATAAGGAGGCACTTGCTTGCATGCGAAGATATAGCTGGTGGGTCCGAGCTGTCAGCGTCGGTAATGTTTTTTTCGCAAAATACAGAGGCCCTTTCGGTGGGTCCCTGATGTCAGGTGGAGGAATCATTATTTTGCATGTAATAAGGAGGCATTTCCTTGCGTGCGGCCGTGGACCCAGCTGTCGGCCTCTCCACGTAAAGTCCACTTCAGATGCATGTCGGTCGTTGGCCACGTTGACCAGGCCGCGCCGAGAGCACCATGGCGGTGGACGATGGTGAGGCCTAGGAAGGGAGCGACATGGAGGCAGGGAAGGCTCGGCAGTTGTTTCCCACACGGAGGGGAGTATGACTGTACAAGGGTTTACTGGTTCGTCTGCCGTCGCCAGAGAATAACAACAGGTGTGGGTGAGTAGAGAGATGGCTAGGCCAGCGATGGGAGTACGGTGGGGCGGTGAGGCCTGCGCGGCAGCAGAGCCGGCCACGAGGAGGAGGGAGCAGGCAGTCCCGCCGGCGCCTGTTTGAGCGGCTGGAGTAGGAAGAGCAGAGATTGAAGAAGCACGACAACCGTTGGATGGCCATCCAACAGTCACTGCTTGTGCGTCAACCTTTTTTTAGGAAAGCCTCAAATCTGTGGAAAACAACATACAACCCATCTGCCATTATTTCTAAATAATTTACAGACCATTTGCTAATTATTAAGGTTTTTTTGCAGCCCATATTCTTTTTGTTAGCATTACAGCCCATATTGTGGCCACGGTTAAAAAATTATATGAAATTTTGCATATTTCGGTGCCGTCCGAACTGTTTTTAATCCCGAAATTTCGACTCACATTCAAACTGATTTTAAAAATAAATGTATATCAATATAAAATCCAACAAATTCTCCACACATAAAAATTAATGTAATTTCAAATCTTGAAATGAAAAAAAAGATATTTGTAACTAATTGTCGGTTTGATGTGTTTTAAAAATGTACATCCCATTTCTCATTACTGATGGGCCATTTTCTTGGCCAGCCGAATGAAAGCTCTCCTCGTCTTGAAAGATTTGCAGCCCAACAGGCCTGACAAAGAGATTTACTTGGCAAATCACAAAAAAACTGGGCTGTGGCCATGGACCCAGCTATCAGCCTCTCCACGTACAGTACTCTTCAGATGGAATGTCGTTGACCACGTTGACCACGCCGCACTGAGAGCACCAAGGCGGTGGACGACGCCGAGGCCAAGGAAGGGGACGACGTGGAGCCGGGGAAGACACGGCAGTGGATGCCCACGCGGAGAGGAGTACGAGGGTTCACAGGTTCGGCTACGGTGTGAGGCTGCCGTCGCCGCAGGGCCTGGCTAGCGGTGGGAGTAGTAGGGGGCAATGAGGCCTCATCGGCAGCATAGCCGGCCACTGGAGGCAGGAGCAGGCGGTCTCCTCGGCGCTGGTTTGGGCGGCTGGTGCAAGAAGAGCAGCGATTGAAGAAGCAGCAGGACCGTTCGATTCAAATCCAACGGTTACTGCTGCTATAATCGTTTGTTGACTAAATTGACAAGCCCTGTGTACGCGTCAACTTAGTAGGCCCATAGTTCAGCCTCCCAACCAGTGCGCCCCAGATGTCAGTGGGAGGAATCATTTTTTTCGCGTAGTAAGGAGGCAGTTGATTGCGTGCGGCCAGGCCAGCGGAGGGAGTAGGATGGGCCGGGGAAGCCTGTGCAGCATCACAATGGGCCAAAAGAGGAGGGAGCAGGCAGTCCCGCCGGCGCTAGTTTAGGCGGCTCGAGCAGGAAGATAAGATATTGAAGAAGCACGTCGGCCATTGGATGGACATCAAACACTAACTGCTTCTAGAATCGTGTGTTCACTGACAAAGCCTTGCGTAAACAAGTTAGCCTCAAAATCTATGGCGTGTACAGCCCATTTGCTATTATTTTTATAATTTTTACTCATTTTCTAATTCATATGGAATTTATTGCAGCCCTTTTCCATTTTTAGAATTGCTGGCCATTTTCTGGTCAGTACCAGGGTCAAAAAATTAACTAAATATGTGGGAAATTTTGAATATTCGCAAATTTTTAATGGGAAACGAAATATTCTTAATACAAAAATTAATAGACATACTAAAACAAATTTAAAAATAAATTAGTACTATGTCTTGTTAAATCCAATGAAATACGTATAAGATATCAGTGAAGAACAAAAACAAAAAAAGAAACTTATTTCCCATTTGCTATAATTTTTTTTTGGAATTTTCAACCCCTTTTGATATTACTTTTAACAGACATTGACCATACTCTTAAGCCACGCCGGAATGCATCCCTCCTCGTCTTGAAATATTTGCAGCCCAGTAATTCGGAGAAAACAAATACGCCTAGCTTGGTTATTCTTCAAAATGAAATACTGGGCTACCTATTTTCCCAAAGAACTGGTGCATGAGCATTTAGCTTTATTTATTTATTTACTTATTTATGTTTAGGGGACCATGAGCATGTACCTGGGCCGGATTCATGTGAGAGCCTCCCTTCCAGTTAATTATGGGCTTCTCTATTGGGCCTTCATCAGTGGGCTGCATGTTATCAACAAGTGGAAAATGTGTTCCGAGTTTTAAAAAAAATGTGTTCCATACGATAAATAGTATATGCTACGTACGGTACGGGGCACTAAAGGATTGAACCGTGCAACGACTTCCAAAACATTGTGTTTGTTGTTCTAACAACACATTTATTCAACCAACAGACGAAACAGCAGCAGCAACAACTAGGGCTGGGGGTGCAACAGAAGCAGTAAGCAGGCCAGAAGAGTGAAGACGCAACTCTCTCTTCCATACCAAACATCAGCCATCATTACAAAACGGCTACCAAAAAAGAACAAGTGTATGTATCAAACTAAATAAAGATCCTACTACACCAAGTGTACGCATCTAACTAACTGGCTCAGTTAGACGTTACTATTTATTAAGCTGTGGAGATTGGCTGACGGCTTGAACCAGATGGGTTCCTGACGGGGGAAACTCCAGCCAGCAGGTCGAAGTCTGATACTTGTGACCCTCTCTCCTACTTTGGTCTGCAGAGCGTGGCGGCACATATCAGGGTATGGTGCATGCAGAGACGCATGGTACACTGTGTACACACAGTTTTGCCTGATGAACGAAACCGCGCTGCCATCATGATCCTTGCCGTCGGTTATCTCCTGGTTAATCGGATAATTCAGTCCGACAAACAAAGAGCGTGTACCAAGGCTACTTACCAGCTGAGGGAGTCCTGGATTAGGGGGTGTTCGGGTAGCCGGACTATACCTTCAGCCGGACTCCTGGACTATGAAGATACAAGATTGAAGACTTCGTCCCGTGTCCGGATGGGACTTTCCTTGGCGTGGAAGGCAAGCTTGGCGATGCGGATATTCAAGATCTCCCACCATTGTAACCGACTCTGTGTAACCCTAACCCTATCCGGTGTCTATATAAACCGGAGGGTAGTAGTCCGTAGGACATCAACTCCATATACAACAATCATACCATAGGCTAGCTTCTAGGGTTTAGCCTCCTTGATCTCGTGGTAGATCTACTCTTGTACTACTCATATCATCAATATTAATCAAGCAGGACGTAGGGTTTTACCTCCATCAAGAGGGCCCGAACCTAGGTAAAACATCGTGTTCCCTGCCTCCTATTACCATCCGGCCTAGACGCACAGTTCGGGACCCACCACCCGAGATCCGCCGGTTTTGACACCGACATTGGTGCTTTCATTGAGAGTTCCTCTGTGTCATCGCAATCAGGAAGGATGCCTCCTCCTGTCTTTAAATACGGCACCGTTGCTAAGGGAGCCTTGGCTGTCGACCAAACTCTCCGGCTAGGTGGTTTCCTCATGACCGCCTGTTCGGCTGTTGCGCCGACGGTGACCTCTCGGGTCATCAAAAGCAACCTACACGTTGGCTCGGAGCTCGTCGAGCAGCTAGATCCAATGGAGCTCTCTTCCGTAAACGAGCTCTTGGATCGCATCGTCGCCCTGGGGGTCGCTACGGATTACGACCAGGTTGGGCTTAAAACCGATCTAAGAGAAATTAACTCTCCCCAAGTCACCCACCACGTTGCCGTGGTAGAGGCGCAGTGTGGCGACCCTTCATCTATTTTAAGGACTAGCTACATCCGAATTCCCAACTCCTCCAAGCCGGATACCCACGGAGAGGAGGATGTAACTCAAGACCTGAGCTTAGGATCAGGCAATGGGCTAGATTCGTTGGACAACATCCAAGAATCCGAACTTCAGAGTTCGGAAACTCTTCGGCCTCCGGATCTTGGATTGGGTGAGGTTTCAGATTCAACGACAACCGCCCACCTGAACATAAGCGATCTCTCCCAAATCAGGCAGAGGCCCGAGGAAACAGTACATCATTACTGGGCCAGATTCCTCCTGGTTATGAACAGGATAAAGGATTGCCGCGAGGGAGACGCAATCTCAATTTTCTGCAGTAATTGCACGGACGAGGGAATCCTTAACGCCATAAGTCGTCGTGATATTACACGCTTCGCTGACTTGGCGTCCATAGTACAAAAATACTGTGCGATGGAAAGCGCCTGGAAAACCGAAATAAAATTTTGGGATAATCCGGCCTTGAATAGTAATCCCGTCCGAACTAAGAGGGTGCATCATCATAGGACACCCGGGATAAACACCAAAAAGACAAAACCCTCTACAGGGCATGGAACCATACTGGAAAGGTGGCTGGATGGACCCTGTAGAATCCACAGTACAGAGGACGCCACACCAACTCACAGCCTTAGAGCATGTTGGATACTCCGGCAGGTGGCCAAAATTGGCGAGGACCTCTTAATTCTGGAGGCCGCAGAAAGCCAGACCGAGGACACCAGTACCGTTCTCACAGTCTTCGAGACTTTCGCATCAAACAGTATGCGAAAAAGAACACTCCGCACCTCGCCAAAGTCTATCAAGTTGCAACAATAAATCCATGGAGCGACACTGCTATTACCTTCAACGCAAGTGATGAACCTAGATTCCGAACAGCCCGAGCACCAGCCGCATTGGTCCTCAGTCCCATAGTGGACGGCTTTAGCCTCACCAAGGTGCTCATGGCTGGAGGCAGCGGACTGAACCTCATTTATGAGGAAACCCTTCAAAAAATGGAAATAGACTAGAACCGCATCGAGCGAAGCAGCACAACCTTTAGAGGAATAATCCCCAGTCGGGAAGCGCGCTGCATAGGAAAAATCACACTAGATGTGGTGTTCGGCACGCCGGATAATTACAGGTCCGAAGAAGTCACGTTTCAGGTGGCCCCGTTCAAAAGCGGATATCACACTTTACTGGGACGGGAAGCATTCTCAATCTTCCAACCAATACCCCATTACGGGTACATGAAGCTTAAGATGCCCGGGCCGAACGGAATTATCACTCTAGCTAGTGATCCGGACGTAGCACTCCGCACCGAAAACAAGACGGCCGCATTAGCCCTTGAGGCACTACCCAAAGCCTTAGCGGCCGAGGAACTGACTGCGCTGCGCTCCACGGTTAACAGGGATGACGTGATACTCGATAAGAGATCCAAATCCACATCCTTCAAGCCAGCTGACGAAATAGTTAAATTCCAGGCCCATCCAACGGACCCCAATAAAACAGCTTCCATCGGGGCACGACTGAACCCTGATGTAGACGCCGCACTGTGAGAGTTCCTACGAGAGAACTGGGACATTTTCGCCTGGCACCCTTCAGACATGCCAGGGATCCCACGCAGGCTGGCCGAACACAGCTTAAATATCCTAAAAGGATTCAAACCTGTCAAACAAGCCCTTCGGCGTTTTTCTGAACCCAAGAGACAGGCTATGGGAGAGGAGCTAGCCAAGCTACTGGAGGCCGGATTCACTGGAGACATAAAACATCCGGACTGGCTAGCAAACTTGGTGATGGTACTAAAGAAGGACAAATCCTGGCGCCTGTGTGTCGACTTTAAAGACCTCAACAAGGCTTGCCCAAAGGATCCCTTCCCCCTCCCCCGTATCGATCAAATTATCGATGCCATCGCAGGACACGACTCGTTGTGTTTCCTCGACGCATACTCCGGATACCATCAAATCAAGATGGCAGAATCAGACCAAGCCGCAACAGCATTCATCACACCATACGGCCCATTCTGCTTCAACACAATGCCCTTCGGGCTGAAAAACGCCGGCGCAACATATCAGCGCATGATCCAGACATGTCTGGCAAATCAGATCGGCAAAACAGTGGAGGCGTATGTTGATGATGTGGTCGTCAAATAAAGACATGTCAAATCTCTAGTAGACGACTTGAGGCTTACATTCGCTAACCTCCGAAAATATGACATCAAGCTCAACCCGGAAAAATGCGTCTTCGGCGTTCCAGCCGGAAAGCTCTTGGGCTTCATTGTATCTGGTAGAGGAATTGAAGCAAATCCAGCCAAGATCCGAGCTTTGTCACAATTGGATATCCCAAAGGACCTCAACCAAATACAAAAATTAACCGGATGCGTGGCGGCTTTAAGCCGCTTCATCTCCCGCTTGGGAGAAAAGGCACTACCCCTCTATCGCCTCCTTCGGCGCACCAAACACTTCGAGTGGACGGAGGCCGCCACGGCCGGACTTGATGAAATAAAAGCCATATTGGCAACAAACCCAGTCCAGTCCTGGCCGCGCTGAATGCCGGCGAACCAATGTTATTGTATATTGCAGCAACACATCAAGTTGTCAGCGCAGTGCTCGTTGTCGAGCGGGAAACGGATGGACACAAATTCCCCCTTCAAAGGCCGGTCTACTACGTATCCACTGTCCTCACTCCATGCAAATCACGGTACCCGCATTATCAAAATATTGCATACGCGGTATTCATGGCATCCCGGAAGCTACGACACTACTTTCAAGAATGTTCCATAACAGTAGCCTCGGAAGTACCACTCAACGATATTATCAACAACCGCGACGCAACGGGCCGGATTGCAAAATGGGCCATCGAGCTTCTCCCGTTCGATATAACCTATAAGCCACGGCGAGCTATTAAATCGCAAGTTTTGGCCGACTTCGTCGTAGAATGGACGGAGGCCGAGCTCCCTAAAGAGTACGGCACATATTCAAATTGGATTATGCATTTAGACGGCTCCAAAATGTTGGCCGGACTGGGGGCTGGCATCGTCCTGATGTCCCCCACAGGAGTCACAGTCCAATATGTGCTCCAAATCATGTACATGGATTCCAACAATGCAGCCGAATATGAGGCCCTCCTACATGATCTCCGGATAGCAGTATCCATGGGTATCCAGCGCCTGGAGGTACGCGGGGATTCAAACCTCGCGATATCCCAAATAAATGGAGACTTCGACGCCAAGGACCCAAAAATGGCAGCTTACCGCAACGCCGTCCTAAAAATGTCAGCTCGGTTCAAAGGGCTGGAGTTTCACCATATAGCCCGAGAAAACAATCAAGCAGCGGACGTCCTGGCACGCATCGGAGCAAAACGCGATGCAGTCCCCCCCAACATCTTTTTGTAAAGATTGTTCAAGCCATCCGTAGCATGGGAGGGAGAACCCGCAAATAACAGCCCGGACCCAGCCGCACCACTCGACGCCGAACAATCTGACACAATTGGAGGCTCTGCCAATGAAATTACACCTTAAGCCCACGTAATAATGGCGGTCATCGCCCCGTGGACAGAACCACTCCTAGCGTACCTTACTAGGCAGGAACTCCCGGAGGACCAAAACGAGGCCCGCTGCATAGTGCGGCGATCTAAAGCCTATTGAGTCCATGAGGGAGAGCTTTATAAGAAAAGCACTACCGGAGTCCTTCAAAGGTGCATCTCCGAAGAGGAAGGGAGGAACCTTCTGGCTGAAATTCATGCCGGACTCGGTGGTCACCACACCGTTGCTCGGTCCCTTGTTAGCAAGGCTTTCCGTACTGGCTTTTATTGGCTGACGGCCCGGGCAGACGCTCAGGACTTAGTCCAACGATGCGCTGGTTGCCAACTTTTTGCCAACCAAAGCCATATGCCACCCACCGCACTTCAAACTATACCCATCACCTAGCCTTTTGCGGTCTGGGGGCTTGACATGGTCGGACCCCTTAAAGGTGGGACCGATAGGAAAAAAATACTTACTGGTCATGGTGGATAAATTCACCAAATGGATAGAAGCCAAGCCTGTAAAACGGCCGAATCCGGACCTGTGATAGACTTCATATCCGGGGTTGTACACCATTATGGCGTCCCCCACAGCATCATAACCGATAACGGTACAAACTTCACCGCCGACGAGGTAAAACTCTGGTGCAAAAACATGGGCATAAAGCTCGATTATGCTTCCGTCTATCACCCACAAACTAGCGGCCAGGTCGAACGTGCAAATGGTCTTATCATGAGCGGCATTAAACCTAGACTGGTGCGGTCCCTCAAGGAATCTAACACGCACTGGGTAGAGGAGCTCGACTCCGTGCTATGGGGGGCTGCGGACCATACCAAATCGCACCACCGGATACACACCATTTTTTATGGTGTACGGCGCAGAGGCAGTTCTGCCCTGCGACATAATTCATGACTCACCTAGAGTGCGCATGTACGAAGAAAGAGAAGCCGAGCTCGATCGGCAGGACAACTTGGACGCCCTGGAGGAGCGTGACGTGGAAAAAGCCCGTTCCGCATTTTATCAACAGCAGACCCGAAGATACCAAAGCAGAGAAGTACGGGCCAAAAATTACAATGTTGGCGAACTAGTTCTACGCCTGCCGGATAGGAAAAAGGACAAACTCAAGCCCAAGTGGGAAGGTCCATTCATAATCGACCAAGTCCTGACTGGCGGGGCGTACCGCCTGCGAGATGCGTCGGATAACTGACTCGAGCCGGACCCGTGGAACGCCACCCGTCTCCGAAGATTCTATGCCTAGCGCCGGACTCTGTGTTCGTCTCCTTCCTCTGTCCATTTTTTGCATTTTTCTGTCTTACATTTCTCTCCTTCCCCTCTTTTCTTTTATAGCCCTTAAAGGCTCATCTAGTGACGAGCCACTCACGCTCATTAAACCTGGGGGCTTCTTTAACAGAAGCTTATTTATACGGGCTTCACGCCCAACACATGCGTCAAACTTCCGCATGTACCTTTTTCTTCACCATTATATGCATCGATATGACTTAAGTTTTGGCCAAGCTGGGTTGCCTGGCTCCTGTGCTTACCCCTACGTTCCCGATTGTTCGGCTAGGCGGTAAAGGGAGCACCTCTGCGATTGTTACTGCCGGGTCAGCCGGATATGTACCTCAGACTGGGTGAAGCCGAAAGCTAGTGTTCTTAAGGGAATATTCGGTCGGTGATATAAAAGATGATCTTTTTACTCATTTTATGTGCCCCCAGATGCTTTTTTCTGCGTCTTTTTACGCAGGCCGGACATGCACTTTAGGGCATGCCTCCCAGCGAAAGGAACCCCTAACGGAACTATTCTCTCTGGAAGATGTTTCTTACTAACCATGTAATATAACATAACTAGTTGGGCACTTGTCTGATAAAGCACTAATGACCCCTACGCCTGGTCTCCACGCATACCACGGTTCTTATATAACCGCTATGGTATTCGGACACACTCCGGACCGTCAGGTCCCGAGGTTGAAGCGAAAAGGTCGGCAACGACAAACGATCTACAATCCGGCTAGAAGGCATTACACATGTCAATTCAAAATTACATAGTCATTCTGACTGATTGTATTCCTCTTCTATACCATCTAACATGCTATCTAATTTACAGTCCTGCTGGGAATACTTCGCGGCCAACTCTACTTGGTCGTATACTAAGCTCATAGGGATCTCCTTCCCGTCAGGCCCCACTGGTCCGACCTCGGCCATGTGGTTTGGGTCAGACTTCGTAAAACGGGTCTTCACCATGGCCCAGGCTTCCCTAGCACCTTGTCGGCAGGCCGATATCTTCCACAACCGGAAGCGCCGCCGAGCTCCCTTCAGCTTCTCCGCAAGCTCTCCAAGGCCCTCGGGCATGGAGTGGGCAGGCCATAAAGCTTGGGCAACACCTCGCATCGCCTGCCGAATTCGCTCGTGCAGTTGCATGAGTTCGGGAAGAAGGTCACCTGTAGAACCGGGCATCTCCTCTGCAGGACGACCTGTGAGCATACCTACAGACATTACTCTGTTAGTCAACTTCCTCGCCGAACTCTTTTTTCTTCAAAGTTCGTTCAAGCACTTACTGAATATGCCGCGTCGAAGCCGCTGATTCTCCCTCGTGGAGTCCGACAGATAGCCACAAACATCTTTAAGTTCGACGTCCAGCCTGGTGTTGGCATCCTGAAGATCATTCTTCTCTCGCCTCACCTTTTTCAACATACTCTCACCGGCCTTTAGCCGGCGTAAGAGTTGTTGCTTTTCCGGATCGAATCCGGCGCCATCTGCAACATGATTTGTCAGATTTGCACCCACACCGCACAATACTAATCTTTCGAAGCGTATCTTACCTGAGGGGGCCTCTTTGGGCTCCCCTGCCGTAGCTAGTGCGGCCTCTAGTTGGGCCTTGCACTTTTCCAGTTCCTAGGACAGTGCGGTGTTCTTCTCTGTAAGAACCTGCTTATTAAATGATCCTTAAATCAGCTGCTCTAACTGTTTCAAGTCTCGGGGGCTACTGGTATATCTATATTTGACCAAAATTTTCTTACCCGTATGTCTTTTACATACTGCTCCGTGGCTCTGGCTAAACCATTTTGAGCGGCACGGAGGTACGCATCTCCCGAATTAAAGGCATCTAAAGCCTCTTGGGAGAAACAAGCGTCGCGTAGAACTGTCCGGTGACGCCTGT